>NC_041814.1:26789997-27107497 GCF_900964775.1 Scleropages formosus | reverse complement strand
AAGCCTCAGTCAGGCGAGACCATCAGTCCAGGCAATGGGCCAGTGGCCCAGGATACTGCCCATTGCAATGATGTGTAGACATGATATCATTCAGAGTATTGATTTTTTTTTTTTTATGAACACATCTATGATATACTTAGTTTTTTAAATGTGATATACTTAGTGTTTCACGCAGCTACATATTTTTAGTTGTGTATATCATCGATATTCTGATAAAGTTTTATGCAGCTACTCATGTGATGTACGTTGGTTCATATGGTGGAAAGAAACAAACTAACTGCACTTAAGAATCACACGTCTGCAACTATGTCTCTCTCCTAATGTAATGAACACATTTTATTTTCTATAAGATGTACGTCGCTTTGGAGAAAAGTGTCCGCTAAATGAATAAATGTAAATGTATCCACTCAAAGGCATATAAGCAGAGCCCATCCTGGGAAGTGACCCCACAACCTTGTCCCTGTCACAGTTCATGTCTTTCACTACAGCACTGTTGACCTCAAACATCCAGTTACAAGTGATAAATGGGCATTAATTCAGTGCTGCCCCCTTTTATTAGCAATGCACTATATGTCAGAAAACATGATATATAATTTTAATATGTATAATTTCTTATGGGCATTGTTTGTACATCTTTACATCTATACTGTAAAATTTATGAAGAGTATTATTTTGTCGTGCTAACGCTAAACAATTCAAAGAAAAACACCTCTCCTTTCTAGACTGGAAAAAAAATAGCATATTTGTAGAAACTAGTTTTGAATAATGCAGAAGAAACGAAATAATAAAAAACATGCACTTATGAACAGCATTTTTTTTTCTTCAGCATGATGCAGCACTGGTTAATGGAAATACTTCAGGTCTAGAATGCAGTAGTAGAGTGCCTTGCTGGAGCCTTTCGTCATGTGCCAAAAAGTGATATGATTTATGAATTTAAGATTAATATACTTTAGGTATAATACACAATGAAATCTGTTGTGTGGCAAGCAGCACAAAAAAACAAAATGATAAAAGTTAGAATTAAAATTTACAGTACAAAAATAACATATGTATTGTACATCCATACAGTGCTTAACGATTGACAAAAAAAAAGAAAACGATTGCACCGTTTACTATAATGCCACAAAAAAAAAAAAAGAAATACTTCCAATGGTTTCAGCTAACGACACTATGGAGTAACCAATTGCGGAGCGGTAACAAATGAACGTGTCCTGTCACGTGAACTCCGAGTGTCACACGTGGACGGAAAGTGAATAATGTCAGTAATAAAAGAATATTACTGAGTTAAAGGGCGACGCGAGCGCGAGGCGATCATAGCCGGTTAGCGCAGCGTCCCTTGTGCGCGCCGCGCCGCGCGCCTCTCGCCGCCGCACCACTTAGCAGCAGACGTCCCGCGAGAAGCGGTCGCGTGCGGCTGGCCGCGTGGACGAGCCTGCGGCTCTGAGCTATCGGCTCGCGTCCGTCCCAGTGACTCTGTCCCCCCACTCTCTGTCTGTCCCCGGTACCATGGCGTCCGGCGAGGAGGACGGCTCGCTCGACGAGAAGGAGAACAACAACAAGAAGCGAATCAGAAGCGCCCTCGCCACCGCATGGCTCACCTTTTACAACATCACCATGACGGCCGGGTACGTAAAAAAAAAAAAAGAAAAAAAAAAAGAAAAAAGATTTTATTTCCACAGCTCAAGAGCGAGCACCCCGCCACCATTCCCCCCCGCGGGGGGGATCTGTGCGTGGGCGCGCGTGTCACAAATAAACAAATAAACATTGCCAAAAATCCGGCGGGTAAAGAGTCCGAAAGTGCGCGCGTGAGAGTTTTATTTTGTGCTTTTTAATATTATCTATCTATATCGCAGGCTCTGTGTCCGCCCGCCCCCCCCCCTCCATTCCCCCAGCGGGTCCCTCCTGTCCAAATACGGTCGCTGGTGCGGAGCGCGCGTCACGCTCGCTCGCGAGCTGCCACCCTCCCACCCAGAGTTACGTAGTTAAGTATAGCCGGCGCGCGCCGTGTGCTCCTGGAGCCCACGGCCAAAGTGCTCGAGCGGCACATTTTTCCCACGCTGCTCTGAAGCGCAGCGCGGCAGCCTTACAGTTCCATGGTTACAGTGTTACGCTGTTACTGTTCAAAGGCGAGTTGCGTGCTTTGAAGCGCCGGCTGCGCGCGTCCGCATGCTTGTCGCGCATGGCTCGTGCGCGCGCGCCCGCGCGGATATATTTTAAGATCCTGAAAAAAGCGGGACGGAGAAAAATGGCACACTGCAAAGTTTTGCTGTTAGTGTTACCCACATTTTCAGCGTTAATAATAAACCTTTAATAAAAAGTAAAAAGTCGAACCTGATGAGTTTATTTGAATGATGAATTTGAAAATTCAGCTCTGACTGCCCAAATTTAATTTGTTTTCATTTGCCTTCACTTAAATACACGACAGTGAACATTTTGGGACACACCAGCAGCACTGGTGTCACGTTTGCCAAATCAGGCAGAGTTCAGTTTAAATCTTTAAATCAAAAGGACGTTGGAAGTTTTACTGCAAATGCCTGTTTAATTCACCTTTTTTTGCAATTGAAATTCCTCTGTGTCTATAAACTAAGCAATTTTCCTGGGTAAACAGGGTACCAAGGCCAGTTGCTGGGATTAGTGACACACATTGCACAGCCGCCCTCCAAATCCACGAAGGTGTCTGATGGCCCAGGAATATTCAACTTGCAAATCTCTGTCATTTAAATGATATTCCTGAACTTCCTGCCATGGTGACTGGGATCAACTGAAAAACATTTAGCCACAAACCAATAACACAATAATCTCTTATTGCTCCAAGTTCACCGTTTCCTCATTTCTAAGGGGTATTTAGCTCAAAATTATGGTGACAAAATACAGTCTTAAATCACCTGGACTGACATTACTTGTACCGTGCACTTTTTTGTAGGGGATATCACATTATTCTGTGTTCCTTTAGTCTCAACTTTTTCTCCTCTGCTAAACATTTGCTTTTCTTTTTAGCCTCTTGTTGCGTTGTAAGATATTTCTTTACATTTTACTCATTAATTTTTAACATTTTTATTTATGCATTTTGCAGACACTTATCTGAAAGTGACATACTAAGAGTGGATAATTGTGTTATTCAGCAACAGGTGAAGAGATTATGAAACAGACACATGCTTAGAACACAACTTGTGTGTGTGGTACTACCATGTTGCCGATTTACATCCCTCAAGTTGCTACTCAAAAGACAAATGAATGTACAGTATAATCATAGCAGATGGTGTTGGACTCATTTAAGTAACTGTCAGGAGATCAGGAACGAAATGGATCTGAAATATATTGATTTTGTTACCCTTCTTGAATGTTGGAAGGGATTCATTAGCTGCGAGGGACCAAAGGAGCTTGTTCCATTACACTGAGGCCAAAACAGAGAACTGGCAGGACTTTGATTTTGGATCCATTGTTAGTGGAACCATCAACTGGCCAGAGGTGGAGGAGCAGAGAGTTCTTGGAGGTGTGAAGAGATCAATTGGATCTTGAAGGTACTGGAGTGATAATCCCGGTAGACTGTAACCAGAGTTCTGAACTTGGTTTGAGCCACCAGAGGAAGTCGGTAATGAGTAATGAGTGTAAAAGGTAGAAGATCAGTCTAGCCTGGACCGGGAGCTGGGTGGAGTGTGGTGTGAGGTACAGATGGATTCTACAAATGTTAAAAAGAATTGCTCTGCAACATTGTGCTATGGCTCCAATGTTTGAAAGAACCTGAGACATGTTAGTTATTATTCCCAAGCTTTTGATTGATAAAGTTGTTGAGATGAGCAAGCTGTCCTCTTTGATAGAGAGCTCTTGATTGTTGGAAAGATAATCAGGGAGATGGAGGATATTTGTGTTAAAGACACTGAGGTGGACCAGGTAATCAGATACCCAGGTAGAGATGTCAAAGAGACATGCTGCAGTACAAAAAAAGTGATAAGTTCACTTTGGGAGTAAAATAACAGAAGTGATGAATGTCTTCTGCATAGCAGTGGTAGGAGAATCCATGAGACACAATGAACAAGTCAAGGGAAGTGTTGTAGATGGAAAAGAATAAGGGTCCCAACACTAAGCCTTGTGGAACACCTTTTGAGAGAGACTGGGGGTCAGACAGAGCCATGCCAAACCACCCAGTAAGATCTGCTTGATAATTGAGATTCAAACCATCTCAACGATGATCCTTTGATTCCAAGATCTTTTAGTGAATTAAGAAGGATGCAGTTGATTTGGTCATGCTGTAGAGAGGTTGAGAAGAATGACAACTGATGAGAGGGAGGCAGCTCGTGCAGACTGGAGAGCTTGAGATACCTTGAGGGGGACAGTCTTCGTGGAATAGTAGATCTCAGATCCAGACAAGTAAAAGTAATCGTGGGGAAGGAATACAGATAACTCATTGTAAACCGCATGTTTAAGGGTTTCAAAAGGTCAGAGTGTAGGAGGCTGTTCTCTAATTCTGAACTGAGTTTACCATGTCAATACTTTGTTGACTCAGTGCCTTTAGAGTGTAGCAAAAGCTAGAGAAAGCACCCTTTGAGCCTCTGAAGAAGACTGACAATGTGAGGCAATGTGACGTTCTCCATTTTTGTGAAAACACAAATTCCTCGAGGAATGCGACTGTTTGACTACGAGTTACATATTGCATGCTAAGTTCATCATATAATGACCACCATTGCCATACCTCTCCGTATTGTGAGGTGGAACCCACAGTTCTTCAGAATATGACAAGTTTCATGCTTCCAAGCTCCGACAGTGCGTCAAGCCCCTCCCACCAGTCCCTAGAGAGTCTTAAACCTCACAGGTGAAGTAGGTGATGAACAGTGCTCCACAGTCATCCTCCACTTAGTGTAAATACAACATGCAAAGTGTAAATTACATGCCCTGTATAGGTTTCTTTGTGATTGTATATTATATGTAATTTTTTTTTTTTTTTTTTAGTATTGTGTATATTGTGGGGGCGCAGTGGTGCAGTGGGTTGGACCGGGTCCTGCTCTCCTGTGGGTCTGGGGTTCGAGTCCTGCTTGGGGTGCCTTGCGACGGACTGACATCCCATCCTGAGTGTGTCCCCTCCCCCTCCAGCCTTACTCCCTGTGTTGCCGGGTTAGGCTCTGGTTCCCCGTGACCCCGTATGGGACAAGCGGTTCAGAAAGTGTGTGTGTGTGTGTGTGTGTGTGTGTGTGTGTGTGTGTGTGTGTGTGTATTGTTATAAGACTCTGGCCTGTGTATTGCACCGTGCTGTATTCGCACTCATCTTTGTAACACACTACACAATACACCGATCAGCCAAAACATTACAACCACTGACAGGTAAAGTGAATACCGGTGAAGTGGTGACAGGGTCATGGGCGCCCAAAGCTCATCGACGCGCGTGGGGAGCGAAGGCTAGCCCGACTGGTCCGATCCCGCAGAAGAGCTACTGTGGCACAAATTGCCGAAACTTGTAGCACTAGCCATGATATGTGGCACAGAGGTTCGAAGAGAAACGAAATTCCGTTCTCCTGTATGTGTAACTCACCTATAGGCGGAATGACAATAAAGTTGACTTTGACACATCCTTCGTAAATGAATTAGGAACTTTGGTTAAGAGTAGGTCGTCCTGCAGCCGACGAGACCCACACTGTCTGGCTGTTCCTCAGAAGATATTATGTATTCCATCTTTTCAGATACCCCTCAGAAGCTGTTTGATTTTATTCCCGCGAGCGTCATCGTCATCTATCGACGACTAACACCGTGCTCAGTTTAAGAGCAACTGGCTCTAATTTCCCGGCCCTGGCAGGAATTTGGCGGATGCAGGGTATCGTAAGCCTCCTTGCGGCTTCAGCTAAAAACAGCTGCGGCAATTAGCGCTCGAAGCTGCATCTGCGATGGCGGCTAAATGAAAGCAAATGTTGGGCACACGTGTGGACCAACAAAAACAAATGTGGCCGTGCCCCACCGAGAGCATGCGGGAATGCGAGCCCCACGCGTGCCACTTCGTATACGCAGGCGGCAGCGGTCTCGGGTCAATCGCCGACGTACGAGGGACCGAGACGAGGGACGCGCCGTCTCCCAGGCGCATCGGTCGGCTGTTCCCGCAACGGATGAGAACCGACTTGCGTTTGCGCCTGGAAATCGTTTGTCTGCGATTATTAGCGCAGCAGTTCAGTGTTGTCTGAAGTTGTGCGCGATGAGCTTTGATTTGGTTCGTTCTTCATCGCATTGTGTGCATTTGCATTTATTCGTTTTGCAGACACTTTTCTCCAAAGCAACGCATATCTCGGGGAGAAAAACACAAAGACCGCATCGCATCAACGGATGGAAAGATCCGGATGAAGACACGTTATTCTAGAGTACAGTCAGTGTGTCACATTGATATAAATCAGTGTACGTTACATGAGTAGCTGCATATAGAGCTTGCTTAAGAAAGATGGTAAATAGTACCTGTTCATTCAGCACACGGGGGATCAGGAGAGAAGTGATTCTAGAAGTTGTACGTTCTACATTTATTTAGCTGATGCATTTCTGCAAAGTGACTTACAACATTAATCTCCTTACCAAACTGGGTAATTTTGAGTTAGGGCATTGCTCAATAGGCGAAGGTAAGGTTCAAACCTGCAACTTTTGGGTCTGAACCACTATGGTGCCCATGTGTGAGTGACAGAGAGAGTGTGTTCCGCTGATGTATGGATGAGTTGTGTATCTAGCAGTGTAAGTCACCGCGGTGAATAAGGTGTGTGGGTTAATAACACTACACAGTATCCATTGTAAGACGCTTTGGAGAAAAGTGTCTGCTAAGTGAATAAATACAGGACTAAGGGCCTCCGATTGCCAGGTGACACCTTAAGTCACTACCTCCCCTGGACCTTTTAGAGTACATATTTTTCCAGTGTCAGCATGTGAAAGTTCTCAATTGCCACATCAACCCAGGTGGGGCTCGAACCCACAGTTCCCAGCTCCGGAGGCTGATGCCTTATCCATTAGGCCACTGGGTCTGCTTGGAAAAAGTTTTTGAGACCTTCTTTAATTTTGGGAAGGTTTCAGCAGTTCTGAGTTTGGGGGGGTGGGGGTCTTTGCGCCACTTTGAAGCCAGAACCGAAAACCTTTGTCCCTTTAGGTTTTGGACCTCTTGTACATGGCACCACCACGTGTGCAGAGGTGGAGGAACGAAGCAGTCTGGCTGGAGCACAGCGTTTCTTGTCGAATGATGTATCACCGGCGCGTCAGTGGTAATTTAATTCTTCTCTCGTTAAAGCCGTGTTTACGCGCGGGGCGTCTTTCACCGAGGTGGATCACTTTTATGAAAACAAATGTGAGTAACCAGAATATTTCTGCTTGTTTTACTCTGGCAACCTGCACCCTCAGAGAACCCGCTGTGTATGGGAGGTTTCAGGTTCCAGTTACACTCGTACCGTATGTATTGCTGACGCACGCTGGACGAAGATCCAGATGGTAGAAAAAAATGCAAATAGCTTCCCTTAAAAACATTAAAGTTCCCATCATTTTCAGAAGGAAGTATAATCTATGTTTCATTTATTAGCGACCGCTTTTCCAGTGCAAGGTTGCAGTGATCCCGATACGCTCCCGGAAGCATAGATCGTAAGGCAGGTTACAGCCTAGATGGGACACTAGTCCATCCCAATGCAATCGCACGCACTCATTCCCTCACACACGGAGAAATTTAGAGTTACTGGTTCCCATCAGAATGGGAGCGTGGTGGTGCAGTGGCACAGTGGGTTGGACTGGTTCCTACTCTCTGGTGGGTCTGGGGTTCAAGTCCTGCTTGGGGTGCCTTGTGATGGACTGGTGTCCCATCCTGGGTGTGTCCCCTCTCCTTCTGGTCTTAGGCTCTGGCTCCCTGTATGGGATGAGTGTGTATGGTTCCCATCAGTACAATCCACCCCACCTTGAAGCTGCAGATGTGTTACCATGGAGCTGGTAACATTGTGGTTAGAGCTACTGCTTTTGGACCTTTAGATCACAGGGTTGAATCCCACTTCCAGCTGTAATACCCTCGAGTGATGCAGTTACCCTGAGTCACTTTGAAAAAATTGCACGGTTGAATAATCGCGAGCTCCTTCGGAGAAAAGATCGGATAAATATAAAGGAACGTAAAAATATGAATGATGTGTCTTCTTTGTTCCACACGCAGGTGGCTGGTGCTGGCAGTGGCGATGGCCAAGTTTTACATACAGAGGGGGACACACAAGGGTCTCTACAGAAACATATCTAAGACGCTGAAGTTCTTCCAGACATTTGCATTGCTCGAGGTAAGTGAGAGCACCCGGCTGGCTGTGGTTCCGGTGCCTTGCAGCGTCGATGGTGGGAGGGGGGCGGGGTTCCATCTACCCAGTCTGCCCCACCACCAGCACCCTGGTATCTTCAGGGTACAGTAACTCTGTCGGATGATGGATTTCTCTGACTCCAGCTGGAGAGCCACAAGAGATGCTGGTTTAAGCTGAGCTCTAGCACTCAGTTGTTCTTTACGCTGTTCTGCAGTTTAACCGAGACCCGAACTCCCGTCTCGGGCGTGAACTACGGCTCATTAGGATGTATCGTGAACTTTGACTTGGACTTTGGTCGCTGATGAACGGAGGCACGGATCCCTGGATTAGGGCTTGCAGATGATCGCGGCGATTGTGTCGTGCGGCCATCGTGAGTGGGACCGGTAGCTGTTGGTACGTCAGATGGTGGCCAAGAAAACGATCTATTGTATGTGAATTTTGAACGAGTTGGGGGAAAAAAATTCAAAAAGAAAAACAGGGATGGAAACACGTGATCTTCGATGGTTCTCTGTTGTCGGAACCAGCTTAAAAATTCCCAAGCTTCATAAAACAAGAAACAAGGAAGTAAAAATGTAGAAGTTTCCAGAAAAGGGCGAGTTGTACGATGTTGGAGAGAGGTACACAGCACAGCAAGCGCAGAAGAGCTACAAAGTTTACGAGCAGTGAATTGTACAGTATGTACAGTGTGAAAATGGATACATGTGAACTATGGATGGGGACACGTGGGTTTTAATCTTGTGGAAATTTGGTTAGCGGTGTGTTAAGACAAGGCAGTAAAAAAGCTTCCGACAGTAAATACCGGATGTTGGCGGTTTTAAGGAGATATATGTATCAAGCGTGTATTTCAGGGGCAGCTGGTAGTGTCGCTGTTATTACTACTGCCTTTAGCTCCAAAGGTTGCGGGTTCGATCGCCAACTGTAGTACCATTAAGCAAGGTACTTATTGTAAAATTGCTCTGGTAGGATTACCCAGCTGTATGAATGGGTAGATCATATTAACTCTCTCATTTATAAGTTGCTTTGGAGGAAACTGTCGTAGATAAATGTTAGTTTAAAAAAAAAAAAAAAATTGGCAGGTTTTTCTTGTGGTTTTTCCAAACTCACCTTTGATGATACCAGTATAATGGAGCCCTTTAACGAAATCCATGCAGAACTGATGTACTGATTTTTCTAATCTGATTTTATGCCTTATTTTTCAGGTCGTTCATTGTGCAGTCGGTATGTTTCCCGCATGCTTTTTTTTTTTTTTTTTTTAACTCTCACTATTTACATTTGTATTTTCGCCTTTACACGTTTTGCCTTTTAAGAAGGGTTGATAAGTTGTGTCCCTTTTCGTTCAAGGACTGGTGCGCACCTCTGTGATCGTCACCGGGGTCCAAGTGTCTTCCAGAATTTTCATGGTTTGGTTCGTCACTAACAGCATCAGACAGGTGACTTTTTCCCACTTTCCTTAACCTTTCCTGCTCGCTCTCTATACTGAAAGCAGTTTTTACACTCCGTGCGTTACGTCGAGATTTAAATCATCTCGGCGAGGTCAAGTTAGTCTTTCAACACAAATACGTTTTAAACAGTCTTCGCTCTTCTTCTTCTGACTGCTTGATGGTCCCGCGCACGAAAGGTAAACCTCAGTTCCGCCTCCGTTGTGGTGGAACGACCTCCCCCTCTCACTCAGAACTGCTGAATCTCTGTCCACATTTAAAAAGGGTCTGAAAACTCACCTCTTCCAGACTCCCTTCGCCCATCATCTCTTAAGTTCATGTAAGGTGTAAATGTTCATGCACCATAACTTTAAGATCATGCCCAGATAAACCTTTATGCAGCTATTCCTGTAATGTAACGTAAATGTTTATATGGATCTCATTAAAGAAAAAAAAAGTATACTAGGAAGGTAATTTGGAATCGTGGGCGTCGCTCTTTCTTCCAGCACCGAACATGTCGGAAACTGTCGGAGACTGTGTACAAATGTGATTTTTTTTTAATTTTTTTTTTTCCTGCTGTCTAACTTGGTAGATCCAGAATGAAGAGAGTGTTGTCCTTTTCCTGGTCGTGTGGACGGTGACAGAGATTACCAGATATTCCTTCTATACATTCAGCCTGATCAACCACCTGCCGTATTTCATCAAATGGGCCAGGTGTAGATGAATGGGGAGCAACGGGGAGGCGCTGCTTTGTGCGTTGTGCTCGTTGGCTGGTCGCCGTCCTCGGTGGCTAGTCGGAGTGCTGCTTGGCTAGTTGACGTCTTCATTGACTAGTTGCAGTGCTGTTTAACTAGCAGGCATGTTTGTCACCTAATTCTCGCGCCGGTTGCCTAGTTAACACGATTTGGGGTTTTCTTTGCGGGAAGTTTATTTAAGAACCGGTTGGCGAGTGTCGGGACACTGCGGCGCTCTCGTTTTTCCAAAAATGCTGCCTCGGTTGCTTTGCTTGCCGCCAGCACGTTGTCTGCATGAGGGTGTTTTAGTTTTAGCCAGCGTTTGGGACATCGGTGAACTAACCGTATTAAACCGTAAAGGAGTCACGTTGGATTTTTGTTGCTTGGATTGTTCTGAATATTTGTTTAAATACACATGTGAACAAGGTATATCATGCAGCACTGTCTCACAGCGCCCGGGTGGTGCGAGAGGATCTGGGTTTGACCCCCGCCCAGTGTGTGAGGAGTTTGCATGTTCTCCCCGTGTCTGCGTGGGTTTCCTCCGGGAGCTCTGGTTTCCTCCCACAGTCCGAAGACTGTTCAGGTTCCCTCAGAGAGTGTGTGTGTTCCACTGATGTATGGATGAGTGACCCAATGTAAGTAGTGTATCTAGCAGTGTAAGTTACCGCGGTGAATAAGGTGTGTGGGCTGGTAACACTAGATAGAGTTCATCGGAAGTCGCTTTAGAGAAAAGCGTCTGCTAAATAAATAAATGGAAATATGAAAGCTACTCATTTTTGACTGACTCAGCCAATATCCCCGGTCTTCTTAAAACCAGTTAGACTTTATATGTGCAGGTGGTACTTGTGACACTAGCAGAAGATGCTCTGCCCCATGCTGCTCCCCATGCTGCTCCCCATGCCTTTGTGTTTGCAAGCATGCGTGTATTTGCCGCTTCTTGTTCGAACGTGTCTTTGGATGACTGTCGCAACACTCCGTTTGGGTTCGCTTCACTTTTATTACTCAATAGAATGAACTGCATTTGATAGCTGTCCTTAACTTTGTCGCTTTTTTCTTCAAGCCCTTTGTTTTGAACATCATTCCTGTATGTAAAACCTTTTTTAAAACATTTTAATTTCAGTCAAGGGTGCGTATGAAATAAGCGTCTTTATGGAAATATTTGGTGGCACAGCAGGTAAGGGCGGTGCCTCCCTGAGCTCAGCGTTCGGCTGTAGGTTTGAATCTGGCTTAAGGGGTGTAGCGTTTACCTGCTCTAGCTGTGTTTGCAATCTGAAGACATACGTGGGAGGAGGCAGTGGGGAACCGCTTCCGTACCCTCACTTACCCTGAAACCCGCGTTAGTGGTCGCTAGTCACCGTGAGCGGAATTCAGTTCAATGGCACTTACCCTGGTTGAGTCATCACGATCACTTTTAAACTGACCTTCAGCACACAGATCGGGGTTTGACTGCTTTTGGGACCGGTCTCACTGGAGAGCTTGGACCGAGTACTGATCGTAAAGGATTACAGAGATCAGGTGGTCCAAAGAGCATGACCTCCCCATGTTCACTTTGATGGGTTAGATGGTTGGCGCTCCCCCCCCCCCCCCCCCACCTTGACTTGCTCGCAGGGATGTCTGTGCTCATCTGGGCACCTACAGGGATTTGAGCCAGCAGCACTCTCCTCGTAACTGCTACACCGCCTGATGAAACCTGCAGCCCGCATAGCGAAAAGAGGCAGGTGGCTAATGGTACAGTGGAGTCGCTGTGTCCATTATGTCCAACAAGGCATAAGCACCTTAAAGAGTAACATTTAGTAAATGCAACCTGGCTGGTTACGTCTGTGCTCTCCCGGCTGTTCTGAGATCTCGTGGCCCGCCGGCTCCTTGGAGATTCAAGCAGGCTTCTTTAAGCAAGGAAGATGCAACCAGCCCCAGTGGGAGTTTCATGTTCAGCTGCTCTCATTTTAAAGCCTCTCCGTTTTGGGCATGGAATGCTTCTCCCACATCCGCCGAGACGGTTCCCCCAGCCCTCTGCCGTGCTCTTCAACAAATTCTAGATTCGTAAATCCCTGCATCCCTAAATATAGAGAACCTGCTGGCTTGATGAGGGTCTTTTTTTTCCACTCAGATCGCTTTTTATTTCATTACTGATGTGAAATGATAGAGACTGAGTATAAGGTATAGTATGTGTCTATAAGGAGGTACCATTGACCTCCCGGCACATTCTGTAAGCCACAAAAATGCCACCTCGTGTTCACATATACACAAATTCAGGGTTGTATTTTTGATTATCAAGGGTAGTCATGGTAGTGGACATCTGTTATATGTATATTTGTCCATAAATTTGTGCTTTTTGGGCCATGTAAAGAAGTGCATTAGATCTTTTGGGAAAAAAAAAAAAAAAATCCTGTCATACGCTTACTTATATGTGATATTTGAAATATACCAAGTTCGAGTTTATTGTTGCTCTTGTGTATAAAAAGTGTAAAATACTGGTGAGCCAGCATGTTGCCACGTGTTGTTTTTTGCTCCAAATGTCTGTTTCTACGCGCTCTGTTAATCTCATCAGCATAAGTGCTCCTGGGAGCTGAACTAGCAGCCTTTTGGTGACAGAAATCAGGAGTGTAGCCATTCTGCAACCTGCTGCTCTTGTGTGACATGTGGAAGGCCAGGTGATTTTGCCAGGTCAGTGAAGCTGCCATGTTGCTCCATTATAGCCACTAGTGAACATCTGGTAGAAAGTATAATGACAGAAAGGTCCTTGAGGCTCCAGTCTGAAGGGTCCAAGGTGAGAGAGGGAGGGGGGAGGGTGGTGGTATTGGTTTTATTTAAGTAAGGGCATCAGAGGGTAGTAGTGGTGGCAAGTGGCTATCAATGTGGGCCTCTATCCAAAAGGTTGCTAGTTCAAGTCCCAAACAGTGGAGCTGCTTTTTGGCATCTAAGCACCATGAACCCAAGTTACTGCTGTAAGACTTGACATGCGGTGCGTTGGTTTACTGGATATGTATAAATTTGTTGCCAAGTACAGCAGCAGTCAAAAGGTTGAAGGCATCTACTTGAAACCAGGCTTGCTTAGAGTAGAAAACACAGAAAAAGGACTTTTGAGGTGTGGAAGTTGGTGTTATGGACCGATGAGTCAAAATTTGAAGTTTTGGTCCAAACAACAAGAATTTCTTGTCTTGACCAAGTCCATGATGATCTCAGCTGAAATAGCCGTCATGGTATACTTTAGAGGCAGGCCTTTCCATCATATCTGGGCAGGTCTACCTTCTTCAAGCAAGATACCAGGCCAAAACACACCTCGAGAGTTCCAGAAGAACAATATAGTAAGAAGAGTGAAGGGCAGTTTTACATGAATTATGCAAAATACTGGTTTCTATTCACTGTACTCAAACCTTTGACTGGCGCTGGAAATAATGTAAACGGTCGAATGTGACCTCTCTCGTTTCCCTTTGTCCCTGTCAGATACAACATGTTCATTGTGATGTACCCGCTGGGCGTGATAGGTGAACTCATGACCATTTACAGCGCGCTGCCATACGTACAGAGGTCCGGAATGTTCTCTCTGCGGCTCCCCAACAAATACAACGTCTCTTTTGACTACTACATCTTCCTCATCATCATCATGCTCTCTTACATCCCACGTAAGGTTTTTGGCTTTTTTTCGTGGTGAATGGGTTTTTCTCAGCTGGTACACAGTGCCGTTGAAAGTGCAGACCGTCACCTTCGAAGTTGCGCATTAGACGTTTTTAGACGATATGGGAAAAGGCAGGTTGTTAAAGAGATGCCCATCAGTTGCTCCTGGTCCTTAACAGGAATGTGTTGCCTTTCCTCTGACAGTGTTCCCACAGCTGTACTTCCACATGCTTCGTCAGAGGAGAAGGGTGCTCCACGGGGAGGTGATTGTGGAGAAGGATGATTAGCCTCGCAAGAACCGTACGGCCGACGGCGCTCGCTGCCACCGCCGCCACCCAACCCCTGCTGAGGAGCCCAGGGAGTAGTGTCAGAGCTGGAATGAACAGCTGTGCCCGAAATGACCCACACACTTCGTTTTTTAATTTGATTTTGTTTTTTTGTCTTCTTCTGAACACCGAAAAATTCAGACAGACCCCAGTACACACAAATACTGTGCGTTAGTATGAGAAGAGAGTTAGAGAGAAGGAGAGCCGAATGAATAAGCATCCATGACATTTATTTCTTTCCCCCATTTGTTTTCCAAGAGTAAAATGGCATAATGAAGCAAACAAAAAAAAAAAATAAATAAAACCAAATAATGAAATGCATTCGCATTGGAGTGCAGCGCCCCGTATTTTCCTTTGTCATGCAAAAGAAAGCGTCATAATCGAAAGAAAGGAAAAAAGAAACACGCCTGATCCGTACTTGGCCTGGCTTGTTAACCATATTAAAATATTTCATTTTCTCTACTTGAAAGTGCACTGTGCCGTAGTTGGTGCAGTGTTTTCTTCATTAAATAGATATTTTATATACCTTATTAAATCCATAATGTGATTTTCTATATTTTTTTTCAAAAATTTCAAGGTTGGTCTACACCAGCAGTAACTGCATATTGTGGTGGAATTACACATGAATGGGTACACTCTTGTTACTGACTTTTGCTGCTTTTTCTTTACTTACGTATTTGCTTCCCTTATTAGAAATGTTTACTGAACTCATGGTCCGCATGAGTCCAGCCAGTCATCGAAAGATTGTGCCCCTTAAATGCGGTTATGCATATATGAATTAAGTGCTGCGTGAAAACAGTGATTTATTTATGCTCACACATGTTAAAATGTTTCTCAGCTGTTGTATGAGGCAGCTGGAAATATACATTTGTTAATTAGTTCCTATCCAGAGTTATTATAGTGGAATAGTCTTATTATACCACGGTACGGCCAGCCTCCTCGGGTATTTCTGTCAGCCAGGAATAGATGTAGGTCACCTATATAATTCCTGAATCCCAGTCTCCCAATTTCCCAACATACAGAGCCACACACAGTAACAGGCAGTGATTTATCCTCAAGGTTCCTCTAACAGGAGGAAATGTTATGTAAATGAAATCTTACTGTGTACAGTATGCTGCTTTGTTCATTTGTTTGTCAACTTTTGGTGTTCAGGATTAATCTGAATTTGGTGCAGGATGCCCTCTCTCTATGTGAAAGGTGCTACTCTGTAAGATAATTTACAATTTCCCTTGCAGCTCGACACGCAGCTGCGGGAATCTTTTTTTTTTCTTTTTTTGACCATGAAGAGTTGCGTATCCAATGTGAAGACTGGCTAAATGCACTGGAAGGTGGTTGCAAGTGTGTTTAAATGAGCCAACCATTTATTTTGCATCAGGGCTTGGGAATGAAAAGAGAAAACAATAAAAATGAATTTCAAAAACTGTGCTTTTAGTTGTTATACTTGACAATGAGCTATGAATCATCCCATTTTCTTTCCAATAATAGTTATAATGTTGGCAAGAAGAATACCGTGGTACATGTAGAAAATCTGGAAAAAAAAAAAAAAGAACATTTGAAATCATGTACTCTGCAATTTGTGTGTTGTTTGTGCAGTATAATACTGAGCTGCAAACTTACTTTCACACTCTTCAATACCAAATTCAAAAAAGAAGCAATTTTGTGCACACCAGAAAAGAAGGGACTTGTGGTGTAGCCTGGAACATGTTCTGTACCACTGCAGAGAACAGCAGAGGTGGGTACATTTATTCAGCAGACACTTTTCTCCAAAGCAACTTCCAATGAACTCTATGTAGTGTTATGAGCCCACACACCTTGTTCACCACAGTGACTTACACTGCTAGATACACTACTCACACTGGGTCACTCATCCATACATACATCAGTGGAAAACAAGCACGCACACACGCACGCACGCACGCACAATGGGGGAACCTGAACAGCATGTCTTTGGACTGTGGGTGGAAACCAGAGCACCCAGAGGAAACCCACACAGACATGAGGAGAACATGCAAACTCCACACAGACTGAGTTGGGATCAAACCCACATTCTCTCACACCACCCAAGCACTGTGAGACAGAAGTGCTACTTGCTGTGCCACCACACTCATGAGTTACACAGATACATTCACTTCATTATTCGTACTTTGGTAATTTTCAGGTGAATGTTTTCGTGTTCAGAGTAGTTTTGGCAAATACTTTTTTCCTGTTACTGAATTACGTTTTTTAAAAAGAAAATATTTCTGCTGTTACATGCCAGCCTTGAGGTTTTTTTTTTTGCATTTGACAATTTAACTTTTGTAAACCATGTTAGCCGATGTTTCCTGTGGGTTGCACGAGCCGTTGTCAGATGTAAGTTTACAATGAGACAACATCTACGCTTCACTGACTTGTGTGGATTTCATTGGCACCGTTTGGCTGTGGGTGATAATACATGGCCTCTAATATAGTCTGAGTAAACAACCTGTATGCTGACACCTATGCTGTCTTTAGACTGTGGGCGGAAACCAGAGCCAGGTGCTCTGGTTTCCGCCCACAGTCTAAAGACATGCTGTCCATTTATAAAACGAGTATTTTCAGGCAATATAGAAGTGATGGGATTTGAATCAACCTCTTTCAGGGTCCAGCTCAGTATCTCAAACTGTTATAGCACTGACTTTCCCATAGTCCTTGAACGTCACATACTTCCATATCATGCAGCACTCACATAATTTATGAGCACTTTGTTAATACCATAAAGCATTTCTCCATGCGTGACCAATTATAGTTTAGTGTTGCATTTTAATTGACAGCCTAGTTCATTCACCAGAATGGTAAGTGATGGCAGAGCTCTGGTGAAATAAAAAAATCAAGTTTGCTTTAATTAAATAATTAAATAAAGCACATGGACTGTACTGGCATTATTAATAAGTTAATATTTGGGAAAAAAAGTGTTAAAACTTATACATGTTAAGTTATGACATTTTATTAAAATACACTCAAAGCATTATTGATCTCAGGAATTTTTTATTTGTTTGTAACTTCTGCTGAAGATTTGCCGGTGAACGTCTAATTTTAGAAGTGATTTCAGAAAGGTTTGCAAAGGGGTGCTAAAAGCGTTCTTTTACGTGTTGATTAATATGTTAATTGCACATGTAAATGAAAGAGTGTGATCTTGAACAACGGCATTGCACAGATATTGTGTTTTTGGAGGATAACTTTATTATATCACTTCATTGTGGTGAATTATCTATTTCACACTACTAAAAAAAGCTGCACCCAGGGAAGTGCTGTGACAAATGTTCATATATGATAATGTTTGAGCAAATATTTGAATACTAATTTTGTGGGGTTTTTTTTTTTGCGTTCATGTCGTTTTTTCGCATAATTTAATGCTTAATGTACCTTATGAATCGCATGATATGAATGATTAGACTCGATACTAATGATCCACCTTGTTCGCTCCATGTTCCTCATCTCTGCTTCACATATACGACAGGAGCAGGAGAGACGAAATAAATTACGGCTTCGTGATCGATAGCTTACATGTGTTTATTTGGCCGCCTAATGGCACGGTGGATGGCTGAGGTGGCTTACAAACTGCAAGGCCCCTACTAAGCATAATCAACATGAAGGAATGGCAATTTGGAGAATAGATACCTAAACAGGAAATAAACATTTCCCTGAGTATTACAGAATGAAACACTTGGTGTGATTGTCTACATAAGAGGTCAATGGCATACAGCTCATCCAACACAATTCATAAAATTATACATGTTCCACAATCATAGATATTATTAAAAATCTTTTACATACAAAAATAGTGTAGAAAATGTAAACTTACACAATTTTGTTTATTAAAATCAAATGCACTTCTCGTTATAATGTCTACATATATATTTGCATTTTATTTAAATTCATGAATATAATGTAGCTATATATAGCCAGATGATGCTTGAGGGTTAACGTCAGTCCTCAAGGAGCGCACAACAGCACAGCATTTCTAGATGGTAGTTAAACTTCCAGAACACTGTCACTTTTTAAAAAGACATTCAATCAAGTCCTTTCTCTTGTTGATTTGGAATTGGGGGGGAAAAAAAAAAAAAAAGCCATTGTACTATTTTAATAACCTTCTGTATGAAAATATATATTCTGGAAAATGGTTAAAGCATGGACTATATTTATGGGTGGAATTCCATTATAAACACTAACACATGGACAAACACAGAAGAACTATAAAATTTAAAAAAAAAAAAAAAATCTACATAAATTCCTTAAATTTAATTTTTAACTAAATATCTCCGTACATTTGTTTTGCGCCTCGAAAGCCGCAGGGAAGGGCAGTGTCCAATGTAAGACGACGGATGGGCCAAGGTGTGTTTTCAAGATGAGCCCAGCCTTTTAGGTAGGGTTTAGTCTGTCGTCGCCGACGGTGTCGCTCGTCAGCGCCAACGCCGCGATGCCACGGAGGTGTCTCTAGCGTTGCAAGGCTTCAGAGATTGTTCAAGGCCTGCAGAGCATTCAGCAGTACTGTCTGAACCTCGTAGAAGCATCTCAGTGTGTTGTTGTCCACCTCCGCAGTCGCTATAATCCTGGGGCTTGCACTGCAGAAACACACAGACACAATAAAGGCTCATCCCTGCATCCTTGGAACCTTGACAGTAACAATGAGCATCTTCAGTCATCACCTCCACCAGGGTGATTGTTAATGGACTTCCAAGATGCATCTATTCCATTTGAATCACATGCTCGCTTGGTTCGGCAATCTCAGCCATAAGGGTATGAAACAGTATGTTTCATAGCGGTTAGTACCCTCGCCTTTAAAATCACTTAGCCTGGGTTCAAATCCCCATTTCTGCCGTAGCTCTCCTGATCAGAGTACTTACTCTGCATTGATACGGTAAGAATACCCCACTTTATAAACGGGTAAATTGCTGAAAGTAACTCAATGTGCCAAGCTCACATTATATGTTGTCCAGGAAAAAAGTATCAGCTAAAATGAGTAAGTAACATTAATCAATATAGAACAAGTATCAATTGTATAATTTAATATAGCTATACTTCCACTAGAGTGATCTATTAGAGATGGATGCATGCTATTTTCACAATTTAACAATTTTTTTAATTCGTAATTTTTTGATTTCGTAAATGATACCCATCTACAGTGTGTATTTATTCTGTACATATTCAGTATGAATGCATTCTGAAATTATAATGTTATGTTTATTTAGCTCATACTTCAAACACAACTGACACTTAGGCTTTTACTTGAACAAGCTACTCAGAATTATTTAGCCTTTTATACATTTGTACATTTTATACATTTTTATACATCTGTTTCCAGGTCTTTTTCCATTTATTTTTAAATGCATTTTCTTCTAAGGTCTCTGTTCTACATTTTCTGCTGCAGATTGATCACGGTTTGTAATTGTTTTCGTCATTAGGAGCAGTAAAATGCGCTCAGACAGGACAGAAACTGAAGCTGTGGACGGAGAAAGGAGGGGGAGCAGACAGCTTCATGGATCACACACAGTCTGCAAGTATTTCATTTATTATCCCTCATCAGAGGAACTACCCACTGAATTAACAGGTATGTTTCTGCCGTTACACTCTTTTGACAGCAAACAAATTAACCAGATGTTGACAAACATGTTTATGTCATACATCGCTTGCTTCCTCGTGGCCAGTTTTGCGAGGTTTACCATGAGATACGCAGTCAGCATTTACGGTAAAACACTTTTTAATACATTCTCCCCATGTGGTCCCCCATTACACTGTAACTCACCCTACTGTTACTCCACTGTTTGATTCTTTTGTTGCACCCGATGAAGGAACGTAACACCATCTCGCACAACACAGCAGTTGGAATAGACCACACACACACACACACATTTTCAGAACCGCTCGTCCCTTACGGGGTCACAGGGAACCGGAGCCTACCCGGCAACACAGGGCGTAAGGCTGGAGGAGGAAGGGGACACACCCAGGATGGGACGCCAGCCCATCACAAGGCACCCCAAGCGGGACTTGAACCCCAGACCCACCGGAGAGCAGGACTGCGGTCCAACCCACTGCGCCACCGCACCCCCCTGGAATAGACCATTGTGGTGAAAAGTTTTTTTTGTTTTTTTAAATTTCAGTTTTTTACTAGTAGACCTAACTTTAATGTTGCTTCATGTTAACAAAAAATAATAAAATAAACTAGCGTTCATTTTTTTCATGACCAATTTTTCCAGTATAGAGGGATACTGAGACCCTGAACTATATGAGCCGATGATTAAAATACAATGAACAAAGTTTAACAGGGAATTTTTCAGTCATTTTAACTTTATCTGATATTGACTTTGTCTGTACCCAATAAGTGAATAAATAAATCCAAGAATTAAGCACTATTATTAAGTGCTTAATTATATCATATTATTGATGGCAAGAAAAGTTTCTTTCCTCAGGCCATCTACCTCACGAACAGCTAAATGCCCCCTTAGAGAGTAAACTGGTGCAGTAAACAACGCTATTTGTAATTATATCTATTTATCACACCATATCTCTTACCTACATTCCCTTGGACATACCTCTACATACATGTAATTTCTCGTGCCTATTCTGTATATGGTCTCCCTTATATTTTATATACATATATATATTTTTAATCTTTTATTCACGCAATCTATTTTTTATTATCTGTGTCTTGTCACTGCCATTCTGTCTGCGCTGTGGAGGTTTTTGTCACCAAAACAAATTCCTTGTATGTGTAAACATACTTGGCAATAAAGCTCATTCTGATTCTGATTCTGATTCTGACATAGCGAATGGACTTACAAACAATTCCGAGTTACGAACTGACTTCCGATCCCAATTGCATTGGAACTTGAGGTACAAGCGTACAGCCAACTATTCTTACTGGAGAAATTCAAAGTAAGTACTTTAACCAAGGGGAGTTCAGCAGAAACAGGGAACTGGTCTTCAGCTTTGCAGGCGACGGCCCTGACGGCTACACTACGCTGACTGTATTAAAAAAGGGCGATGCTCACAACCGTCGACGTCCTTCTGGCAGATGAAGCCATTGTGTTCGACGCAGAAGAAGTCATTCCAGAGCCCTTCATGGATCAGGCCCGCGCAGTCCTCGCCCTTCTCGTGCCCATGTGTCCAGTTGTCTGGTTGGCCAGGCTTCCAGTTCCTGAAACCGTACAGCAGGGGGCACTCAAAGATGCAACACAGCATGCACATGCGAGAAGAACATCCCTGCGTGCGCAGCTGTGCAAAAAGTTCCTGAAATATGATTCGATCGTGTTGGAATTTATCTTTTTTAAGACAGTTCCAGCATCTTTGGGATCTCATTGATTTTTTCTTATTTATTTTTAAAGCTCCTAATTCATACTGTGCACCTTATGCAAATAAATGTCAGTGTGTTTTATTCTTTGCAGCTGGGCTGGCGCTACATTGTTTCGCTCGTGCAGTCGGTCAAATAAATCCACTGCTACTTTGTTTTATGGGCACAGTGTTTAACTCAAAGAGTGGGGGGATGAGGCACTTCATAAAAATACCTTGGTGTACCGCCAACACTCACGTGAAAGTAGGCAGTGACCCGTCCACCCAGCGCCAAACATTTTCCTCCTCCATGTCTGTCAGGCCAAGCCAGAAATAACCTTTATCCACTATCTGCTTTTGTACCCATTGCTGGAAGAGAGAGGAAACACAAAGGAAGAAAGTTCTAGATATAGATGCTATAGTGACAAGGACACTTGCAGGCACCTCAGAAGGTTTGAGGAGTAGAATAAGTCGAAGAGGTGAAACAATGGCCAGCAGTATGCAAGAAGTGGTGACTAAGAAAATTCACAGGTTTCACTGTTCCTCATAAACAGCCATCCTGGACCTCAGTGCAGAGCTTTTACACGGCCACTCCTCGGATGAGCTTACCTGTTCTTCCGTACTGTTGATGATGACCATTGAGGAATGTTTTTCGGCGCAGGCGATCTTCGCCTCGTTGAAAGGACGGGTATCGCTGGAGAACAGGTAGCATTTACCTTTGAACTTGAGCCACTGTGGAGGACACCCTGCTGCAAAATGAAACCAGTGTTGTATTTTTCACCACTTCACCAGCTTTACAAGGTTTTCTTTCATGTTTGTGGTTTCAGTATTCATGTTTTCTGGGGTTTTCATCAAGACACTATCAACCACAATACAGTAAAACAGTAAAATGAGACATGTTTTTGTCAAAGTCCTGATGAAACCTTTTTGCTTGGGCAGAAGATAAAAGTTCCCTTTCCCCTTTGAACTCAACGAGAGGACAAGAGTTTAAGAACCCAAGACATCTTACCAAGGGGTTTACTAGTGGGCTGTGAGACTTCGCTCTGGAGGGACCCCGGGACCACCGGGGAAGCTGGCCTGCCAGGGACTCCAGGCAGTCCGGGTGGTCCTGGCTGTCCGATTGGTCCTATTGGTCCCCTCGGTCCTTGCTCTCCGGGAACTCCAGGTGGTCCTCGTACTCCGGGTGGCCCTGGTGGACCTTGGGGACCCACCTGTCCATCTCTTCCTGGGAGCCCAGCTGGACCAGGCTCACCCTTGGTCCCTGGAGGTCCAGCTCTTCCTCCAGATCCTCGGGAGCCTTTAGGCCCTGGGCTTCCCCTAGAGCCAGGCTGACCCTTAAAGCCTGGCACACCTGGGGGTCCGGAGACGCCCTTCTCTCCTCGGGAACCCTGCAGGCCCGGGCTGCCTGTGTCTCCTTTCTCCCCCTTTTGGCCAGATGGGCCCACTGGACCCTGGGGCCCTCTGTCTCCTCTTGGACCACGAGGACCTGGTGGACCTAACATGTACAAAAGGTACGCGAATGAAACCCAGAATACCAACAGAACCACACCCACATTCACCCACCTATTGGGCAGAAAGAAGCATAGTACTGGGAAAAAATAAAAAAGTAGTCTAGCTGCTTTTCCAACCCTAATTCCAAACCTGAGGTTGAGCGTGAGTTTTCTTCATGAACCCGTTCATGCTTCCTCACCTTGCAGAATGGTGAAGTTGGTGATGAGCTGAGAGTGCTTGCTGTCCACCAGCTTCATCTCTTCCATGACAATGGATAAACTGGTTACTTCCTTTTCCAGACGAGCGGACAGTTCGTCCTGCTGGGTGCGCAATGCGGTGGTGTCGGCCCGGACATCTGCTACCGTGCTGTTGAGGCCAAGAAGGTAGTCGGAGTGACGCCCCACCATCTCTGAGCAGGTCCGCAGGTCATTGAGATTACCATTTATGGCACCCAGCAACTGTGTGGTGAAGCTGACATTGCCGGTAATGTGGTCAATGCTCTCTTCAGCACTATCTAGGCGTGCCTCAAAGCTGCCGAACTTGGCTGATGTGGCATTATCATGATCCCGCTGCTGGTCCATGAGCTCCCGCAAGCTCTGGTCATGGCTTTCCATAGTCACTGAGGAATTCTGCACCTGTCCAGCAAGGGTGGCCAACTGGGAACTCATGTCCTCCAGTGACTCATTGTTGGTCTTAGCTAGTACTGAATTGTTGGCAGCCAGTGCCTGTAAGCCTTGTACCTTTGCCTTGAGCCAGTCAGCATCGGCTTGCGTCTGCCGTGCTGTCTGTTGCAGCACTTGGAAATCATTCTTGAGCTTCTGGATGGCCTGGCTGGCATCATCCACGGACTTCTGCAGGGCACCGATCAGTGTCCGCTGCTGGGCCTGTGTCAGGTTAAGGCTGCCAATGGCAACCAGCGTCTGGCTCCGGTCCCGGGCCTGAGTGTGCAGGTCGGTCTGCAGCCGCGCCGTGTCGTCCTGCAGTCCACTGATGTAGGTGCTGTAGGTGAGCAGGGTCTGGTTGACGTTACGAATCATGTCCGAGTTGCTGTCCAGCACCTCCTGCAAGGAGCTGTGGCTGCTCTGCATGTCCTCGCCTGCATCCTGAAGCTTGTCGAGTGCCATCTTATTGCTGGTGGCCCGGGCAGCGGTGTCGCTTAACTGCTTCTGCAGTCTCTGGAAGTGTGACTTGAAAGCCAAGATCTCGCTGGTGGTGTTCTCTGACTTCTCCCCAGCTTCATTATCTGAGCAGAGAACAAATGGAAATACCAGAAAATTTAATGGCCCATATTGAGGCCTACGATGAGGGCCATACTGATAAAGAATAAAACCAATTAAATGTTTATCACGTGACATAGAGATTCAGGTAATACATCTGTGTGCTAAGAACACTGAAGGTTTTAATGCCAAGAGAGATCGAGCTGTTGTTCTCTTTAAACTGGTGCGAAAATAAATTGTTTCAGCGCCTGCTGAAGTGTATAACTTCGTAAAACTGCTAAGGAGACAAGAATAACGGACTAGCAAAAAAGTTGCAACTGTTTAAAAGCAAAGGCTTTGGCAAAGTTCTGCTTCTTTTTCCTTGGATCAACATATCATCTCAGTTTCACATCTGGAGAAAAAAAAAAACTGAACTGCGTGAAAAGAAGTCAAAATTCTAAAGTTTGTGTATTTAGTGACCGAAGTCTATATTGGTCCCAATGGCTTCTCATATGTAACAAAATTCCCTGCACCAGTCTGTAAGATAAAGACACTGTTTAGAAAGGTTTAAGTGGTAATATGTGTTTATTTACTCATCCTCTGCTGACCGAGGAGAGTATCATTTAAGGATTAAAGTTAAACCACGTGGAGAGCTGTGCGGCAGAAGCAAATGACCACTAAATAAAACTCACCAAGCTTCTTCAGGTCCGTCTCCACTGCCGTCATCTTTCCCCTATAGCTCTCCATGCCCTCAGTCACTGTGTCCACTTTTTGGACCACTGGAAAACAGAAAAGAAGATGGTTATGGTAAAAAGTCCCAGATCTTCAAAAAGGTGGTACAGAATGGGGTGTAGTGAGGAGAGCACTTGTTGTAGGGTTTGAGAGCCCATGATAAATCTCAGTGAGTTCATGACCGTTGTGCGTTGGACAAAGTGCAAAAAAAAAGGGTGCTACATTTCAACCATGTCTGGTGACAATAGCCAACAGCGCAGGAGCACAGGAGTTTGAATCCGAGTGCCAATCGGGAACCTCGTTTGTGAAAGCAGCTTTGATTTACCGTGACGCGACCTCTGTGGCCTCAACCTCTGTTTAATTCATGGCCACCCACCCGTTTGGGGTCAGGTTCCTTGGGGTTTGGGGAGTAAATAGTTGAAGCGACACACCAGGTGGGGGAGTTGGGAGACAATAAAGAAAGGATGCTTTGAGACAGGAAGTGGACCAGGCCAGGAGTGGGTTTGGGGGGGGGGGGGGTCTTCTGCAAACATGGAGATGAAAGGCACCCTGGCGCAAGGCAGACGCCACGTCCCATGTCCGAGAGGGTCTTCACACCCGTGCCCCCAGAAGAGATGGAGCCGTTCATTTCCTTTGGAATGTGCTTTGGGATTCTGGGGGTCCAGCAGCCAGCTGTTATATGGGGGGAGCATCCTCACTTGAGTCCATAACAACCGGGTCCCTCTCTTAAGCAAGAGCACTGGAATACACACAAAGCTGTTACCTGACAGTGTGAAGACACTAGAAAGTTCGAGGTGTCACCTAGTGAACAGCCCCCTCAAATCAGAAACATAGGGGAGTGTAGAAGGATCACTTTGTCTTTATTAGCTTGTCCCTGGGTGCATGGATCATCCCTGGTGAAGTCACAGGGAGGACAGGTCTGCCAGGCTGGACCTCAAACACAAGCATGTGAAAGGGCAAACACTTTGTCTAGTATAAAATGATCTCATCTGGACAGCGACAAAGGTAGGTTCTAATATGAGAAATCCCTCAGAGGGCACGCCGAATACCAGATGCTGGGTGGTTCACGCTTCCTCGCCGCATCTGTTTGCACGCAGAACCACCATCTGTTCTGTTGTTTGGATACACTTCTTTCTTTTTAAATGTTTACGCTCCGAGTCCTGGAATTGTCTGTAGTACTGTAATTGAGAGGAACTGGTCCTATGGGGGTTCACAATGCTAGGAGACATATTTACAAGCTACGTAAAAGAATTAAACAAAATATGAAAATTAAAAGATAAGATACCCGTGATTAACGAATTATAGCCAGTACGAGGAAGGCTCGGGGCTTACTGTTTAAAAAAAAGTAAAGTTACAGTTATTTACTCGCAACAGCATGCGTGTAAACAATACCATTTGGATAGGAGACAAGTATGTTTTTCCCTTCCTTAACTGAGAATGAGTCATTCCTGAACCACTGAAGAGGTCACTTTGATCATTGTTAACAAAGAGTGAACCAAAATTCATGCCTGTAATTCTGTGAGCGTAATTACATGGCGCCAATCATCAGTGCCTCCATGTCCAAGAAGTCCATCTCCTGAAAGATGAGGAAGTCAATCAGAAGAAAGAACAAAAAGTCAGCCTCTGGAAAGTCCTGGAATTCCATCAATAAAAGAACCAGGAGACCATCTGTAGAAACATCAGGAAGTCAAAACATCAGCCTCTAACATCAACCTCTAGAAAGTCCTGGAATTCCATCAATAAAGAACCAGGAGACCATCTCTACAAGCATCAGGAAGTCATTCAAGAGGAAGAACAAAAAGTCTGTCAAGAAAGAACCATAAGTCCATCAATGAAAGAACAGGAAGTCCATTTGCAGATAGCAGAGGACCTAAAGAGGAAAGCACAAGGATTTCTTCTTTTGCCCTCATCTTCACACTGCAGTACATTTGTGGTTTTACTCGGTGTGTCTTTTATTAAAGTATGGACTGCCTCTTTGACAATACCACCATAGCATTGGCATGGGAATTCATCCCATGAGCTGCTTTCCTTAACCTGGGGACGCAAAGGATAAAGTTCTCATTGTCTCTTGTTTCTTTATTGTTTGTTCAAGGTCACTTCGATTGTGTCCTCATGGCAGGAATGTTGCCCAGGGACTGACTGAGATTAAACACACTCCTCTCGACAGACCCCCATCTCGGCTTGCAGGAAGCAGGATGCGCCCCACTGGCTCTGGCAGGTCTCTTATGGTGGGTGGGCCTGAGTGGTCTAGCCTGTGGCTCCACTCAGCAGGGGGTGTTGTGGGGGGCAGGGGGGGGACCACATTTTGAAACACGCAGCCAGGAACTCAAAGGGGGGCTGACCTGGGGGCCATCAACTTTGACCCAACGCCTGTCCTCAGCAGTGTGTCTCTCCAGCTTGTAAGCTTGTTTGTGTTTGTGTGTGTGTGTGTATGTGAGTGTAGCCAGGAGACCATACCATGGCCATGCATATTTTTTTTTTGAAAACAAATAAATTCAGACCTATAATAACACCAACAAAACTGGCATGTTTTGGCTCTTTGTACACTCCTTGTAAGAACCATCCCCGCTTTTATGTCCACACATTCCGGCCAATCAGGGGTAGGGAGAGAGAATAAACTTATTTATAGGCCTTTCACAAACTAGAGGCTTTTGGAAAATAACAACATTCCACATGCAAATGAATTAATGAAGACTATCCTGAAAAAACTAATTGAAACAGACAATAATTAGCCAAGGGTACAGCTGGGTAATTCTTTGCAGGAATTAACGATTTTGTTGCGACACTGAACACACGTCATGGAATGCAGATTGACACACGAGTGGACCTCAGGGGCCAGTTGCCGGTCCATCTAAGAGAACGTGCCCCTATTCGTCTCTCCTTGAGCCAATTTTTAATTGCTAGGCCGCTGTACAGGGCTTGCTGGAGAGCCTGAGACACATGTGTGAGTTTTTTTTTTTGGTTATAGCTATAACTGAGACTTTTACAGAACCTCATGTGTAAACAATTTGAGGGATGTTTGTATTTTGAATGAATGAATGAATGAATCCCAGAAGGACGTTCACTTTGGTTGCAAGAGCATACAAGACAAAATATGTACATACATGTACATATTTACATTTCATGTAAAGTAGCCAATTAAACTGATTGTGACCAAGTGGTGGGCGTCTTTGGTGTTGCAAACAAGACAAATTATGAACTTCTGCTCACAGCTGAGGAGAAGTTGGGGAGCCAGTATGTAGATCTATATTATTGTGCTAAACATAAAAACGGTACAGAACACAATATCGATACTATAATGTAAATGTCAGTTAAGTGTCAGGCTTGTCTGTTGGGTTTAGCCCATATTCCAGTGAGTGGGATGTACGGTATTAGCTGAAGGACCGTGTTCATGTCTTCATACACCGCACACAAGATGTTAAAGCACAATTCTCCAGGGAAAATACTTTAAACTTTTTTTTCCGGGGGACAGGGGTTTAAGGGTAAGAGGTCACTTCCTGATCTTTCATTTCCACCAGGAACCACACATTCCAGTGTGAGGAAGAGGAAAACCGGCGCTGAAAACGAAGAACACTTGCGAAATTATTTTTAGGTGCGGTCTTTGAAGAGGGGAACGCTGAGCCCGAGGGCGATCCACATGCGCTGCGAGCGAAACTCTGCGTTCCGAAAACGTGGATCTTCTGAAGGCCACGCTGCCAAACAAGGCTACCAGCGGATTTCCACTTTCTCGCTCTGTTTGGCATGCAGTGTTGTCTTGTGCTTCACCTAAACAAAAGTTGGATGCAAGAACCGTCAGACCGGTTGAGGCGTTTCTCAAATGCAGGTGGTCATGTGACCCCCCTCCCTGCCCAACCCATCAGCTGGTCTCAAGCTGTGGGTCCATCATGCCTTCCTGTCGGCGCACGCAGCCTCGATGCCGCTGTTTATTTTCCCTTCGCCGGTGTTTACGCTCAAGAACACACATTAACAGCCAATGCAGGAGAAGGAAACGGGGAAAGAAATTTCCAAAGTGCTTCCTAGGGGGCGGCTAAGGTCACGAGGTCACAGCTTGAGGTCTACGTCCCCTGACCTGGCCCCTTCCAACAGTATGGGCCTGTCCGTAGTTGTACTGGTTCAGGTGACTCATACCCAAAGTTAAGTCCCGGTTCACTCTGAAGGAAAACAAACAGGGTTCGAACCCGAGAAAAACCAAACAGCGAAGGCTGTGGAAATATCCTCATCTACACGGCACAGTGTTAGGGGCCATGTGGCTCAAATGGGGGGATGGCTGGAAATATAAATATTAGAGTGTTCAGAGGACCACATGGACATTACTTAACAGTAGGGAAATGCTCAGTGGACTTTCTATTGAACGACTGAAAGGATCTCTCACATTATCGCTTTGAGAACCACTGATGGAGCTGTGGTGCTGGATTGCTCTCGGGTGACAATTCACAGAATCGCTCTTGAAAATCAGCTCTAAGCGGGACAGGTTAACTGGTCACAGGTCTCCAATCAGGGAAGTGCACTCCAAATACATCTGTGTATGGGGGGCCCACCTGCAGTTGCCGGGGTAACAGACTCCACCCACTCTGTAAAATCCGCATGATGGGACTCAGCTAGAGGCGCCTTTGACCCGTTCCTCGTCCGGTCCGCATTAGAGCCACACAGCACCTCCGCGGTCTCGTAGTACAGCTACATACAGCAAGCTACAGACCCCCCGTCTAAAAACGCAGAGTGCCCACCACATCGCCGGTTTGTCGGACGCACGAGCGAGAGGAACTGCAAGGGAAAGGAGAACTGAGAAAGCAAAAGGAGACGCCATGAGGACGTGGCTCTGTGCGCAGCAGGAAAGTTTTCAAGTGTTTTAAACGGCTTGCCCTTCCAGGCAGTCGGAGATCCAGGACCTCAGGACATGCGGTCAAGTCCAAGGAAGTTCAAACCGTGAGCTTTTTCAGGTTGGAGGGGAGCTGCAAGCCGCATTCCTGAAGGTGTGAGTGTTGATAGAAGGGGGAGGGGGGATTATGGGGGCTGTTCACAAGGGTTGAGCAGGGAGGTGTTGGAAGGTGGAGTGTATTCACTGTTTTTAATTTACCTTTATCCCACTCCAGACATTCACAAGACTTTTGTCTTTTTTATTTCATTTACTTGTGCAGATTACTGTGACACTGCATGTTGTAGAAGGTTCTAGAAAAGCACAAAGGATCTCTCCACTGGGTCAATTTCCACCGGTATGGATAAGACACTAAAAGACACTGGAGACCCTGAGATGGTGGGACTCGGAAAAGACGACTGAGATGGCAGGTACCCTAACGGCGAAAGTCCGGGTACGAATGAAGTAGAAGCAGAGGTCTGAATATCATTTCAAGTTGTTTTCTTTTGAGGGCAGGAATTGAGCAATAACGCAATAATGTTTTCTTTTTTTTAAGTTTGTGGAGCAGTTCGAGGGATTTCACATCTGTGTAGTTGTTCAGAATTTCCACGGCTATTTATACCTCCTCTAATTAGCCCGGCCGTGTTCTCGCAGCACTGGCGCAATTCCGCGGGGTCACTTAATAACTACACAAGGGAAGCACAGCTTTGCAAAGGTAACTTTCAGCATATTATTTTTTCGAAACAAACACCGCATGCGTTCTTAGCAACCGAGCACTACGTGTGGCTTATTAACAATCCCGTTTTGACTATTATCTTAAGCAGCGAGTGAGTGATTAATAGCGGAAGGCACATCAGACTTTTTATTGCCGTTGCTTGGGAGGCAACGTTTCAAAACACTTCCTCCGTCCATGAAACCGCAGGCTGAGTTGGCTGCCGGAGCGAAAAATTAGGACCGCTAAACAATGTTCGGCCTCTGAGACGCATCAGCTGGATATAAATGTAAACATGCGGTAAAGTATTTCGGGATAACCTCTGTTGAAGGGACGCGCTGGAAAACAAATACTAACGGAGCACTTCAGCGGCTGTTTGGAGCCAACATCTCTTTCATACTTTACACTCTGGACGACTTAAACCAATATTATGATTGCTCAGGTAAGGAGCGCTTCCGAATTGAAACGCTCACTAAATTTCGGTTTTAGCAGGCACTAAAATGTCAAGCCTCATTGCAATGCCTTCGTGTAAGTGCTTTCCATCAGGTCTTTTTCGGGCACTATGAAGGCCTTGCGTGCCGGTCCACCTGAGGCCTGCACCGGAGAGGCTTGATGGATGGCTGCAGCTTCCTAGCTAGCTACCCATAATCGCTGTTCAGGGAGCAATTTACCCAGAAAAGCGGTTTCCGGGGGAAACGCAAAGACATTTATCACACTCACGATAACCTCCCCACAAAGAGGCATAGCATTCCTTTTCATCGCCGACAAAACTAACTCGTTTCAGCGCAGAGTACAGCTGCATGGTGCATCGGAATGGTATCGGGCACTGGGCCCAGTGGAAGGAGTCTGTAACCCTTGGCGATGACGTTAAATCCCAACGAGCCCCGTACCCCTCACTCAGACTCACTAGTTATAGAACAGTGCTGGCTCTCTGCTAGCGAACTCATATCAATCATACTGACTACAGCAACCTTCATCGTAGGGCCACTTTAATGTGTCTTTTGTGGGCTCAGTAGCTGTCAGTTAGCTCGTTTTCTTAATATCACATAATACACGTACCCTGGTTCCTCCTGGTTCTGTCCAAACACAGCTGTAACCTGAATTCTCTTTAGAATTAATGTTCATAAATCCAAAGGCACTTTTACAATTCATTCATTCATTTATTCATTCATTCATTCTCACTAACCGCTTGTCCTGATCAGGGTTGCGGCAGTCCAGAGCCTATCCTAGAATCACCGTGCGCAAAACTGAAGGGGGTACACCCTGGATGGAACGCCAGTCCATCACAAGGTAGCTAAGTCACAATCAGTAAAAGTTTTGTATTATTTATGTAAATTTTGTATAAAATTTGAACATAGCTATAATAAAAAATACCTTGTAAGACTTTTTCTTCAAATAATGTCAAGATTGATGCAAATTGAAATTAGAACTAAATTAAAGCAACTGAAAAAAGTTTAGAACTACCCCAGTCAGTGCTGATTGTTGACCAATTCATCCCATGAACAAGCGACACGTTTGTCATCTTTTTATTGACCAAAAACAACACAGAACACCAGACATGAGCTGCAATCTGTCACGCGGAGACGGAGATGCGGGGGCGGCTGGACCCAAGTGCAGGATCGGTCGTCAGGGACCAAGGGATCAGGCAAGTTCTCGGTGTCAGGGACGAGCGAAGAGTCGGTCGATCGGCGGTCAAAGTGAGACCGAGGATCCATGGACGGAGTCAGGGGACGAGGCGAAGGGTCGGAAGCCGGGGAACGGAGACAGGAAGCAAGGGACGAGGAAGAACAGGACATATCGCAGACGGGACGGTTGACTCAGCGAGTTTCCGCAAGGGAATGGGAGCTGAGGAGGGTCCTTTAAGGGTACATGTACTGATTGGAATCTGGTGCTTAATTGGTGTCAGGTGCTGTCGATTGTGATGCGGGCATGGACGTGACTCAAACATTGTAGAACTGAGTTGAACTCTGCTCTCATATTCTTATTCCATTTGGGTGTTCTTTACTGCCATCCATCAGCTTGGAGGATAAACACGGGCTACGTTTGCTGTGCCAATAAAATAACATTTTGAATATGGGAAGTGAAAAAAAACACAATTAAAAATAAATTTAAAAATCAGAATATTTGAAATTTGGTATATTTGAAATTTATAAATTGATCTTTACTTACACTGGGTGCCAGGGGACTGCCATCTCTGGCTACTGAGATCTATTCATATTCTAATGAGCCCAAAGACAGGAGAGTCCATGAGAAGAAATCTTCCTTGCACAACATAATGATTTACTGGGGCTGTTAGGACTACTATATGTACCTATAGAGATGTGCAACATGTCTTAATTTGTACAGAACAACATAGTGATCTGATAAACACTTTTTGAATAAGTAAGTAACGATTTACTTTTACATTTTTGCATCTGGCAGATGCTTTTACTCCTACACAGAACTCAAGGTATACAAAGAGGACATAGCTGAACGAATACATCCCACACAATGAGTACTCACTTTATTTACTTTTGAATGAGTACATGTTCTCTCACATGGATACTTTGGAAGGACACGTTGCTGCAAATCGTCGCCTGGGCGTCCTCAGAATGGTGGGGGTTCTAGCTATAGCTGCACTCTCCTTCACAGGACAATGGGAAGTTGCTGGCACAAATCTCAGCTTTTTAGAACACGCTGCAACTTTCTGTTTTGGTCGCGGTGGTACAGTATGAACGACGAGCACTTTTCCATTCACTTCCACGGTATATGAGCCCATCTCACGTTTCAGTTCTGCTTCATTATCGCACATTGAACTTTTCTCGAAAACTGTCCCGTAGTACTTGAACCCTCTGCTGTTTGCATAAACTTGGCCTGATCCTACGAGTGACGGATGAGTAACGAAACTGGCCGCAGGTCTCTGTTTGCATCTGGGATGGGGAACAGACCGTTTTCCAACACACTAGGTCACAGGTGTTACAAATGTACTGTCTGTCTGCAAATGTGTTTTGTGTCTCCTCAGAAATATTTATGGGAAAACAATTTACCTACACATAGAAAGGACTCATTCTGGAGATTATCTGCAACGAGTTACAGTCATAGTTCTACTGTTTATTGGATGCTGGAACATTTTCAACTTGTTTAGTAATGCAGCGGTCTGGGAAATCAACTCCTCTGTGACTCTGAGCAGTTTCCAGTACCGAAGCATTACTTTCAGGTACATGGACTACAAAAATGTTGAACAAATAATTAAGATAAAACACTTTTCATTGCAAAAACAAGCTAATTAAATGTTATTTGGAGATTTTCTCCCATGACTGAGTACCGTTGCTTACTTTTATTGTGAAAGTAAACTGGTTACATGTGATGTTTCAGAGTTTGTCAACCTGTATTTACCCTGTTAACACTATGAGGTGAACATGAACACAGAGTTTAGGACAGAATTTAAAATTTTACTGTTCACATATAAGATTGCATTGAAGTACTGAACTTATATTTAAGTTTTATACTTTTTTCAAAGTGGCTTACACTGTTAAGCTACTTACAGCGATTTACCCACTTATACAGCTGGACAACCTTTTAATGGAGCAATTTTTTGGTCAGTACCTTGAACAAGGGTACTACAGGAGGTAGGGTCTGAACCTAGGTCCTTCAAGTGGAAGGTGGAAGTTCTATGCAATTTATCATTTGCTGCCCCCATTTATTTTTTTATTGCACAAAAATTAACTGTGTCCATTAATTTTCTCCCGGGTGTCACTGCATTTTTACTTCACAGGCATGCAGCCCAAGGAGAACCAAAGGAGTGTGAACATGGAGCCGTCTCATCTTTTCAAAAGCGTACTCTTGGAGAGCTACCGGCATTTGCACACTAATGACTTTAAGGGCCCTTAGCGTTAATCCGAGTGCAAGATGTATGAGGAACATCGCATTATCCATACCTTTGTAGCCAAGGACAGCCACGGCGATGGTGAGCAAGGCGCACAGCACGTACAGCAGCACAATGGCAGTCTTCAGCGCCCATTCGTTCTTGCACTTGGTGCACTGGGTGCCTTCCTGGATTCCTTTATTGGGACAAACAGAGCAGAGTTAGTCTGGTTTCCCAAGATCCAACACTGGAGAAATACAGCTTGCTTTTAGGCCTCGCTCTACCCTTCTGTTGGGATCTTGCATGGAGGCAGGAAGCCCTACGAGTGTTTTAAATCATCATCTTATAAGGACGGAAATTTGGGACGGCAGGCTTTCTAAGAGTAGGTCAAGGATATAGACCTCACAGTTTACGTGTTAAGAGTGACCTCTGCTCTTGTATGGTTGTACAAGTTATGAAAGGGTAATGATTATGAGCACTGACTTGAGTTGGGACCACATTTACAAGGTGGTGAATAGTTATGAAAACAAAATTGGTTAACATCAGTTTTCAAGGGTAGAAAGTCAGGTTCCTTTCAAGACTTGATCCAGCTCAACCACCAGCAGGGCTTGTTTTACGCTGCTTTTTAGTTTGTAACAATAGCTGTTTTGATCCTGATGACTCTTCAAATTTTAGGATCAAGATCAAAGAAATCATAACACAGTTGACCCTTGAACAACGTGGGGGTTTGGGGCGCCGAACCCCCGCGCAGTCAAAAATTCACGTATCACTTTCCACTCCCCAAAAACTTAACTACTAATAGCCTACTGTTGACTGGAAGCCTTACTGATAATATAAACATAAAGTTGAATAACACAGATTTTGTATGTTATACTGTATGTATTATAAATTGTATTCTTACAAAAGTAAGGCAGAGAAAAGAAAATGTTAAGAAAATCATATAGAAGAGAAAAGACATTACTGTAGTGCATTTCGCGATACCTTTAATTTACATAGTCTGTCAGTACCTACATCAATATTGTCTTATATGATACAAACCACTGTAGATATTATACTTATTATGTGTGTATTTTATGTTAGTAAATGATAAAATAGACTAGTATCTACGTATATTTTATGCGTTCATGACATACCTAACTTTTCCTTAATTTTTTCGATATTTCTAGGCTGCACAGTTCGTTTGTGAGTTTTTTCAAATTGTCACAAATCTTCAAAAAACTTTCCAATATATTTATTGAAAAAAATCTGCATATAAGCGGACCCGTGCAGTTCAAACCCGTGTGGTTCGAGGGTCAACTGTATTTCGACCGGTATCGGAAGGACAACAGGAAACATGAAAGCTGTATCATGTTTTAGCAGATGCATCATTTTTGTGTCTTATGTAAACATGGCACTTTTTATGGTCTTCACATCATGAACTTACCACCCACTTACATGTGAAAAACCCTGTTTAAAACATTTGTGATTTACAGTACGGCTACTTTCCAAACACATTGCTGGGAAATTTTAAATCCCTGAAAAAAAACTTGAAATTACAGAACAAAGCAACAACAACAAAACAGAAAATGTACTCCAGTGTTTCTGAGATGCACCAAACTGGTTTTAAAGCACAAAAAAAAAATACGTACACTAAAATAATTCTGTCCCAGAAAAAAGAAATCTATTTCTAAAATGTGAAATTCTTTTAAAAACACATCAGAACTGCTTTCAGACATGTCGTGTGCGTCACAATGTGTTCAAACCTATTTTGAGTTGTTGAGAAATAACATGAGGTTCATGAGAACTCTGCATTTTGTAGACAGCTGCGTAAAACGGACAACAAACAATTGTGTAAAACTCCCATGCGACTCAAAACCGCAAATTTAACCTCCGGCTGATGTGAGCGTTTCGGCTTCTCTCATCACGAACGTCTTAACTGAGGTCTACAACTACAGGCTACAAGCTGCTTCGGATGATCAAGGATGACCGACTGTGTGGAACTTAGATCTTGGGCGCCAGCAGTAGAGGATATCGTCTTGCATTATAGCTAATATAGCATGTACTTATGTATATTTATATTGTGCTTAGCTGTTGTGGTCACAAGGGGGCTGCTGGTAGTGTCGTGGTTGAAGCGGTTGCCTTTGGCTCTGAAGGTTGCCGGTTCGGTCCCCCCCTCTGAGTGTAGTGCCCTTGAGCAAGGTGCTTGCCCTTCAACTGCTCCGGTACCTTTTCCCACCTGTGTGACTGGGTGAGTAGTTGTGGCTCTGTGACAGACTGGTGTCCCCCCCAACCCTTCAGCCTTGTGCCCAATGTCTCTGGGATAGGCTCTGGCTTGCTGTGACTCCGCTGAGGACAGGCAGTTATTGAAAGTGGTTGGTTGTTGTGATCACCTGAATTTGGTCCATAAATTCTGAGCCATGTAAACAAATTAAGCCTGTAACCACTGCAATGCGTGCAAGGTGCAGCATGTTTGGAATCAGTTTGCCGAAAGTCACCCGGAACTAAGTCATCAGACCTCAAGCCAGGTGATCCTGAGGTCATCCAACAAGCAAAGCTCCAGCTTCTCCTGCACATGGTCTCGAAGACATCCACAAACAACAGGACTTCCAGGATGCCCTTTCAACATCTAATTTTCTGTCTCTTCTGACTCCCTGGGGGCCCTAATTTGTTGCCGATAAAGAGTGACCAAGAGCTTGTTCCAGCACCAGTGGAGCAGTGCCATAAACTTTCATCCCCAGCTCCCTCCCCCCCAGTGATGGCAACATACATCTAGGAAAAACAACCTGGGCCCTCCAGTAAAAACCAGCCCCTCAACTCCATCTTTTTTCCAGGAGTGGGTATCATGGAATGCTGCCTGGTAGCTGATAACCTCCAGCAGAGCCGTGTTGCATTGGAGCGGAATTCGCCCGTGGCCAAGGAGACAAAAACGTGATTTCTCATCTTCAGTCTGGCATGTTTCTCATATGTCTACAAAGTGCAAAGCTGCATGCAGCCAAGGACAGGATATGTGACCTATTGACCCACATATTCTTATTAACCAAGAAAACATACATGCAGTTTCTCCCTAGCCCAGGGTGCCGTACTCCACATAATTTGTGTCTTCTGCAGTAGTTAGTCGAATCCCTGGGGGGGAGCTACTGTTGTACCCTAGAAGGATGTACTCCATCTGAGCTGCTTTGATAAATAAACAGTTGTGTGTAAGACGCTGTGTACAAAAGCATCTGCTGAGGAAATGTTATAACAGTAACAAACCACATGTTCACATGTTCCTCCTGCTGCACAGAGCCAGCCTCAAACTGTCAGTATTACATGACCTCATCTGAGCATGAAAATTGCACGTTGTCATCTTTGAGGTTGGGACCACCAAACCCGATGTCAAGACAGCACCACGTGTGGTTCTGGAACCCAGTCCGGTGAACCAGGCATACGTTAACACCATTCCCTCCATCGCCGCAAAAATTACTACTCATTTGCTTGATAAAGACTTCTCTACCAAACCAAATAAAAAATGAAGCACAAAACTTAATCTGCACATCTCACTGAACTGATTCGGGTAATTTACTGTGCTCATGTGTACCCGAAGAATTAGTCCTTTGGTCCAAACCGCCAACATGGATACCAAAAAAAAAAAAAAAAACCTGATTTATGCAAATTTACAAATGCTGTTGCTGTGGTTAAATGTGATCAGGAGAAAGGAAACGTGGCTGGAGAAAAGTCTGAGCCACAATCCTCGGGTCCAGGTGGAGCAGGACCAAAGGCTGTGTGCTCACTTCGCAGGAGCAGCAGGAAGTGTTATTGCTTTAACCCAATGTTTTCAGTAGTTATTCAGCTGTACAAACTTATGGGGGAAAAAAAATGGGAAAATAACTCCTGTGAGATAGTTAGAAGCAACTTAGAATAAATGCATCTGCTAAATCAATACATACTAGAATGGAATGCTGGGAACAAATAAAAATACGGAAAAGTTGAGGCCTGACAGTTCTGGATAAGTGCTACACCAGAGATGTGAGCAATGAAACGCTGTACTGAATGAGACCCTTTGATACTGAATGGCCAAATGCTTCAGTGGTGGCAGATGGTTAAGATTTCTGTAGCGAAATGAAAAGACAGGTGTATTTTATTCCTTCTCCACAGCACTATTTCAATGTGTCCTTTAAATTATTTTTTGCAGTGGAAGATGTGGACCAGTGGGTCACTGCCTCATGATGCTGATATGCAACGCATAGGTCTACAGATAAGTGAAACAGCATCTAAAGGAGGTCATCTGTGGGGTTAAACAGTTTTATATAAAGACATGGTCATAAATGATGTGTGATAGTGGGCAACTGTATAGCAGAGACCATGTGTTTCTGGTGCAAAAGCTGAAGGCAGACCAATCGCCACTAGTACAAAAATGCACTGAGCACTAACTCAGACTAACTCATCACAAGCAAAACAACATATCTAGGTGGACTCATGAGATCAAAGAAAGTGTACAAAACCTTTTTTTCTTTGACACCACGGGGTGGCACAGCGCGTAGCTCTGCTGTCTCACAGTGCCTGGGTGGTGCAAGAGAGTGTGGCTTTGATCCCCACTCAGTCTGTATAGAGTTTGCATGTTCTCCCTTCTCTGTGTCTGTGTGGCCTTGCTCTGGTTTCCTCCCACAGTCCAAAGACATGCGGTTCAGGTTCACCTGTAGTGTGTGAGTGACAGAGAGCGTGTGTTCCACTGGATGAGTGACCCAGTGTAAGTAGTGTATCTAGCAGTGTAAATTACCCTGGTGAATAAGGTGTGTGGGCTGATAATACTACACAGAGTTCATTGGAAGTTGCTTTGGAGAAAAGTGCCTGCTAAATAAGTAAGTGTTCAGGAAGCATTTGAAGGATAAGGCACACATGTTAGTTTAGAGCCATATCTCAGAAGATCAGCAAAAGTACAAATGTGTTAAAGTTTGTTCAGGAAATTGACACAATGTAATAAACGTGTTGAGTGGAAGATCAACAAAATGTTCAACACAAATTTAGGAAATTAACTTTGTAATAAACATGATGAGTGGAACCAATTCACTGAGCACTAACTCAAGAGGTCGACACAAATGTACCATCATGTTGAAAACTAAGCGACACACAATATACACTAAGAAGATCAGTATGAGAGTTCTGTTGCAGTTCCTCCAGAGCGCATGGTTCTTTAGGCGCAGAACACTTACGTGTTATCTATGCCAGAAAAGAAAGCTCTGCCTTTGAAACAAAGTGGTCATTCACATTTGTACAGCTGGTGGCATCTACTCTCAGCTTGGGACCAGATAATGGAGCCCAGCACGCCAGTCACCGATCTTCCCCCAGGTTGTTTCCCTGTTGGATTATGATGTACAAATGCTGCCGGTTAGACAGCTGTTTTTCATTTGAACTCAGGAAGTCGAAGAGCAAAAACGGCCTTTTCTGTGTACCTGAAAGGCTTTGGAAAAAAACTCATCCGCACACACGATGCCATATCTATGATCAATGGAAATCATCACGACGATGCAAATGCAGAGAAAAAGTGTATGCAAAAGTGTCTATTTCACGCCATCAAAGAGGGCACTGTTGACAACACACACATTTTCGGAACCGCTTGTCCCATACGGGGTCGCGGGGAACCGGAGTTTACCCGGTAACACAGGGCGTAGGGCCGGAGGGGGAGGGGACACACCGAGGACAGGATGCCAGTCCGTCACAAGGCACCCCAAGCGGGACTCGAACCCCAGACCCATCAGAGAGCAGGACCCAGGCCAACCCACTGCGCCACTGCGCCCCCCCTGTTGACAACACTCCCACCTTAATCCCCTCACGGATTCTGGATGCTCAGCCATCCTGAATGATCAGATTTTCGAGAAATAAGTCCATGCTTGAGCGTACTGCTCTGGGATCGGTTCGTTTGTGCCGGTGCCTACTTTTTGTCTGTTTGGGGTGACTCATGCACTTCGGTTCCACAACGTACATTCCTCCTCAGCACAATCTGACTCTAAACTCCCCATGACCTGCAAAAACAAAGTGAATTGCAGTCATTGGGTTTTGTGAAGTTACTCTTTGCTGATCCCTCATATTTTCCCAGCAGCAACATAATGTTGAGTTAAGGGCTTGTGTGAAAACACGTACCTGATATACCCCACAAAAACTACTCTGTTTTCCTTGGGAAAAATGAGAGGGATCAATAAAACAAGGAGCCCTAATGTCCCAGCTAAAAAACCACAAGCCCAAAGCCTGAAGGTCATAACCGTAACAAGAACGTAATTTCTTGTGCTGAACTTAATTTCATCACATAGGAAATTGTATCTTGGAAAAACAATGGCAAAAATGGCTTTTTTTTTGGCTTTGTGGTTTTTGTGCTGTGTGTTAGGCTATACAAGCTTTTGAAGTGTTTCACCATACATGAGTATGGGGAATAGATAAAGAATATCTCTAATGTACAGATGAGAGGGCATGAGAAGGGTGTCTTCAGATACATGCTGGAGAACCTCAATAGACAAAATGTCTCTTTGGAGTGCGTCAGGTGAAACAGGTAGAGCTAGAGGGGAAAAGATACACCTGTGCATGTACTGTAGGTGTACCACAGCTACATCTGTTTTCCCTTGGAGTCTCAACAGAGAACTGACTCATTCACAAAATTCAAAGCTCATGTCCAGACACCAAAACCACATCTATTAGTGGCCAATTTAAAAGAGTCAATGGTGGCCTCTAGGAACACTTAATGAAGCCCAGGCCTGCAAAAATAGTATGCTTGGAAAAAAAAATTGCATTTTGCCAATAATAATGGCAGGTCGAAATCTCAGTTGGTACACTTGAAGTGAGAAGATAATAAGCCTGATGAGGGCCAGAAAATCTGATGAAACCTGAATTATGTCCATTTCAAAGCTCTGGCCTGCAGAACAAAGAGATATGAATTCATAATATCATGTTCTTCCTTGTTTTATTTGCTTAGCAAATGCTTTTATCCAACATGACTGAAATAGAAATCCAATGTATGGTTACTCAAACACAAGTGCATATTTTTAAGGAAGTAAAACATCTTGCAAGTGGATATTTTTTAACAAATTAAGACATCTTGCTCAAGAGAACAGGGCGGTTTTCTTGTTCTTGTTCTCCTTTTCCATCTTAAAGCTTCTTATCATTGGTCTGGTTGCTGAACACCACTCGGCAGGCAGCTGTTCATGGTCAGATATTGCAAAAACTTCGGAGATCACACATGGTGCAACAGAGAGCACAAGACAACAGTTGCTACAACACAATCTTGCTCTAAATACCCCCTGTCCATTGTTGTCCCTCATCCATCCTTGTGCACCCAACAGATGCATTCCTGGGGAGTGGAGGTCCACTCATCGGAAGCAGGATTAGTTAGACTCTCTGGCCACATCTGTGCCTTTGCCTCCCATCGAGCTGGCGGCCTGAAGTCACGGCCGGACTGTTTGTTTGTCTACAGGACATATCCGGGATCATTCTGTTGGGTGTACGGGGAAAAGGAGGGGTGCGTCCATATGGGTGGACTGGAATTTTTGCTCATGGCATGGGCAGCAGGTGGTTAAGAAACTGAAGTTTTGACAAGAAGGTCAAATTCCAGTCAATGAGTTCAAAAATGAAACACTTTCATCCATTTATACAGCTGGATATTCACAGAGGAAACTCAGGTTGAGCAACTTCTCCAGGTTCTGCATGTAGAGCTGCAGCCAGCAGCATTCTGGTTGCAATAAATGGCTAAATGGAACGTGAACACAATACAGAGCACGGCGATACAAGAATTCACAGATACGCTTTCAGCCAAGTGGATTTTCAAGGAGTTCAAGAGATCCAATGAGGAAATGCCGAAAGACACCATCAGCGACACAGCACAGGAGTCCAGGCCTCATGAGCTGGTGTTTCTCTTTAAGGAAACTTCATAGAGTATGTGCCAAAACTCCTGGGTCATATCCTTCCCATCTTTACACCCTCTTCCTTCTCCTCCAGACACAGGTCTACCCACAGGTCCCAAAACACCAGCCTTTCTTTTGGTCTTCTTTCACCACCAGCCCACATGCCTTCTGCAAATTGAAGACTTTTATGCTCTTCTCGTCATAATAGCCTGTTGTGATTGATTCCAAATTGTGAAAGAGACACAGGATTTGTCTGTGAGATGAGGAACAGCTGAATCTTCTCAGCCCTGCTGTTTCAAGGGAGACTTTAGGCCTGTGGGACTCCTGAAGCGCATTCTGTCTGTTTACACCTGGGTTCCTCCATTCAAAATGAATCCACTGGGTTACAGTTGAGTATAAGACACTGCTCTTTGCTCTTTAGTGTTCAGTCGAAAGTGTGAGTCTACCTGGGTAACTTGGGCAATGCTTGTATGGGATGAACCAGAAAGGTGAAAGAAAAGCAATACACAAGTGTCCTACATCTCTGGGAACTGCTACAGAGGAGCTGAGGAGACATGGCACCACATTTCCTCATCAGAGGTGTTAACCAAATTTCTGGAAGATAAAAACTTGCTTCTAGCATGTGTACTCAGACATTTTACTGATATTCTATGCTCTTCTGCTGATCTTTCGGTCGACTATGTTCCACAATACACAGGCATCTGCTGCACAAGCTCACAAGCAGAAAGAAAAAAAAAAAAAACATAGCATGACGTCAAGCAACTAGTGGTTACTTTCCATTCCCAAGAGAGGAAAACACAATGTTTTGGATACAACTATGAAATGCATTGTAATGATTTTTTTTTCAGTATCTCACAGGATGCCAGGTTTTCCAAACAGAGCGGGTTTCTGTCTTCCATGAGGTCAAGGAGAGTGACCTGAAGTTCAGCTATTCAGACCGAAACCACACAACAGCCAACATCCAAGATACTGAGACCGCAACAGTTAAAAACAAGCGAACAGAAAACACTGGCTGCTTACAATTACAGAACTCAGAAATGCTCCAATAAACATTCTCAAGAAATGAAAATGTGTCATCGCCCTTCATAGGCAGTGGTTTTAAAAGTGGTTTCAATTTTCTCTGAAGAATCAAGCAACATAATACATGTTCTTGTTTCCAAAGCAATTGCTTGGAAACCCGCTGGTGGCACACACTCCTGTCACTCACAGCGAGATGTATTCACACTTTCAGATAAGTGGCTTAAATGATGTGTGTGCTGTAGAACACTTTCAGGAGCTGGAAGTATTCAAATATGGTCATGTATCTTGGCATAGAGTCTTCTGGAGGGCTCACACCTGCTTTGAAGTGAGGTTGTTGAGCCGCCAGTTTGGGATGCCATTGGACAGGGGAGAGGCGGAGAGGGGGTGGCAATGCATTCCTGGAAACGGAGTAAACAGAAGTGCGAAAGCTTGTTGGGGATTTTATACTCGTTTTATGATTGTCAAGTGGGTGTAGACAGGGGCTGGGTTGAGTTTTTCTCTCCCGTAATTTTGTTTTTCACAAAACTCCACATTTCTTATAGGACTGAAGCCCGAAAGCTTTTCCCGCCTTCTCAGTTCCATAAACAGAGCCGGAAAACTTTGTTTTAACTTGGAATTTGTTACTTTTCAGTGGGAATCAGCTTTGATGCAAAGTTGTACCTCAGCAGAAATAACATACACCGTTGCGGTGGGTCTACTGTGGTAACCGTGCAACCGCTGAAAATCCCAGGTCAGAATATATGATGGCAAACAAGTGTTTTGGAACAAGGGTCTGCCAAATCTGCTGCCTTTTCCTTGGAGCTGAGTATAGTCAGAGGAGCCAAAATCTCTTTCTTTGTGTTGTGGACCTGGAAATGGAAACCTTGGACCTGGAGGGTGTTTCAAGCTGGCCCAGGTGAGACTTTCTGAGCAGAGTACTGTTGTTTCACCTATTTAATTTGTTCATTTTATATCGAAAACATGCCTTGAACAGGGTCCATGGCAGGCGTGGCTCTTCATGTGCAGCAGATGGTTCCTGAGTCAACACACACCGCATCCCAATGTCTCCTGAGATTTTATTTTTTCTCATGAAATGGGGCAACAGTTTTGGTCAAGTGGCCACCTTCCTCTTCTACTAGCTTTCCACAATGGCAGCAGGATGTGCTTTGTGGGTTGACTCTGCTTTCAAACGGCTGTCTTGGTACATCTGGCCCTGGTTACTTAAGAATCAAGGTCTTAAAAATATCAAGGTTTTTATAGGAACATTTGATACATTATCACACATGCCAAAGTAGAGCAGAAACATCTGAAATTTTAACTCAGTCAAACAACTGGAAGGAAAAGAATGTTCCTGTAAATTACCTCTCCGTAGCATTGCTTTGCTCTGTGGAATAATAGCCTTGGACAATAAACCCCACACACACACACACACACACACACACACCATTCGAACCGCTTGTCCCATACGGGGTCACGGGGAGCCGGAGCCTAACCCAGCAACACAGGGCGTAAGGCTGGAGGGGGAGGGGACACACCCAGGACAGGACGCCAGTCTGTCGCAAGGCACCCTAAGCGGGACTTAAACCCCAGACCCACCGGAGAGCAGGACCTGGTCCAACCCATTGCACCACCACACCCCTGACAATAAACCAAAGGAGCCCATATTTCTGTTATTTTCAGAAAAACACCAGCTGAACATTAACTGTTGGAACATCTTTTAGCTTCCATGTGTGTGCCCTTCATTTTCATATGTAAGTGTAGAGATGTCAGTGCAGGGCATGGGTTTACTTATTTGTCCATCCCAACAAAACTTCATGGTCCACTCTGCTAACAGAGTATAGCTATTGAAGCTGTTGAGGGAGGATTAGGGATGTTTAGCTGGGCAGAAAACATCTGTGCTGCTTTGCGGTTTAACTGAGGCCGTATCACTTAGCCATCTTTTTTCTGGATGTCTGTCTGAAACCGCTTGTCCCAAGCTGAGTTGTGGCGAGTCGGAGCCTAACCCGGCAACACAGGGTGCAAGGCTGGAGGGGGAGGGGACATACCCAGGACAGGACACCAGTACATCACAAGGCACCCCAAGCAGGACTCAAACCCCAGACCAGCCTGAGAGCAGGACCCAGCCACGCCCGCTGCGCCACCAAGCTCCCTTTCTGGATGTCAGAATGCTAATATTAGTACAAAAATAGTTTATCTGGGGTTCCTAGCATGGTACAGTAGCATGGAAACATCTGCACAGCTCAGTTAATGGGAAGGTTTCAGCAGAAAGCAAGAGGTTTGATGGAGTATGCATGGTCCTGCTTGTACTAGATTCTAGCACTGCACTGACCGTGGTTATTAGTGGAACCCTTGGGTCTTGTTCAAGGAGTCAGAGTAAGTGTTAGCTTGTTTCTGTAGGAGTCTTGGTGTTGCACTATTATGCCATTTTTCATGGTACGGTACACCACTCAAGTAGCCACCTTTGAAAATTAGATAAGCATAGCAAACACACAGGTAATTCTTGGAGAGGGACTGGTATAAATGTATGCAGCTCCTTAGGGAGAAATGGATCTGAAAGCAATGGGATTAACTATTCTTGAATGCTAGAAGAGATTCAGCAGTTCGGAGGGAGAGAGGGAGTTTATTCCACTACATCTGGACAAAAACCAGGAACCTATAGAATCTTGATCTTAAGCAGCCGGAGATGGAGGAACACAATATTAGAAAGACTGAGCTGTAAATGGTGATTGAACATCTGGGTCGTGGAGACATGAAGACATGCTGTAATGGGAGGGAACATGTGTCAGATGAGGGAAAAGAGAAAAGGAGCTCTGATTTATCTGCATAGCAGTCAGAAGAGAAGGGTGATAGAGGCTAGTGACAGAGTCAAAGCAAACAGTATAGCTGGAGAAAAGCAGGGGGCCCAGCGCTGAGCCTTGTAGCACACCAGCTTAGAGAGACTCAGGGTAAAAGCTGGACCGGTGCTATTGGAGATCATAAGATGTACCTGATATTAAACCATGAGTATTTGCAATACTCCGCAACTAGAGTGTGAGGCCTGTCAGTGCAACACTGCTTTTGCTCTGCTAACATGCAAAACTTTGTCATATGCAGAGCACTTCTAGGTTCACTGTCGCTGACATTCCCTCCCTCTCACTGAACATTCACCTTGAAGCTGTCTGCATGATAAATCATCAGCATAAAAAAAACTACTCACTCCATCCCCTGCCGAAGAGTCTTCTGCTGAGAAATAATAAGCAGCAGCTAAGCCGCCTGGCTCCAAATTTACATGGCAGCAACAGACTTAAAGAATGATAGACACCATTACAGGTACATGTGTAGGCTTTCTTTCCCTGCTTTTCCCCCTCATATAGAATGGGAAGGGTACTACTTTTTGAAGGACATCTGGTAGTGTAGTGGTTACAGCTAATGCCTTTAGATCCAAAGGTAGCAGGTTTGATCCAACCCCTGGGTACAGTATCCTTGAGCAAGGTATTTACCCTAATTGCTCCCGTAAAATTACCCAGCTGTGGAAATGGGTGAATAATTGTAGTCTCAACATTGTAAGTTGCTTTAGAGAAAAGTATCAGCTAAATGAATAAATATGAAGGAGAATGTGGCACTGAGGGTCTAGCATCAGTAGTGGGTGAAAAAACAAACAATCCCAGAGGCTCACCCAAGCCAAGCCCCAGGGCAGTGATTACTGCTTAAATAAACACACTCTGAGCAAACAGAACAATAAAGATTCTTGTGTTGCAACCATTGTTTTGTAAATATACTTTAAGCACTCTGTGATTTCTTTTTTATTAGGAGTTTAATTGAGAAAAGGTGTGAAGCTCACAATGGCCTTAAAGGACTCGTGGATCAGCAGTCATGTGTAGCTTCTTTAGGCAAAGTGGCGGAAAGACAGTGTGGATGTGGCATAAGTGGGGAGCCAGAAAATTCCGGCTAAACCTTTCCTGTCCATTGCTGGACAGCCCCTGAGTGGTTGTTACACTGCCACTGGCTGCTAACATCTTGATTTTGAAATCCACACCCACACGTAAGCAACTTTGTCTTCCGATACTCCCGTTTTGTTGGTTATGACCTCTTGGCTCCTGCAACGTTGCAAGGAGCTGAAGAACATCAAGTTATAGGCGGAGCCTAAATTGCAAAAGTCAGCTTCTCAAATGTCCTGAGAAATAATTGAGAATCACAATGAATTATATTAAATACAATCTACAGAACAAAGATATTCCTATTTCTCAGAAAGAGGGAAAAACTAAATTGTGTCAGTGGCTATAAATCATTCAGTTCTTCACTTCCCTTTTTCTTGAGTTTTATGTTTTCGTTAAGCAGTTGGCGCAGAGAGGGGCTGGTGTCTTCTTACAGGCTTTTCAGGCTGCAGCAGTCCCCTGATCCCGTAGATAAAGGAATCGTGGGAGAAAACACTGCTTGCACATTGGCTCGGGGGTTGGGTGGGTGCCACTTTACATTGAGAAAGGTGTCCCTGCGCTACCCTTCCTTTGATGACTTTCCCTCCAAAATGCTTGCCTGCCCACATCAGTCGCTATCCGATCCTGTTTGCTCGCCCAATTGCCAGAGTAAATAAATAATGATGAACAGTTTTCATGTGGGCTGCCGCCGCATAAAGCTACCCCTCCCCGGGCCCCTACTTAGACGGCACCCACCACCCCCTATTCACCCCAACCCCCTATGGCGCCACCACCAGCAGAGGACTTTCATGGATGAAATAGCTCCACTTCTCAGTTGTTAAACAATCAGCCTGTGTTCCTTCAAAAAACCTGGGTCAACAAAAATTTCGGGGGTGCTCAGAAGGCGGAGAAACACGCTCAACTAGACAATCTGGAAACTGGGAGCAACCTGGCCTTTTCACAGTGGCCCCCAATCCTGCCATTCTCTGCTGTCACAATATCTATCGGAAGATCCTTCACAATAGCTACTGTGACATCTGTCTGTTCAAACAGTTTTGAAGAATGGGAGCCGACAAAGGGCACTTAGAGGTTAAGGGCACCGATGACTCCATGGTTTTGACAAGGAATATTCTTCCAAGGGTGCTCTCTGTTTTGAGAATGCATTCAGCAGAACCAAAAGGGGCACATCATCCGATTGAGTCACCTGAGCTAACCTCAGATGGACCTTCTGAATGATGCAACCTTATTAGCAGAGGAGAAATAGATTATGTCAGATGGCAGCGGGGGTGTAAACGGATGTTTTCAACTACATCCTGGTCTACTTCAGGTATGATGATGGAAGTTTACAGCAACAACTTTGGCAAATTGGCTGTTCTTTATCCAGGACCGCTGGTCCTTGTGACAAGGTGATCAAAGGCTATGAAGTAGCTGGGCATGAAGCTTGAGTCATGAGAAATGCCATGAGATCTCATCCAAACTGAAAGAAGAACATGGACAGGGGACAAAGTTTTACAACAGGCTGAAGACATGGCAGCGTTTCACTGACCATGAAAGGTTAAGTGGAGTCTATATGTTGGCCAGGAAACTACGATTACGTGTTCCTAAAATTTGAAATTATTGGAAGTTTTCTTTGTCCAGTATTTGCTTGCCCATTGCCCGAGATTTAACAACACAGGTTTCCTGACCCTCGAACACCAACCTGTGAGTGGACAGCTCCATTCAGTGTATTTGGTTCTTACATAGTGCCAAAAGCCCATTGTCTCAAACATACTCTGGTGACAGTGCAGAACCTCAGTAGATTTGAGACCAGTCAATGACCAGCACAGGATTTAGCTGATGCTTTTCTCCAAAGTGACTCAGAATGTTAAGCTACTTTCAATTACCAATTCATACAGCCGGGTAATGTCTTTCTGGAGCAATTTAGGGTAAGTACAGCTCACAGGGACCACAGGCAGAGGGGAGATTCAAACCTGCGACCATTGGGTGCAAAGGTGGCAGCTCTAACTACCACATTACCAGCTGTCCTGGCCAGGTTTGATAGCCATGAGAACCTAGAATCTATAAATATTTGCGCTGATTTTTGACTTATGATAAATTGTGTGTATATGCTCCTGATCTTGTGTCGTTTGATTTCAGTCAATTCGGTTTAACTTGATTAAGTTTTGTAAAGCACTGATCCCAACACGCATCTTCAATACACATATTCACCATTTTCACATTTACAGAAAAATGCACAGTGGAATCAGAAACAGTTTAAGTTTTGAAGCCTTGAAACTTCATACACAGTTTGTTTTCCTCTGAGATCAGGCTAAAGAAAATAATACTATGTTTAAATATTTCCTTGTCTGTTATTCTACTTATATTTGTCACACTGACTGGACCACAAAATGCTTATATTAATTTTTCATATCCTTTCATAGCATGACGTGACTGGTGAGCTTACTAAACAAATTTCCGTTAAAAAAGATTACAATGATTTTCAGTGGAAGACATAAAATTGGTTTGAATAATTTTGCAAGCGTATTGTGAAATACTCCAAGCAGATTTCCGGTAAGACAACTCTTTGAAAGTGCTCCAAGTTTGGCTGCAGAAATATGCTTTTTTTTTTTTTTTTTTTTTTTTTTTTTTTTAACTCTCAACTTTCATAACCACGAGTCAATGGGCCAGTGAAGTGCTGGACGTTTGATACTTCGTTTAACGTTGTTGAAATAGGTGGACTATTGTTCTCGACACTCACCAGGAGTTTTACAGTTCTCACCCCATCAGAGTTCAAACAATTACACATTTAAAATGACAATAAAAATGCACGATGCCGCAATCCACCGATCCCAAACGCACACACCCACAAACACACCACATGGATGGTGTGGGTCAAACAACATAAATAAAGCTCTGATTTTAAAAAAGAAGCTACAGAAGAAAAAAACAAAACAGATTTGTTTTTTTGTCATCTCTCAGGCACAAATATGCGCAGCTGGAAAAATATACACTGCCGTCTAATTCCTGGCCCAGCTCACTCTTCGTGTGCACAGTTTACTGCTGACATGCACAAAAGTCCAGAAAAACACACACTTACACATACTGCGTGAACGTACATACTGTGTGTATTTCCTTCCACATTTAAACATGGACAGATAAACACATGGACACATAAAGACAAACACGCACAAATCACGGAAACACGTTTCGTTGAAATATGTTGCGCAGAACCGCGATGTTCTCCAAGGAAGGCTTTTGATGAACCCCAAATAAGGACAACAGTGATAATGTCCAGATCAGTCTTGCATTAGCAGACTTGCTCGTGTGAGCTCCTGCTGGTGAAATCCTGCCCGCAAAAGTTTGAAGGTTTGCATTCTTTGGCATTCTTTTGCAACCTTTTTTTATTTTTTTCAATTGCAGGTCTGTCCTGCTCTTGCTCCTCCCAACAGGAATTGTTTTCGTATCTGGGGACCTTTCGCACGAGCCGATTTGCCGTCATCGGCGGCTCACGTTCACGTTCACGTTCTATTACACCATAAACAACAACGTGAAGGTCATAAACCCCCATTTTTACGGAGCTCTGGAAATGAACTCCCCTGTGCGCCGTGTGACGGAGCGGCACGTTGAGAGTGAGGTCGCTCCCCATCAAAGCAGGAACACGTGTGATTCTCCAAAGCCGCCGTTACTTCCTCAATGGGGCCTGGGGTCCACATGTTCCAGTGACTGAATTATCGAGCACTTGGACATGGCAGACTTGCGACGGGGTCATGCCAGAAACACCTCTGTTCTTTTTCCAGTGTTCAATATCCTCCGGGATGACCGCGGCCATTTGTACTCCGAGGAGCCATCCATGAACGCCCACATCTCAGCCTCTGCCAATTGTAATTTCACCTTAGCGGAAACCATGTGGTTCGGCTTAAATGGATCCAAGGGACTGCTACTCATCCACAGAAACAAATACTCACTTTGCTCTGTCATTTACCAGCTTTTTACATGCAAAAAAAGAGAGGCTGCACCATGGGATCGCATAAAGCCTGTTAAGCAAGTAAGAGCAGGACAATGTCAGGTAGTATGGTGCTTATTTCTGCCCAGGAAGACCAACTTCATAATGAACAACTGAAATTATGCAACAAAGTTTATGCCACGAAGCATCAGCGCCTGCAATCTTGATCCTGACAGTCAGAAAATGCTTAGTAGAATCCCCCATCTTTCCAGGAAGTCCAATCTGAAGAGCTCAAAGGGAAAAATGACAAAGTAGGTGGCTGGAAAGAGCTGAACATCAGTGTCAAACAGAAAAGACTAATTTATAGGAGCTTCTACCACAGTTGTATGAAAATCCTACAGTGAGCTGTCCAGGTTTTGCTGCGGACTGGCCAAGTGGACCTGCCGTGACTGGACATATTTTTTTGAGAATTCTTGGAGACAGTTCTGAAGCTGTCATTTTTTCATGAATCACGTCCCGAGTGAGTGAAATAGCATGAATTTTCACACATCATCCATTTACACAGCTGGATAACAGCTGGGTAGTAGGTAGCTTAATCGTTAAACTTTTGACCAAATGGAAGATCCCCGCAGTTGTACTCTTGGCATATTACTAAATTTTATAAATCATAGATTGCATGATTTGTAGGATTACAAACTCTGTTCAGGTTGGTTCAGGTCTGACCACATACTGAAAAAAAAAAATATTATTTATTGTGGGACTTGAAGCTGGGAGCTTCAAGCGTCCCATCAGGTTGTTTAACTGCCATGAAAGTTGACATCGATATCAGCTGAGCTTTGGTTTTACAAGCAAAGTCTTTTTGCTTGGTATGGATTGGGTTTCAGGCCTCACGTTAACCACGCAATAAGCCATAAGGTCACCCCTCACTACTAACAGCAGGTCAAACTCAGGGCATAAGATCTGACCAACAGCGGTGGCTTTAACCACATTGTTTCATCCTTCATATTCTGTCATGACCCCTGGCTTCTGACTCACCTGTGCATTCTGTGTCTATCCTGAAGACTATGGAGGAACTCATTCCCACCGCCCCACTTCTACGAAATTCCCACATTGCCCATAAAGCAAAACATTGGCCTGGACGTGCTTTAGACAGAGGAAGTTTCTGGAGTTTCCACAAATTCCAACACTGCTGGCTGTAGGCCTCACACATCATGCTATGCGAGGATAAGCGTATGGCCAGCGGACAGACTGGATTGGGTATCCTCCCTCCAGAGCCATGTAGACCTCGGTGCAACTTGGGATGCCCGCGGCCACCCAGCTTTTTAAAGCTGCACTTTAGGCATTTGATACGAACAGACCAATGTTTCTAATTAAGAGAGGATGTTGATTTCCATGTGAAAGCTCAGTTTCTGAGTGCAGATGGTGATCCATTGCCATCTATCAAATAGACTCTTCTGCCTTACTCGGTGCCATTTTGGTCACTTCTGACACAAAAACTAATAAGTTCTCAGGAGAACCGGGCCCCTCAAGCCTCATCTGTGAGACAACTTCTGTTTGAGACCCTGGAAGGTCTCCAAATTTAAGCAACATTACAGCCAGCAGTACAACTCCACACGGACATTGAAATGAGCAAAACCACTACTGTTTTGAGAGGGAAACAAAACAAATCGCCCGAAGGAGGCTATAACACGAAAGCACATGGTGTTCATTTCCTGGGCACCTGCCAGCCTTAACGTATGGAAGCAGGAGACAAGACCAGGCACACGAGCCTGAGCACGGGGCTAGGCAAGCATTGACAAAAGCATCTATCGTTGTGGGTGGGCTGGCGTGGTGGAGCTAGAAGTGTGGGGGAGCCGGTGACCACAGGAGGCAGCGATCACCCCTGCCAATTCCACCAGCAGACACGAGCCAGACCACAGAGGTACGTGCTTTCAGATGATGTGGTATAACTCCGCCCCTTTTGAGCAGGGCGCCTCCGGAAGATTCACCCTAATGTCAAACACATGGCGCTGCCATTCCCGCAAACGCAATCCTGCTGACTGGAAAAAGCAATCAGAAACAGAACCTTGTCATATGAACAAAATCGATTCAGTGGCTATGTGCAAATGAGGGTTTCGCAGCCTTCGAAAGAGCATAAAAGCGTGGTTGCATTACACTGGATTCCGTACCCAGTTAATAGACTAAAATGGTCTTATGGATGTTTTTGGGTGCTGTAGGCAGATTGCTCGCAAGATTAATTTTTTCCACGAAGGAAGCTTAAAACACATCAAGTGCCTTTTCCAGCCTGGCAGTTGTTGCTGAGGAACTGCTTATGCAGTGGACCCGGGTCTGTGTGGGGTCCAGATGTTTTCAGCCACCACAGAGTTGGACTGGTCTCACTGTGGTTGGGGCAAGACGTAGGACCTGACTTGACCTGCCAAGCGGGGGTGGAGGTCTCCTCTCCCCTAAACCTAGAGTTGGGCTGCGTTTTCTGGTTCAACAGTGTTAGGAATTGTACATCTCCGAGCAATGCAGAACATATTGGCTCAGGCTCTGAATCTTTGCCAGGAAAGTAGAGATGCTCCTTGACTAACGACAGGGTTACGTTCCGATAAACCCATCATAAGTGGAAAAATCGTAAGTCAAAAAAGAATAGGGCACCGCACCTACCGAACATCATGGCCTCTCTTAGCCTATCTTAAACATGCTCAGAACACTTACCATAGCCTACAGCTGGGCAAATTTAAGCAGGAGACACACATGGGCGTTTAGTAGACATGATGGGATGTGAAAAGACAAAATTAAAAAAACGCTTTCAACACAGTATTGGTTGTTTATACTCGTCGGCGTGATTACTGCAGAAACTGCGAGCGTGGTTGAGTGGATGCTACAGCTCGCTGCCATCACCCAGCATCGGAAGAGAGTATCGTACCACATACCGGAAGTGCGCGAACAGATCGTACCATCATAACTTCAAAAAATCGGAAGTCGAACGGATCGTACTTACGATTTCTCAAAGTACGGATTTTACCGAATGTGTATCGCTATCGTGCCATCATAACTTCGAAAAGTCGTAAGTCAAACAATCGTAAGTAGAGGAGCATCTGCAGTAGGCTCAGGTGTCAGGGAGGGTCATGCAGTTGGTCCAAACGTACCGTGATACGTACACTAGGAAACCAAGCCGATTAACTGGAACCGCTTCAGTAAACTTCAGCAAAATCGAGAGCATAGGATAAAGCGACTGCTAGGCAACTAAACAATGCAAATTATAAAACCGTAAGAGTGCCTGTGTTGCCTTCGGGTATGTTCTCCAGCTGTGACCATGTCCTTGAAAACAGGCCTTGCGCATTGCTCACTACTCAAAGGTTTTGGCGAAAACAACCATCCAGCTACACGAGGTGATGAGGAAGACGCTGTTTTCAAATGCAAGCCTTGCTTCTGATCGCTGCTTCCACACAACGACTTACTGTGGTACTGCAAAGGCCTTACTGCAAATTGTTTCATATCAAACCAAACAAAGACAAACATCACACCAGAAGGCCACAAATCAAAGTGCCTCCGATTTGGCCGAGGAAGGAGCAAAAGACAGATGTGTGATGGAGGCTTTCACTGGGACTTGGATGAAATACATTTCTTTTCATTCCACCTCCACTCTTTCTTCCATGGTCCAGGAAGCGTTGGGTTGTTTTTGGCTGCATGAAGAGTCAATTTCTCTCATTAATGCTTGAGGCCCAGAATGAGTAGAGATTTAGTTTGCATTTTAATGGGAGATTTTCTTTTTTAAAGTCCCGCTTCATCAGTAACATGTGTGATTTCAGGCCAGGACAGCTGGATGCTGGAAAGCTTGCGCTCCTTGCTGGCAAAGGTGATGTTGCCGGCCCATTGTATGGGAGTTCTCAAAAACCTCCTGGTTCAGATTTCAATTTCCAATTAACTTGTTTTTTCTTAACTCACTAAACATCCGTGGGTTTATCTATGCAACAATAAAAATCATAAATAGAGCCTCGCCTGGTTCTCTTTGATCTTCAGCGGGTGCTAGCTGTGTCATGGCAACGCAGGATCCCTGACAAGGATGAAAATATGACCTAACCATCAACAGATGCTGCACTTTGGCAGCGATGCTCATGAAACACCCCAGTCAGCTTTTTAAGACTTAAGTTGATAAAAATAAAAAAAGTTGATGCTTGCAAAAGAGCTGCATTTGAAATTGAAGAAAAACAATAAAATCGCCATTTCCAAATTTAGTACATTCACTGATACCTTTTCTTGTCTAAGTTCAAGAACTTTTTTTGTAAGTTATACCCTTTAAATTCCGTCTAAAGTTTTTTAGGGAGAACATATAAACTGATTTCATTTAAAAAGAAATGTCAGGTATGTGTAAGTTTACTTACGTACTCTCCTAGATTGTTAATGAATGAAAACCCCAGAAAAAAGTGGATGCACGTATCTCGGTCACGCCTCACTGTCTGGGAATCCTGGAGCTCATGTCTCAAGGGCGTCCCAGTATTTGAAAACAGCAAACATGGTACGGTATGCTGTTCAAATGCAGCTCCCTCAGGTGCGGTGCTTTGGTATGCAACCTGAGCTCTGCTCTTACACTTTCTCCCAGAGCCAAACCTTGGTTTGCTTTGAAAATCTGCCAAGATCAAATCAAGTGATGGTTTCCAAGGGGCTCACAGACCCAAACTCTTTTTCCTTGGCAAAAAGAAGCTGCATAAACCATAGAAAACAAAGCTCTCAATCATCTCAAGTCATTTTGCACATTTTTTTTTTTTAAAATCTGAAAATATTTCTTCCAGTGATACCCATTCACTTCTGACACACAGCTGTCTGGAATGAACCTGATGACCGTCTAGGTCAGCATATGTGATAGCTGCCTGTTAGATGTTCTTATCCACAGAAAATTTCAGTTCTGCACCTTTTCCATGAGTGCAGTTCCGTAACGGATTAGACAAAGTAAGTGCCGTTTTAAGGCAGCGGTTATCAACCATGATTTAAAAAAGTATCAAAGTGTGAGCCCACTACCTGCTGACCACGAAAGTCTAATTTTCAGACCAACGTCCACCTTCTGCTGTCCTTCTGCTCAAGAGGTGAACCAATGGTTGGATCTCATACCACATCATACCAGAAATGAGTTAAATATCCAAGAAATACAAATCATATTTGAAACTACAGCACGAAATAAGAGTGAGCAGTAACGGAAAGGAGCTACACAGCAACACATCCTGACAGGGCCAGCATTAGGGTTAGGGTTAGGGTTAGGCAAGAATCAGTCCGATACCCCTTAGACATCTATCTCTAAATTAATGAAGGTACATATACATGACAACAATTATTTTAGATACAGATATACAGATCACTGACTTTGAAATAGGCCAAAAAAAACTGAATACATAAAAATGAAATTATAAATTCAAAAAAAAAAAAAACAATTTTTATGTAATTCTTTATGTTAACGTATGTCATCATTACGTACGGAACATACTATACTACACTACACCATATCATACCAAACTAATAGCTGAAAACAGATCAAAAACTAGGCAAAGTTTGTTAAGAGACTAAATAGATATATACTTTTATTGCATAGATCAACAATTTGTTTCACAGAAAAATTAAATAAGAAAAACAGATACGTGCAAAATTAAAGACAATTAATGGATGCTTACAATTTTTCATTTTTTTCCACAAACGTTACAGTAAAAAAAGGCGGGAGCAACTGCTCCTAAGCCGGCGCTCTAGTTCGGAGGTTCCAATGAAATTTTTTAAAGAGGACTTTAAATAGGTCAAGCAATTCTGCAAATAGCAGTAGGTGTCTTTACGCATTTTTTTCTTTTACACTGTTTTCATGACAAAATAGATGTCACCAAATAAATAATCCAAAGCGAGTCACCTAATGAGACCACACAGAAAATATTCACGAGCGGTTTCAGCACAGGTAAATCTGAATATCGACTGTCCCACGCCATCTACCGAGGCAGGAGACTTCCTGATTACTATTATTTATTCAATTAGCTCACACTTTTCCCGAAGGCACCTTCCAATATTAGATTTGCATGACAAGCTGCTTACAGCTATGTACCCATTGATACAGCTGGGTTATTTTTACTGTATCAATTCAGGGTAAGTGTATTACAGGGGAGCGGGGGTGCGGTGGCGCAGTGGGTTGGACCGCAGTCCTACTCTCCGGTGGGTCTGGGGTTCGAGTCCCGCTTGGGGTGCCTTGCGACGGACTGGCGTCCTGTCCTGGGTGTGTCCCCTCCCCCTCCGGCCTTACGCCCTGTGTTACCGGGTAGGCTCCGGTTCCCCGTGACCCCGTATGGGACAAACGGTTCTGAAAATGTGTGTGTGTGTGTGTATTACAGGGGTGATATAGCAGAAACTGGGACTCAAACCTGGGACCTAATACCCTGAGACCATTGACAACTGCCCTAATCACTACACCACCTGCTAACCTATTGCAACAGGTGAACGTAAGACTGCCGCAAAACGCTCAGTTACCGTGTAAAACTGTAATATGTGAATTTTGTTACATAATACATAAGATATAAAATAATATCCAACATCCTGCCATCTGTAGCCATATCTGTTACCAAGTTTTTCTGCGTGTTCTAACAGTTAGACATATCATCATGACTACCAGTTGGACCCTTTGGACACATTGATCCGGCTGCCTTTGTTCTCCTTGGCCAAGAGTAACTGGCAGTTGTAGTGCTTCCCTTTGTAATGAAACACCTTGGCAGTGCATCCAACTGATCCCAGAACAGGGGACGAGCAGCTGGGTTTTCATAGACTTCAAACTCTTTGGCTTTCTCAAAGCTGTCAGGATTAGTCTCCGGTTGTGCAGTTTTACCTTACAGTTTGCCAAGGCTGTGGTCTGTGGTCTGGCCCCTATGGGCCTGTTCAGTAAGTGTTTCTCAAGCCCGCTGCTCTGGGGTGGGGTGAAAAGGCCCGCAGGTGGACTACCCACATGTGACTACCAGGTAGCGTGAGCCTGCCTATGAAGGATGTTCACGCTTGATCCCTGCATCCCTTCATCCCAAGCTTCAGCAGAATTGCGGAGCTGGTCCAGACCTGGATGTGTTTCTCCAAGGTTGATACCCTTAACACACTGCCACTCCCTTCACACACACCAGATTCAGGCACATGCTGGCCTGTCAATGACACACACGGCAGTCATTTCACTAAATCTGGTGTGTCAGGAGGAAACTGCTGACAATGCTGCTTTGCAAATTTCCCAGAAATGGTTGGTAGTAAGGAGGTATATGTACTCTGTTACTTAAGCAAACTTTCGGAGAAATTGTACATTCACATTTGGCGTCAGCAGTTTTTTTTGCTCTAACTGAAGTATTTGTGTATAGAAAAAGGTACCTTAACTCTGTTACATTTTTGTCACCCTCTCTTTGTTATTTCTGAGTTTTCCCCAGTTCTTGTTCCGCTTTCTTTCCTCATAATTAACCAAGTCACTATTACTGTGAACTGTGATGACTTCTGGGGATTTTTGGATTTTTTGGCCATCATCAACATTCAACGACAGTCACTTTCACGAGAACCAGTGACATCTCTTCGGTCAGGTGACTTTTTGAGTCGATTTCATTGGCTATAGTTCTCTCGCAGTGACACCAATCAGAGTTAAGTGTTGACTTTTGTCCCACCTTGATTGGCATGGGCTACAGAAATGGACTCAGAAAAAACAGTTTAAATATGTCTAATTTAGAGCCTGGGAGCAGCCATCAAAAACTATTTTTTTTTAAATCAGGAGGGAAACAATGAAGCCACACACTTCTGGCACACTTCACCTTTCTCATAAGCACAATTTACCATGTAGCATGCAAACTGTCCTACCTTGTGTGCTTATTAAAAAAAAAATCTGATTACATCTCCTACACTGCAGAATTTAATACATTAACAGTAAGGTTTTTTTCCACATTTTGAGAGTTTAATTTTAAAAATTAAGTAGGTCTTAATAATTTAACTGTCTTATTTGGTGAGTTGAAAATATTGTATTAATTTGAGAGTATGGACATGAACAATGGAACTTTATATTTTCATAGTATGTTAATAGAAAGTTAAAATAACTAAAAATTATAATGATTTAAATGGCAAATTATGGAACTAAGTTTTGGAACATTTGGAAATACACACACACACACATTTTCAGAACCGCTCGTCCCATATGGGGTCGCGGGGAACCGGAGCCTACCCGGTAACACAGGGCATAAGGCCGGAGGGGGAGGGGACACACCCAGGCCAGGACGCCAGTCCATTGCAAGGCACCCCAAGCGGGACTTGAACCCCAGACCCACTGAAGAGCAGGACCCGGTCCAACCCACTGCGCCCCCCCTCCCCCCCATTTGGAAATATTTTCTTAGAAACATTAATTGATTTATTGGTTCATTTACTAATTGCACAAGGAGAGTGTGATGCTGAGCAATGGCACTGCACAGATATAATATTTTTAGTTGGCTAAGGTTTGTACGTTTTGTTTGGGTAAAATGTCTATTATGTATATTTCCCTTTACTAAAAAGGCTGCACTCAGAAACTTGCTCTGACCAGTTTTCACCTTTAATAAAAACATGTTTGAGTACTAATTCTCTGAGCTTGTTTGCCATGTATAGTAATTTAACAAATTTTCCCATCTCTCCGCAATTTCCTAAATTTATAGTAAATCTGACTAGTCCTGATACTTTTTACTTTTACTCAATTTTTGGATGAGCACCTTCATTTTTTTTAATAACAGTACTTTCATATCAGTAGTGTGTTTGGCTACTCTAAATCTGGCAGAGTGAATCAATATCAAAATGAGTGTGTTTTTTTTAGTATATAAATCTGTTTTTCTGCACAGTGGTTGGTATGAATAATTGTAACTACTCTGTCAGTAGGACACAGAGAAAAAATACGAAGTTTGAGTTTACTGAGTTTGTTTTGACACAATCACATTTACATTACATTTATCCATTTAGCTGACATGTTTCCCCAAAGCAGCTTATAATGTTAAGATTATTCACCCATTTATACATCTGAGTAATTCAGCTGGAGCAGTTTAGGCTAAGTACCTTGCTCAAGGGTTTTACATCCAGAGGGGGATCAAACCTCTGTCCTTTAGAGCAAAAGGCAGTAGCTTTAACCATTATGTTACCAGCTACCCAGCTGATCAAGCAAATAGTCTGGCCCACAGGAATAAACTCACAATAAAACAGCATTTATGTCTCCTGGAGCAACAGCTACAGATAGGCAGCTTGAGTTCAGAGAGGACCAGCGTACCACTAGCCGCTGCCTTTCATTCCTGTCTTGTCTGAACTGATACCACGGCCCTCAGAAAGAAATTAGTTCATTTTTCTTGTCGTGATACCTCTGCTGTTTGACATTGATTTCTACAGCAGACACCCTCATGCACGGCCCTTAACCAAGGGTACGGCCGTAGCCCTCAGAGCTGTAACGTTATCAGGGGATTTGATGGCGCTTGATACAGAACAACAAACATAGTCCTGGGAAGGATGACAATGGGAGCAGCATTCCTCCCTCTTCCCTGTAAAAACTGTGCCCCATCCTTCTCTGTGCTCTTGGTAACTGGTAGTAATGCTGGGAAGAGCCAAGACCCCTAGATATGACCACAGTATATCATTCTACATTTCCGTTTATCAGATGCCGTTCTCCGATGAACTCTGTAGTGTTATCAGCCCACACTCCTTACTCACCGCGGTGACTTACACTGCTAGATACACTACTTACACTGGGTTCACTCATCCAGTGGAACACACGCTCTCTGTCACTCACACACTACAGGTGAACCTGAACCGCATGTCTTTGGACTGTGGGAGGAAACCAGAGCAAGGCCACACAGACACAGAGAAGGGAGAACATGCAAACTCTATACAGACTGAGTGGGGATCAAAGCCACACTCTCTTGCACCACCCAGGTGCTGTGAGACAGCAGCGCTACTCGATGCGCCACCGTGCCGCTCCGGTACAATATACGTAAAATGTCTGGCATAAGTGAGCCACGGTCAGCGAAATTCGAGAAAAAGAACGTGTACTTCTCTGCAAAACCCACGGAACTTCCTGGACGATTTGGACCACTGTTCTTGTACTGTTCCTGTGCGATGCCAACTCCTCGGTCCCCATACTGTGCAATGCAACAACATGCATCACAGCAACAGGCTTCAGAAAAAACGAAGGATAATCTCCAGCACCTGCACCGTCCACCTGCGAGGAAGTGACCAAATGAGGGTAAATTGCTCTTGCTTAATCTTCATGAGTAGAAGAAGGAGTTGGTATATCTCACAACTGGGGCTGGAAGCACCTGGGACATCAAGTGCAGTTTGGATACAGGGTCAAGTGGTTAGAGTTAGTGCTTTGCAACCAAAAGACACAGGTTCATATCCCTGGACTTGTGCCTTTGGTATTTAGTCTGAATTTATACAGTGAAACCTGCCAGCTGTATACATGGGTAAATAATTGTAGGTAGCTTAGTGTAAAAACCTAACTTTTTAGGTTGCTGTGGACAAAAAACATCAGGTATAGATAGATAGATAGATAGATAGATAGATAGATAGATGAAAAAGTGCAGCCTAGAATCTGTCATACCCAGATCCTTATTATTAAAGGGTGAACATGGAAAACCATAAACTGCATAAGTCACTGTGGATGAAAATGTCTGCTAAGAAATCAAATAGTGTAGCATTATAGTGATAATGTAGCATCGCTCTCCAACACCACAGCTCTATTCGGTAGCTCGAACCAGGATCCACTCCTGTCCGAGATGCGAGAGCGCTAAGCCCGGGGGAAACCGGCAGAGCTTCCAGGAGGAACCGGTCCAGTTGGGGGGGCTCCAGCCCCTCGTCATGCCAAGCTGAACGTGTGCCGCTGCGAAGGGGTGCGGAGTAAGCACTTTCCAGCCACACTTTAACAGGAAGCGCATGAGAAATTAAATGAAAACCACGGGTTTGACAGGCCTTCACAGTAACAGCTATCCATGACCCCCATCGCTGTCATGACCCCGTCACGCTAGGCCCTCACGTTAATAGCTTAATTTATTTGTCGAGCCGATGTTGTAAATCAAAATGTGGAGGGACACCCCCCCCGGCAGTGCTCCACTGTATTGTGAGGTCAATGGGCTGACTGCTTGTGTACATTATGCCCCACGGCGGGACCGAGGGGTGGGCATCGCATAGGAGCACTACAAGAACAGTGGTCCAAGTCCCCTAGGAAGTTCCGTGGGTTTTGCAGAGAAGCACACGTTCTTTTTCTCGAATTTCACTGACCGTGGTTCACTTATGCCAGACACGTACCGGTGCCAATGGGAAAAGGAGGTGGGGGGGTGGTGTGGGAGAGGGTGGGGGGCAGATTCGAGAACACATTCCCCGCCTCCCGCCTGCGGCGGCCATTGGACTCAACTGCGGGTTCTGCTGACACAGCTGGGCTCGGGCACGGAACCACAGCAGAGAAACCATAACAAGCCCAGGAAACGGATCAGCACACTTTGGGTTTTATGCCGTCCCCGGGATGCCTGGATTCTCAGGCCCAGATGTTGGAGGAACAAAAAAACAACTCCGTTCTGAGAAGAAGTAGCACATGTTGAAACATAAAAGTCAACATATAATATAATAATAGGAATATAATTTAGTTGTGTCTTAAAAAAACACTCGAAAGTATAATGGCTAACAGTAATTCTGTTTATTAGGTTTACAAGTTGCATGTAGCACTACAGTGTACGAAATCAGTACGTAGTGCAAAGAAATGATAGTTGTAAATCTCCATTTATTTAGCTGCTGCTTTTCTCTAAAGCATCTTACAATGTTAAACTACTTGCAGATATTTTCCCATTTATTCAGTTGGGTGATTTTTAATGTAAATTAAGGTAAATACCTTAATCACAGGTACTATGGCAGGAGGTAGAATTTGAACCCAGGTTTGTTGAGTTCAAGATAGCAACTGTAACCACTGCACTACTAACTGCCTCTATATGGATAAATACTTGACCCAGTGCCCAAAATGTGCTATGAATTTTAACAAAGGCTATATCAAAGATTATGCGTTTTGAAACAATATCCTAAAATCCTTGCACATATTTTGATGTTTCCTTTCACATATATCTAAACGTACTTTTCTTTTTTCCAGGTGAAGAGAGCCATATGCTCTCTCCCATGTGGTAGAAGCTTATGTAGTACATGAGACACACGAGGCATTAGTTCATTTTGGTGGTTTCTTCCTGCACACTGAGGGGAAAGAACAGCATCCAGCTCAGCGATTGGAACCCTGGTCTCTGAGATGGGTGTATTACCTTGGATCAACATCCTACTCTGGTGGACATAATGTACCTTACAGAAACCACAGAGCTTCTGTACAAGCAGACACTTTTTTTAATTCCACCTTTTTATGAGAGCCTCTCGTTCAGCTCCCGTAACAAAAATAAATACACGGAAGCCTGTAGGACGACAGGGCTGAGGGCTGCTTTCCTTTGCATCTGGCAGCGAGGATGATGGGAAAACCATGTGACTCAGTCCCCACTGCTCCCATTCACCCCTCTGCCTTTCCAAATTGGTCCCGGACAACCTGGACTTTCCTCGACCGACCCCGGCACACACAAACACACACACACACAAAGTTCTGAGTGTGGACCCTGTAAAGAGACCAAACGCATGTTCCAGAGATGGATTTTTCAGGAAAGAATCCAGAATTCACGCTAATATGTTCCACAGCACTGTTGAGTGGAGCCAACAGAGTTCACATTTTGGTAATTCTGATTTTTTGACGGACTCCGGGCCATGCAAAAGGTGTGAGACAATTTGGAGTTCAACCAGGTGACATCCCTCAGAGCCAAACCAAGGCAATTTCCCCTAAGTGAGTCAGTGATTCCAATAAGAGACTCAACCCACTCTCACTGTTGGCCCACATCTGCAGTACTCCTTCTAGATAACATATCGCTTTCATGTCAAAACATGTCAGGGAGTCATATCAGCACATATCAAATTCTGGAAGCACAATGGAGAGGGTAGGAAGAACAAGAACAGAATTACTTAAACATTTAGACACACCATCCATTAACCACACATTGTGTGACTCCATCGGCGATTCTAGCAAAATTTTTTATACATTTAGCCAAATTTATGTAATTACTGCCAAAATGACTCAACATTACTTTACGGGACTTAGGGGAAAGCTCCAGAAATATCTGGAAGCTCTCAGCAGTACAAGCCTTATCGTGGCACTGCAGGGTACGGTGAGATTTAATGTGGCCGGAGTCCAGAGTCTCCAGTCCAGTCTACCTTAAAAACACAACCAGGCTCTATATCTAGATTCGATGAGCTTCAGCTCTTTTTTCAGCTAGAGACACAATACCTCAAATTTTCTTGCATACCAGGGGGCGTTTTGTCTGGACCCCCAGCTTCACATTTTGCATGACTGCTCATTGCGTTGAGCTTTCCAGTAGAGTCAAGGTGAAAAAAGACAGAAGATACTTCAGTCTTCCGTTGATGGAAACCACACACCAGAATTTTACTCCCATCATGACTGTAGTCAAACCTGTGGTTCATTCTTGTGCTGTTACCATGCTGTTCATATTCCTATTCCTATTTCATCCCGCCCAGCATTCGCAAGGAGCCACTTTGCGGCTTCATCCGTAACAATCGTAACCCAGCCTGTATAACCACACCTAGACTAGAGAAAGGGAAAAGTGGGCAGAAGGTCTTAAGGTGGATGTGTGATTAAATTACTCAACATGCACCCCTTTGAGCCACTTTCACAGCTTTGGATGGTTGCCACTGTGGTGTGAAAAAATTGTTTGTTCAAGTAGTTAATATGTTCAAGTGATATGTTCAGAAAATGTATGTTGTGCCTTGGCTTCATGCTCTGTTTAACGCAATGGAAAATGTTGGTAGAGGAACAAGGTGCAAAGAAATTTTGTTGACCTTTAGGATGCATCTCCACGCACTTCTTTTGTTCGGAGTAGATTGCTTTTGCATTGGACACAAGGGAAGTTTCAAAAGTGTTGTCACGCCTCATGATGACCTATGTATGAGCTTGCAAATAAAAGGAGGCAACGCAAACCGATCGGGGAAACATCCGGCTGTTCGGAGTTCTCCCATCAGCCGATGTTGTCATGAAAAGTCTTAACGTGTCTCGGTGTTTTGTATGGATCTCCTGCGGCTGATCGGTTCTGGGGGGTCGAAAGAAAATTTTTTCGACGCCGCCAAAGAAGAGCATAGAAAAGACTGGGGTAGATGTACAATGGGGGACTCCTGGATGTTGGGGAGCTCCACCCCTGGCTACAGTCACTGGCACTAAACACATCCAGAGCAAGAAATCATTCCTGTTGTTTCATTTTTAAATGAATGAATTTATGACACATACAGTACCATTAAAAATTCTAAACACACTTGGGTAACACCTGTATGGGACAAAGTGAACTGATGAGTGAAGGCGAAAGCAGCCCACAAGTGTTCTACATCTCTGGTAAGTGTGGCAGAAGACTTGTTGAGCCAAGTCAAGTCAAGTCTTATTATTCCTCTATATAGCTTGTACACAGTGGAACGAAATGTCGTTTCTCCGGGACCACGGTGCAACACAGGACAGTACTCAAGACTACATAAAGTGCAAATACACAACAGTGTGAGACAAGTGCAGGACAATAAATATACAGAACAGAACAGTAGATACACAGGAAAATAAGTACACAGGACATGGGCTGTAAACTGTAAACCGTTTTGTAGTGTAGCAGCAATACGTATTAAGTAGCAAGACATGCTGGCTGACTTCCTGCTCAAACCTGTAAACCAAACGCCTCGTACAAAAACCAGTTCACAGCAAGCGAGCTCAAACTTTTGACTGTTACTGGAGGTTCGAACGAAGCAAAGAATATTTTAAGCGTGACAAAGCCATCCACCCTCAGGAAGATTTCTTATGTTCTCCACTTCCCAAGGTTCCTCGCAAAAGAAATCCTTTGTGACCTTGACACTTGCGGTCTGACACATACATGATAAGTTCAAACCATGTGGGTGGTCTCCAAACTCAGCCTACAGATGACTCGTAGCGGAGCAACAGGCTTTGCGTTCATCCGTTTACCCTAAGCTAACATCTTACGTGGGGCCCACTGATTAGCTAATGAAACGTCTGCAGAAAGCTGGAATAATAAAGCAAGTTTTAAAACCACAAAAACAAACGTGCACTGAATGGACGGCGTCCAACCAATCTCCCGATCTATAATGGATGCTAGCTGTCCGTGCACGCGGAAAATCCATTTCAGAGGGAGCGTCATAATTACACACTGTTTTGTCTAGAAGGGCTTCACCACTTTTGGTTGAAAGTAAACAACTGCAAATGCCGCGCGGGCAAAACACGCTCAAAATCTCTTTGAAACTGTTCACGGGACAGAATTTGTACTCGGAGATAGAGCTTGCAGTTTGTACTTTCGTTGACGTTGAAGGGTTTCTCCTAGCTGAAGTAGGCCGGAGTCGAGCTACTGCCACACACAGGTGTGTAGGGAGGCTAAATGCGTGGTTTTTTTTTCCCGTGTAGCATATGAAAACTTCCCAATCTGCAGAAAACAGATCAGATTTCGTACGACCGGGTCAAGCTATGAGAGTCGTAGCGAAGGGCTGTACAGTTGGCCTCGCGCTGCACTAGAAAAGCGCCTGCACTTTATCTCGCCCTCGTTTCACTCTGTTATTTTACATGAACCCTTTGTGCGGTCACGGGAGGGGGGTCGGCTGAGAAACCCACACGTTAGCCTGCCAAGCTAAATATTTAAGTGCCACCATATGTGGGTTCCTCCCTTTCTCAGACTTGTCTTTGTTCCGTTCCGGTCAGTCGCTGGAGGTGGCGAACAGGACAGCGTAGCGGACGCCAGTTTCTTTCATCAACGGACGGTGTTGTGGAACACGCCTAAAGACGGGCCGCTTCACTCCCACGCGTCCCCTGGTTCGCTAGCGCTGGTCGAGTCGTCTGGACTCCTGAGCTGCTTCGTGGCCGGAAATCAAACTTTGGGCGGACAGTAAACAGGAGGATTCCTGCACTTTCACCATTTTATGAGGAGGAATTTGGTTTTAGCGCAGTCTGGAGGAGAGTTCTGTCAGTCTCCACTGGAGATTACATAAATAATACAGCCCCCATCCTTGTTCTCCTGGCTCCTGGACAGCTGTCCTGCCAGACCTCACAGCACACGATGAGTCACTGAGATGCCTCCTTCCAGAAACAGCCAAAGGGGGACCTCGTGAACCATTTCACTACTGCTAAAGCCCACCCAACCCTCCAGCTTGAGTGCTTGAAGCCAAATGGCCATGTTTAAACCCTTCCAAAGAGTAAAAATCTCTGGGAGGGTGTTTGGGGTGGATGGACGAGACAGATCCCATCCACAAGAAAGCTTTGACCGCGGGCTGACCATAATTTGAGCAGATGTTCCTGTATGCTGAATGTCTCCTCTCAGTTTTCTTTTTTCTTTCAATTTATTTTTATTTGCATTCTGTTAAATTTCAAAGGCATAAATTAAATGCTTATGCCCTCGACTTTGTCATTATTTCTCTTCACCACAATTTTTTTTCATTAAAATATATCCCAAATTAATAGCATTTAACTCAGCAGCTATTCATTTACATTTATTCATCTAGCTGGCACTTTTCTCCAAAGCCACTTACAATTATTTACCCATTTATACAAGTGGGTAATTTTTACCCATCAGCTTAAGGTAAGTACCTTGCTCAAGAGTACTACAGCCGGAAGAAAAAATCAGACCTGCAACCTTTGGGTCTAAAGGTCACCGCTCTTACCACTACACTATCAGCTGTCCCTGGTTCAATATCCCATTCTGAAATTGAAGCATATTTCAATCGTTGCCTATTTTATATAATCAAACTTTGATATCTTTAAGCATCACAAGTCTGGCTAGATGTGATCTCAGCTTTATTTTTCAACACAATCCTTCCATCCACCCATCCATCCATCCATCCATCCATAACCGCTTGCCAGTGCAGGGTTACAATGGTTCAGAGCTTATCCCAAAAGCATAGCGTATGAGGCAGGGTAAACCCTGGATGGGACGCCAGCCCCTCACACTGCAATGCAATCCTTGTGACCAGTAATTTTTCCCAAACAACAATTCTGAACCATATTGTGTCAGCAGAAACTCGGGAACAGCAGTGGATTCATTTCTGCCCTCTGTTTGCCTTATGTACTTATTAGATTAAGCATAACCTTGCTTGCCCCAAGTCTAAAGTGCTGCATTAAAATGTTCTCTTAACCATCCAGAAAACATGAAACAGATGGAGAAAGACTGAAAGTCAAGACCCCATAACAAGTGGCAATGATTTATCTCTCCCAAATCTTAATGTCCATTTCAAAAGCACCTGTATCTCTGTGGGTTTTAAACACCATCCCAAACCACAAGCAGAGCACCATACCCCGTTATTATAGGCACATCAATCTTAACCCTCCTCAAAAATGAAGGGCATACCTCTCTGCAAGCTGAGACACCCAGAAATGCTGTGGAGCCTGGCCAGTCAGGTGGAGTCCATACACCTCCAACCCAAAGTACAGATATTCCACAGCCCTTAACCCCAGCATTCCCACTGGAAAGGTACCTCTGAAATGTAGAGGAATCTTCTTCCACTTCCTGCCATCACTTTCATTTGATGTGAAAGATGGTGAGATGTTGGGTGATGAAATGGTACTCACCAAATCTCTTGTACCCGAAGGTCTGCACCTCCTCCTCATCGGCAAAATCGTCTGTGGGCATTACCAGAAAAGGGCTTGTTAGTACAATCAAGAAACATTTTGGCAAGATAGGACTGATGGTTGGAGATCTACTAGAGGCTGGACTGAAATAGTCATACCATTAATACAGACTGGACAGAATGTTTCCTGCTACTTAGACAAATTGTGCCAAAGTCAATTTTTCAAACACTAACAAAGTCAAATATAGCCATCATTCTACTTTTAAATGGGACAGTGGTTCTGCTGTGAAAACAAACTGAGCTATAACCAGCAATGTGAAAATAGGGTGGTCTGGCTAATTCACGGAATATTCCAGCAAAGCCATTAATTAGCTAAGGTCTATTTAGTACATTTTACAGTATAATCTTGATGATGGCTAGACAATTGCTTTCTTTAAATCCAAGGCTCCCAAGTTGAGACTATAAGTTGATTCAACACCAGATGAGTTACACACATAAACAGATACACACACAAAGAGCATATTCATGATGCTTAAACACAATAAATTTTCACAAACCCTTGTCTCCTTCTGTCCATTCCTGGAATAGCCTCCCCATGGGGTTTTCCTAAATCGGTCCCTTGCCTCACTAGTACTCCAACAGGGACACTTTCATGTGGTCCAGGGGCTCATGGGAAAGGACAAGGGGGATTTCAGATGTTTACTACCTCATGATCAAGCGGAATAATAAATCAACGTTGTCTCCAATGTGTCCAAAGCTCAGGGGACAGAAGTGGTGGGGAAGACCAAATCGGAAACCCATCATGATGGACCCCAAGGTGGATCTACCAGTGAGGTGGCATGACCAAAATGAGGAAAAAAGAGATTTGCTAATCCAAGGATGGGAAAAGACAAATGCCCCTGCATATTCAACCCATACCCCACCCCACAGACACCCAAACGCCACAAAGGAAGCACACAGTGGGACTGAACATCAACAAGCTTCATTTTGTAATTAAGGTTCTGTTTTATTACAGGCTAAAACATCCACAATTTAATTTCAAAACAAATTCAAATAACTAAACAAAGAGTCCACTTTGGAAGTGACACAGATTCCTTACAGCATGACATCACACACACCCACTGTATGTGGTTTAGTGGCAAAAGAACTGCCAAAACCCTGTCAGGGAAATACTCATAGGTTTATAGTTTACTCATCGGTCAGTTATAGTTGAGTTTATACTCCAGTTACAGGATACAAGACAGTCAAAAGATTAACACCACAACATCTACAGCACCTGAACATTCCCTATTCCCTCAACTGGTCGTTTGGTGCTCCCACTCTGGAGGGGTCCAAAATTGAACGCCCATTTGCTTCAGCCCAAGTGCATGGGAATGAACTCTCCCCTGTCCCTCAGAGCTGCTGAATTCCTCCTAGTTTTCAAGAAGCATCTCAACTCATCTCTTTCAGACCCATTTCTTTCCCAACCTCCAACCAGTTTCATTAATCATTCTCTCAGTTGCTATTTTCTGTACATTGGATATCTGAATATCACTTCTATAGGAATCTACTCAAGTGATGTGTACCAGTAAAATGGCACAATGACTTTTGTATATTCTGATTTCTGTGTTTCTTCCATCTGCATATGGATACATGTAAACGTAATGTTATTACCAAATTGTGTCTCTGTGTATTACTGTATGTAATGTCTCTCACTGCACAACCTGCTCCACATTAATAGATTCTGAATGACTGAAAGCGGAGACCAAAATTATTAGGAACATCTTTCTTTTCCAGAACAGCCTTCTTTTCTGCAGGAGCACTGATGACGCTTACACTTGCATACACACAAGCTAATGTAGTACTTATCCACTGTTTTTTTTTCAACAATTTTCCATACGTGTGACTCATTTGATAATACATCTGACATGGTAAATCTGCAACAACTTCATGCTTTGCAGCAGAAATACATCACACGACTAAAAGTAAATCATTGTTAAATGTTTTTGTTTTCCTCTACTCTGTCATTTTTGGAAATCTTTCAGTGACTTTGGAGCAGAAAAGCGTTGCGTACATGCAGAGTCCCATGTGAAACTGATTTCAGAAGTAAAATTCCAACACTAATACAGAGCAGGGTGATTTTTCTGCAGTTTTTGTATGCTTTTCATGGCAAAAACCATCACCTTGGATTTTGTGATATTACTATGCATATGTTTGCTAAGCAAGAAGGGGTGCGGTGGTGCAGTGGCGCAGTGGGTTGGACCCCAGTCCTGCTGTCCGGTGGGTCTGGGGTTCGAGTCCCGCTTGGGGTACCTTGCGACGGACTGGCGTCCCGTCCTGGGTGTGTCCCCTCCGGCCTTACGCCCTGTGTTGCCGGGTAGGCTCCGGTTCCCCGCACCCCCATATGGGACAAGCGGCTCTGAAGATGACTGACTGACTGACTGTTTGCTAAGCAGAAATAAAACGGACAGCTCAAAGGTATAAGTTACCCTACACTTGTACATACTATATGTGTATGCAAAAAACAACAACAATAATAATATGTCCTTATTTTTTCTTCTTTGCTGTTTTGAGCCATTGTCTTGCAGGAGAGTGAAGGACTACTCAACTCTCCAAGACCCTGATGGACAGGCTTGCCTCTGAAATATGCTGTGATAACCATGCTGGCTGAGATCACCACTGATTTGGAAAAGATCACTTACTCTGTGACCAGCAAGGCATCCCCACAGCATCACACTGCCACCGCCATGCTGGACATTGGGAAGCACATAGACACAACTCATGAGCTTATCCTCTCTGCATCTTAAAAACACTCACCAGTAGGATGAAAACATCTAAAATGTTGTTCATAAGACCAGTTTCAACTTACAAAGATCCAGTTTCTATGTTCTTTAGGATAGGTAAGTCTGCTTTCAAGCAGGTGCACTCAGACTTTGGACCAGTGCTGTGCTTCAGCCTTTTCAACCTGGAATTCAAAATTACTAATTTTTAACATTGAAATCAAGACTTTTTCATTAACACGGAGGATAAGGAAATCCGCAATGGTTTTGTAGTTTACATTCACATTTATTCATTTAGCAGATGCTTCTCTGTAAAGTTCAACTCAGAGAAAACAAAAAAATCCCTTTCATCAACAGACCGATGCAATGCAGATATTTGATTCTTTAAGCGCAGTCAGCGCAATACCACTGTCAATCCCACATACATTACACAAGTAGTTGCATATAGAATTGGTGTGAAGTACTTTTTTTTTTTTAACAGATAATAAACATAGCACAAGTTTTTGATGCAGGAAGGACATTGGAAGAGAAAAGGGTGCAAAAAAGATGCATTTTGAGACCTTGCTTGAATGCTGAGAAGGATATCCACCTTTGTAATAAGCTTACATTTATTTAGCAGATGCTTTTCTCCAAAGCACCTTCCAATGAACTCTGTAGTGTTATCAGCCCACACACCTTATTCACCAAGGTGACTTACACAGCTAGATACACTACTTACACTGAGTCACTCATCCATACATCAGTGGAACACACTCTCTCTGTCACTCACACACTACAGGTGAACCTGAACAGCATGTCTTTGGACTGTGGGAGGAAACCAGAGCACACAGAGGAAACTCACACTGACACAGGGAGAACATGCAAACTCCACACAAAGTGGGGATCAAACCCACATCGCCTCGCACCACCCAGGCACTGTGAGACAGCAGTGCTACTTGTTGTGCCACCCTATTATTTAATGTTAATGTATTTCTTTAAGTTATAAATTACTAACAATTTCTTCTTATTGAGCATTGTTTCCCTACAATAAGATTTGAGGAGGCCGGCCCATACTGACTGAAGATGATGAGCAACCGCCATGATGGACGAGACGTACCTTGAATTGGGAAATCAAGCTACCATACAGCAACGATGCCGTTGTTACCTGTAAACTGACTTAGAAGTGTTATTTAATCTAGAATGCTGGGGGGGGGGGGCGGGGGGCAGCCACTGGCACTTGGACAACCAGAGGTCTTTTTGTTACTTTCCTCCATGGCCAGTACAATAATGTATTACACTAGTCTGTAGTCAACTGTCTTCTTTGTCTGATGTATTTGTTTCTTTGCCATATGCCTGTGTTCAAGTGCTCTGTGTCACTGCATGAGAAGAGCGCTCTACAAAAATAAATTGAATTGAATTTGGCTGTTTTGAGTGACAGAGGAAGATCATTCTTCCACATTGGAGCCAGAGCTGAGAACCTTTGGACTTCTGATAGTTAATTTATCTTAATGTTTCACAGATTGCAGTGAACTGTAACAGCTTTTACTGGCTTTGGAGGTCTGAAAGTGCATGTTGGATTTGACTTTCATAACAAGCACTGCTCTTGAGCAAAGTTTCTTGCATGAGAAGGTCATTTCCACTCTATTCCCTTTATAGAGGCTATGGGTTTTCTTTAAGAAAGACTTGGAGAACTGGGCCTGAAACAGTTTATTACACTTTTTTTTTTGGATTTCTGAGAAAAGAAGTTTTTCAAACCGTTGTTACTGCTTTAAATTCCAGTCGAATGCATAAAAACAACATAACTTTGAGGCAGTGATCCAATGTTTGTGATGTAATTGCTTCTTTCAGTGAAAAACCTGGAAAAAGTTTCAGCGTGGATTCAGTCCAAAATCTCACCTCACGGCCCAACCAAAGAAAAAATGTTTCTAAAAATGAGTTAATTTTATGCCTTGGGACTGCACCTTGTTCGATAGAAACATATGCTCGCCTTTATGTTAACGGTGGCTATTTATCATAAGAGTGTTTCAAACAGAAAAGAGGCTGGTCTCTACTGGTGTATTGTGCTGTCTGTATTATGGAGCCACCACAAAATGCAGCACTACAGCAGAACATTCATTAAAGTGATAACATGGTGCTTCTGTGCTGCCAGAAACATACACTTATCAAAGTTTGAACCCGTTCCTGCTGGTCTCCAGAGATAAACACAGGGAAGCCGCATGCAGCCACACCGTCCCAAAAGATGGACTGGCTGTCTTCACATGAGTCTGGCTCCAGAGTAACCAGTGTCCTTGGAGGCCCAAAAGCCTGAGGACAATCAAGGTACCTGCTAGGAGGCATGAGAGCAATCTGGCCTACATGCTATCCTACTCAGCTGGTTCCTAAATCGCTCCCTGGGGATCTCAGCCGTTCCATATGTTTGTTCCGTCCTGCCAAAAGCACGATTCATTACTGTGCTAATCAAGGGATTGATGATTTCTTGATGAACTGAACCAGGTGTGGTGGTGGTGGAATAGATCAAACAGATGAATTGGCTGGAAGTCTCAGGAGAGGTTTGTTGTCCACCCACTTGATTTAGGAAGATCAAGTCATTTAAAGAGCGCCCTGTGTTGGTGGGAGGTAAAGGTACAGGCACGTTAGTGGTGCCTTTTGAAGAACACCCCGCCGTCCCACACTCACACGGACACACTCACACACACACACACACACACACACAGACACACACACACACACACACAACTCTGAAAGCTGAGTCAGCAGACGCATCTTCCAGACTAATTGCTAACCTGTGAGAAGCCTCTGCATCGAAATTGGACGCATCTGCCGTCAAACCGCATGGACCGAGCTTCTCGGAGGGGCTGATCGTAAACCTTAATTACACAGTGCTGGGGATCTGGTGGAGAGACAGGAGGAGGCATCGCTGATAATGGCTTGCAGATGTGAGACAGGACTGGTATGTTGTCTTGGGCAGTGGGGGTGGTGAATGTATGGGGAGAAAGGGGGGGCTAAGACTGTGGTGTGGCTAAGCCACAGCCGTCACCTGATCCTTCATTAACCTGCCTTAATGTACCCCTGAGTTCTCTAAATAATCATTGCAGGTCTTGCGGGGGAAGTGATGACATCTTTCAACCCATTTCATCAAGTCGATCCATGTGGCACGTTTTGTACTTGTCTGTTTTCGGACCCCAAGACGGTTCATCAGGAACTATTAAACACAAATGTTCTTTTAGAAATCAAAGCTCTGCATTACCAGCAACAAGACCAGTGAAAGCAGAGGAAATAAAAATACTGCCTATTATGGACCCATAACATAAAATAAAAAATAAAAAATAAAAATGAGACTTTATTTGGATACAAATAAAGCAGTTTTGATAACAACAAACAGGCAAAACACTTCCAGCAACGGATATGTGTCCTACATGGCAAGGGAACATTACAAGACAGCAGTGCGACAAATAAAGGTTCTTGAACGTAATATTACAATGTCAGGCTAATATTATACAACTTTAATTAAGTAGTATTTTTGATTTTCTGGCGAGTGCCAATTGAAAAGCCTTCGCAACCACACACACACACACTTTCTGAACCACTTATTCCATGCGGGGTCGCGGAGCCTACCCGGCAACACAGGACGTAGGGGGAGGGGACACACCGAGGACGGGACGCCAGCCCGTCGCAAGGCACCCCAAGTGGGACTCGAACCCCAGACCCACCCGAGAGAATGACCCGGTCCAACCCACTGCGCCACCGCGTCCCTCTTCGCAACCAGCAAAACATTAATATTAACACGATTCAGTTTCATTTACAATGGTCGAGCCAATGATGATCTGGCTGTTTCAACTGTGAAACTCTGTAAAGAGAAGCAGAACCAAGGGAAGCCCACAGGAGACCAGAAAAGCCGCACTGATTTACCCAGCTGTCCTGGTGCTTTTTGGAACGAGAAAAGTGTGAAGACATGGCTTTGCGGAAGCACTGATGATCCAGATAGCAATAAGAATAAAGGCAGAATACAGTACTACAAAGGTACAATACTGCACAAGATCCGAAAGAACCCCGTGTGTGATCTAAGCCGTCCCGAGAAGAGCTCCGTTTGCGCGTAAATCAGAGTAGCGCGTAAAGCGTCGGAACGCGTAGCACTCAACGCGTTCTTACAACCAACGTTTTACTGCGTTTCTCACCCGTTTTACTCATCGGGGCGAATCGGACAGAGGATCTGGGAAACTTTGACAAGTGCCTGGTTTACTGAGCAGCACACCAGAGTACAGTAAGTGTGTTTGCTGTGTAGCTTATATAACAGTGACTCATTCCCTCCCCAGCAGACAGTGCCGGGAGCCAAAATGCCCCGAAAAACACGGTTATAACAAGCAAATAAAACTCGTCCAGATGCGGTTTTCGGAGTCCTGCAGAATAGAACTCTTTCGTTGCTTTAATCCAAAATGCTTTAATACAAGTTTGAAAAAAAAAAAAAAACTTCACTGCATTTGCTTTCAAACGATGTTGCGCACAATTAGCAGATGTTAAAAATAATGTTAAGACGCTTAAATGTTCAGGAATGTACCAGAAAAACACAGCAGCCCCACTGCACTACTTATAAGACATGTTTTTAGCATTATTTTTGATCGATGAAAACTTTTACCGATGAATAATAGCGGGGTGGACATGGGTACACCACAGAGTCTGTCCATCCATTATTACAAAAGTCGCAACTATCCATTATGGATAGTTGCGACTTTTCTAATAATGGATGCAAAATCACAGAATAACCCGGGCTATTTCATATCTTATTAAATTAGTCGTGAAAATTAAGATGCTTAAGAAAGGTAAAAGTGGATTGCTGAAGCTCAAAGTACACAGTTGAAAATCCCCACTTTGATGGTAAGAGAAACATGTAACACAAGGCACATCTTTAAGTAAATAAAGTACTTTGGATGGACAAGTGTGCTGGACCCACACGGAGAGAAGATACCGGATCGTTTCACGGCACCTCCAGCTTTCACCGACACTTTAATGGCATCCAGATGTTCCCAAGTAAAGAGCTGGTTAATAAAAGTGTTTAAAAAAGGGATTCGGTTGGAAATAAAACTGGGAATGGAGACCCAAGTCGTGCTGAGAAATTCCTTGAGAATCTTTAAGAACTTTTTTTTAAGGACTCACCTTTCATGGTGTCCGCTTGAGCTTCTGTGAGGTTCCTTTACGTTCGTTTATAATTCGTTCGACATTTGCTCAGGGGAGCTCCCTTGGAGCAAAACCGGTGGAGAGCGGAGAAGGTGGACCAGGTGGAGCTGAGAACTTCCAAGGACTGGAAGGAGAAGACGAAGACGACCTCCGTGGGTCAGATCTTCATCGGGAGCATCCTTCCACAAACTGACCCTTCCACAAAAATCTCAGAAAATGCGTGCACAAACCTTTCTTGGTTGTCTTTAAATTGTCGGACCTTTGGGTGACAGTATCTCCGGTCTTCTGCAGCTCACCAAGCCCGTGGTGGAAAACAAAGATCTTGAGCTCTTGATGTCACGCCTTCCCTGCACTGGCTACGATCAGAAAACCACAAAAATGTCAAACAGGAGAGGGAGTCAGGGGTCTGCAGCACCACGTGTTTCTCCACATCTGTTTGATCCCCCCCACCCCTCGTCCCGGGTTCTTAAAGACGAGAAGGTGAAGAATCTGTGAGCTCAAAGACCAGGACGTCCAGGGATGGGGGCCGGAGGAGGGGTTGGATTGTGGGCTGCATGAAGTCCTCCTCCTCCTTTGGGGTGGAGGACAATCTGGGTTTCATCAGGAGCTTCGGCACTGGGGGGGGGGGATCAACACCGTCCACCTCTCACTAAAGAAAAATCTTTATGTGAAAATATCTAAAATATGAGGAATGCATTTCTTAACATCTCTGCATTCAATCTACATTGCAGATCTTTGAAATACACAGTGAAATGTTTGTTTTGTTTCCTATATCCCCATGTCAAAGGCATACTCTTTGGAAGCAGCATTTCTTCTTTTAGGTGTTTAGTTGTTCACAGCATTTTTGAATCATAAAAGATGAAAGCAGTTTCACCACCAGAAAAACAAAAAAATCTAATTTACATGTCTGTGTGGCTTCTGTACCAAACGCTTTCCTCTCTAGTTCCATTTAAACTTTGTTCAGTGTTAAATAGTAAAACTATGAACATTTATTTCACTCCTCCTTTCAATGTGACTTACACCGTTTATTAACTTTACAATGATTTTCTTTTCTATTAGTACAGCACTGTATTGATTCAGAATAAGTACCCTGCTTATGGGTGTTACAGCAGGAGGTTGGAATGAAATCAGGGCTTTTCACATTCCAAGGCAACAGTCCTGAACACCTCACTAACTGCTGAACATGATTATGAAAATAAATCTTACCAATTTCACAAAAAAAAAAAAAAAAAAAAAAATACAGAAAAGTTTTTATAACCATGGTTGGGTTCATGAAGATGTCAAAAGCACCAATACAATAAAATCTGTCCTTGTGTACAACTCTCTTTTTCATGTACACATTTCTTCTTCACACACAGAAACTTTGACTTCTGTCAACACTTCATTAGTTTTGTTAATGCAAAGAACATTTTCTTAATCTGCACCAATATGCCATCCTTAACAATGGACAAATCCTTAACAATGGACAAATTAATGATTATTAAAAGAAAGCATCACTAATATTCAGATATTGATTACAGAGCAAATGTAGTGCCTAAATAATAATCCTGGGGTTTTTTCAGTGGTATTTCTCTTTTTCCTGAACTGCATCATTGAGAAAACACAGCTTCAGAATACAAATAAAATGTTCCAGTTCATCTGACTTTGCTCCATCTTAATAATACAAATATTTCCTTAACATGCATTGAATTATTCATTCATCCATTTCTTATCTCATATTCTCCAGTATAGGACCACGAGGAGCTGAAAATAATCTTATCCTGTCAATATCAGGCACAAGGGAGGAACCAACGAACTCAGGACTTACATGCACAGACATGCTTTAGAGTGAGAGGAAACCAGAGCATCAGGAATAAGGGCCAAGTTTGCAAACTCCTCACAGAATGCAGGCCAGGTGGGAATTAAACCATGGGCCCAAATATTGTGAGTTCGTAATTTTTCAAGGGTATACCTTCCACTGCACCCTCAGAACACAAAGTCATACTGCATGTCCGTTAGACCAGCCTTGCACTAAATGAAGCGCAGTATTAATTTGCCATTCAAATCATAGAAGACCGGGTGTGTGTCGACCACCCTTCAGCCCTAACCAAGCAACTGAGATTCAGAAGAAAGGACAAGGGATGGTGAATAAGTCTCCAGTGTCAAATGGTTTGAAATCCCTGTGGCTTTAAGGTCATCTAAAAGAAATAAATAATCTATTTCCCAACGTCTATATTTCCCTCCATAAGGTGCTTTACACCTGGTTCACCTTTCAAGGCTTTCTTTATTTCGCCCTTGGGTGGGTGTGAGGTTCGGAGGCCCTGTGAGGGAATTCATTGCATCACTTTTCCCTCTTACCGCCATCCACACCAGTGCTGCTCCTGTTGCCTGATGTAACCGGAGCTGAAGGCCACTACGAGGCGTCGATGACAAGGGTCGCCCTGGAATCGCACGGAGCAGCTGGGTCCCGGGTAATCTCTGGCACATGGCTGTCGCTGCTTCTAATTTAAGGGTCACGACCCCATTTGCAGGGTCAGAGCTTTCAGTGGAGGGTACATATTAATGGGGGTCTATGTTACAAATTAGAAACTGAAGGAGAACTTTGTATAACAGCCTCCCCTGCACACACATCCTAAGACAACATGACAGGAAGGAAAAGAGAGGTTAAGTAGTAAGATATTGTAGGTATATATCTAACAGTTATTCATATCCACGTTTCTGTATTGGGCAGATGCCTTTCTCCAAACCAGCATACAACATAGATTAAACTAGAGAGGAATCCTGAACAAACCAAGAGCTTGAGTACACGCGCACAATTAAACAAAGTACAGCTGGTTTGTTAGATGCCACCCTTTCCTGGCACATTTATGAGTAGCTAATGATGCGAACAGCACAATATGAAGGTGATGATAAGATGCTGACAAGCTGAATTATAAAGCTGTTAATAGCTCAGGAGAGAAGTGGGTTTGAAACAGATGGGTTTTGAAACCATTCTTGTGTGCTGGGAGGGATTCAGCAGCTCCGAGGTACAGAGGATATTCATTCTACCACGTCGGGGCCAAAACTGAGAACCGGCGGACTTTTCATTTTGGAGCCTTCATGAACGGAACCACCAAGCGGCCGGAAATGGACGAGTTTTGTTGGAATGTCGGAAGCGGTCAAACCCTTTGACTGTTTTATAGGCTGGAATCAGTGCTGAACGTATGTGGCAGAATTCAGATTTTTTAAAAAGCTTAAATTGTTATTTTCATTGAGCTGCAATACAGTGAATTTGTGGTAAACTGCCAGTCAAATGTCTGCTGAGTCACTGACCAGTGCGCTTTCAACCACCTCGCAGATAATATATCAACGTTGAGCTGCCAGTGCGTCTTATCTACGACGACCAGTCAGTGAATCCATGGTAAATAACCAGTTAATGTATCTATAGTGATCTGTCAAGAGAGTGTATCCCTGGTGAGCCGTTACTGAGTGCATCCATCATGAGCAGCCAGATGGTGTATCAATGAAGTACAAATGGTAAATTCTGCACAAATCAGTCTGCCAGAGAGAGCGTCTCGAAGCTGTTAGGCAAACAATCAGCTTCAGTCAGCTGTTCAGCAGAACGTCTCTAACAAGCTGCTAAGCATTTTAATCCCCTTTAGAAAAAGTGGTGATTCAAAGGACCACATGTAGCTGAGCATTTCTTTGGCATCAGATTAGAGCAGCGAGGCAGTCGAAAGCCCCTGGCTGGCAAGGCTACGGAAGGGTGATTAAAAGAGCAGGACATGTCCTGATGCCCGGTGCCAGCGTCTCTCACATTTCCAGTGACCCGGACGGACGCGGCTGTGACGCAGCCCGAGCGCGCGGCCCCGGAGCGCTCCTGTAATGAGGGCACCGTTAGGGTGCGCATGGTGCCGGGTCTCTTGCTAAGTGAGGAGGAGTCGCTTCTGTGCAGGACATCGGGGAGAAAGAGACCTCAGGAAGTAGTCCAAAATATTCCAGTTAACGCAAAATCTCAACAAGTACTACGAGGGATGAGGATCCGTAAGGGATTTCTTGCACTGTAGATCACGCTCATGTGTAGCTGAATATTGAGTTTAATTCATTCACTCTCCGTACTGAGTCACTGAACCATTTACTTTGTTTTATTTAATGGAGACTTTTGTCCAAAAAGATTTACAGCATTATGCCACCTGTAATTATTTACCCATTTTTACAGCTCGGTAGTTTTGACTGGAGCAATTTAGGGTAAGAACCTTCATCAAGCAGGGGGTGCGGTGGCGCAGTGGGTTGGACCGGGTCCTGCTGTCCGGTGGGTCTGGGGTTTAAGTCGCGCTTGGGGTGCCTTGCGATGGACTGGCATCCCATCCTGGGTGTGTGTGCCCCCCCCAGCAGGAGGTGGGATTCACACCAGCAACCTTCAGTTCCGAACAACTCTAACTACTGCACTACCTGTTCCACTTTTGAAATACATCTACATAAAGCAAGGGAAAAAATGCAGTATTTCAAAAGTGTGATTAAGTATCGTTGTCCAAGGAGTCCACCGGAATTCATATGCATTATTATACAGATCAAATGTTCATTTTTCCTAGCAGAAAAAAATGAATCATTTGTCACCCAATTACAGTTTTTACAGAGGGAGCATCAGGTACAGAGCACAACAGCAAAATATTACTGTTGAGTTATCAAAGGTTAAAGAAGTAAAGCTAATGCAGCTCCTTATACGTGTTGATCAGACCGATTTTCCATTTAGTTTAAGAATATTTAAATTTTTGATACTTTTAATCATATTGAGATTCCCAGGAATTATTTTAAATGGAAACTCAAGTAATTTTACATTGAAACAATAAACTCTCTCACTTTTGTGAACCGCTTGTCCAAGTCAGGGTTCCGGTGGTCCAGAGTCTATTCTGGAAGCACAGGGCTAGTCAAGGGTACACCAGTCTGGGGTTTACTCACTTTTTCATAATATGAAGAAATTTACATGCAATTAAATATTTCTTACAGCACTTTCTAGCACATACTCTTAATAAACAATTAATTTACAGGCAATCAAACAGATTATACCTGTATATTATAACACATTCAAGCACATACAGTTATACGAACATGTGTTTTATATAATGCAATTTATATTCAATCAATTGGCAATATTTTCCACACGTATGCAGTATTTCCTGTGTGGTGCAGCTATATTTCAAATGAACTACTGGGGGCTGTTGGCACCGGTTTCATATTTAAAACATCATCTGAGATAGGACAATGTGGACTTGCTTGTACTCAGAGGGCACCTCTGAGCTGTATAAAAAAAAACACGGTTTACATAAGTATTACATTTTAAGAAATTCCCTAAATGGGATGTGGGATTAGGGGTAGGTGTATTGAAGTCAGCGGGTGGTAAAATTAACCCCAGGGGCAGCTGCCTGAAAGCAGCAAGAACGATGAGACGGAGAGCCCTGGTCAGACTCCTTGTCAAAGACCAACATTTCATGGACCTGTCAATAAAGATCAGACGGAGATTTCCCATTTTGTTTACTTCAGACGCACAACAACAGGGCCGGCTCTTGCTCCAAAGCGTTGTTTTCTGGATTACTCTGTTCCATCTCTCTAATTACACTAATAGGATCTCGGCTAAGCGGCCGCGTATAAATAGGCACATAGATCGTCTTCGCCGCTGTTTGCGATAATCCACACGGCGAAGGGAGGCAGGTCTTTGGAGATCTTCAGGTACGGTAAAAACGGTGGATATATTCATATTCTTCCGTAAGCTTCTGGTGTTTGGTCATCAGAAAGTAGCGCTGACCTCAACGGCAACCCCGTGTCTGTAGCATAGACAGTAGTGCAGTAGCTGGAATGTGCCGTACGAAGACCGGTATATTACCTCTGACTTATAACTGTAATCCATCCGCAATTGGTTATGTCTCTTAAAAGTCATCGGAAGACAGTAATCCAACCGAGAGTCTAAGATGCAGACTATATTCCTTTCTTTATTCTAATGCAAGGTTATGTTTTAACGACATTGGCCCAGTTAAAGTGATGATTAATAGAGTCTGGTGCTCCAGTGTACAGAGGGATGACCTGCTGAATGGGCAGTGGGGAGGAGACGGTCTGGAGAGAGACGTCCTCGTTTCGTTTAGACCCGTTTACGTATGCGGGACACGTGTGGGATGCGGACTTGTATGACACGCATGCCGTAACGGCCGCCGGCGGTGCCCGGTTCCGAGTCCGCGACGACCGCAGGGGCCCCTTGTTTTGACCCGGAGCTCGAACCCGGAATCCGAGCTGTCTTGTCACGCCGGCGTGTCGGACGTGTGGACTTGGACGGGGGTGCAAGTCACACACAGAGGCCAAGACGTGGCTTTAGCTCATCACCACTTACCAATATAGTAACAAAATGCAGAGTACTTTCAGAGTAAAGTTTCTGTGCCAAAGGCTCTTATCCAAAGTAACATTTACTGTGAACAGAACTGCATTTTCAGTTTCATATGCAGAATGTTCACTGAGGGAACGAAAATTTGCAAATACACGAATAAACATGTCCATAGGAATAATTTAAATAGTATATGAACACTAATGTGTATGTAAAGAAACATTTTGTGCATCAACAAACAGTAATATTCCAAAATATGTTGTTTAAAAAGTAACATAAGGACTCTTGGTTAAAGAATTGTAATTGAAATGTTACAACATGTCAAGAATGTGTAACATGCGATAAATTGGCCCTTATGGGCATCTTTAAATGTAATTTTTTGGAGGTGAGCATATTATCTGTTTTCATATATATTGCTGAGAACTGATATATTCATTCTGAGAATTCTTTTGCGAAAAACAGACAATAAGTTTATATAAAGTGATATAAATAAAATTAATTTACAATAACTTAAATGATATCATTTAAAAATGTACTTTCTATAACTTTGGGCCAGTAAAGGTTACTTGTAGAGGGTACATTCCCCATAGGTATGCATTTACAGAACACCATATTAAATAAATTATTAGCAATGTGCATTTATTGCTATATTATTGCTAAGAAAAGCTATAATGAAGATTATTGTTACTTTTATTATTACTCTTTATTTACCTGATGCTTTTGTCCAAGGTGACTTACATTGATAGAGAATTTTTGAGGCTTGCGTGCAACGCAAGAGAATTTTAAGTAGAATAAATGAACAATCCCTGTGGGTCCTAACAGCTGCATTCCTAAGGCCCTCAGCCGCTTTTGGAGATCTGGTGCTCTCTGCTGGTCTTGGCTAGTCGATCTGGAACGCTCCGAGTTCTGGTGTCTTCCGTCATTAGTCAAGTTCAAATCTCCTTAGCCGCAAAGGATGAATTAGATAAGGACGGAGAGGCAAACCGGAGGCTTGGCCGCGTTTCAAAACAGCCAATATGTCAGAGGAAATACCTTAATGACACGAGCCACACACACACATTGCAAGCAGCTGTTATAAACAATGTGATCACATCCTTGAAACTCACCCTCCTCGAGTTTTTAAAGCAAATTACATTACTATGTTTTCCTCTAACGTTTAGGGGCAAAAAATATTATTATATCCTGAACTGTGAAACACTGATAAAAGGAGTATATGCTAAATCTTATCATCCAATGAGAGCTTTTGCAATTTTCGGCCTTTAATATAAGAAGACTGTGTGATGTATGTCACTGTGAAATACATTAATTAAGAAGTATCCCAATATTCCTTGCGGGACTTTGACCATCTAATGCTGATTTCACGTTCCAGGGCATTTGCTTGGTGGCCGTCACTGAGCACCGGCAGAAATGAGAGCCTTGCTGGTCTTTATGGTTCTCCTTTCAACTCTCGGCATCCTGCGATGCTCTGCCAGCACCGTGAAGAGGGGGCTTTCTGAGGAGACCCTCAGGAGTGAGTTGGGATCCTTAACCCTCAACTACATACACATTTTTGAGCTTTTGATGAAAGAACACCCCTTCCCCACCAAAACCTTAACCCTGCTCACCAGCCACAGTGACCGTACCTCTATTACATTCCCATGTTACTGTAATCCAAACCCAAAAGTCACCTTGTGATCTGTCCAACGCTCAGCATCCTTTCCCCACTTTCAGGATTAGCAGGAAAATTTCACAAGAACCTGTTGAGAACTCCTGTAAGGCTGCAGCAGGTTTTGATCTAAACATTTCCACTTGCAAAGGAGGCTGTGAAAGAGGACAGTGACATCCCTATTGACCCCATCCCAATGTTCCCCCATCCCTTGTCTCAGAGCTGTCCCAGGATGGGGAGAAGTATGTGGATGAAGAGATGAAGAGCGCGCTCTTTGGGGTGAAGAGGATGAAGGAGGTGATGGAGAGGAATGAGGAGAAGCACGAGCACCTCATGAACTCCTTGAAGCACAGCAGAGAGAAGAAGAAGGTCAGTAAAGCCACGCGACGCCTGTAGTTCTGAATCACCTTCGGTCTTCCAACCGCTCAGTTCAAACCAACATCTCATCATGTCATTGCAACACTCACACAATGTCCTGACAAGCTTTTCAACATTATAACCATCTATCCTAGATCAGGGTAATAATATTCTCATAACACACACACACACACACACACACACACACACACACACACACACACACACACACACACCCAGCAACTCAGGGCATAAGGGGGACACACCCAGGACAGGACGCCAGTCCATCGCAAGGCACCCCAAGCGGGACTCAAACCCCAGACCCACCAGAGAGAAGGACCTGGTCCAACCCACTGCACCACCACATTCTCATAATAATAATGCCAAAAAACAGGACATGACATTGTGTCACAATAAATAAATATTAATCAGAAAGTTCCCTTCCTGAGAGGGTAAAAACACATTCCCTAAACAACTGGAACTACAAGATTGCCATGTTATTTTAGTGTGATTAATAAAAGTTTGATATTTTCCTGTTTTGAGAATTATTTTAAGAATAATTTAACATAGTAAGAATACAGTTACTCAAACAGTAAAAAAAACTGCATGACAAAAAAGCAATAACTGGTCAATTAAACATATGTCAAGTTGACCTGAAAGGCCTGGACACATTGTATCAGCAGTCATGAAGACGAAGGGGGCATGTTCTAAACTGCTCTCCGCCCTCTTTCCCCTCAGGGGGCGGAGCAGTTGGCAAAGGAGGTGGAGCAGAAGCTGGGGGAGGCGGAGCAACAGTGCCGGGGCTCCCTGCAGGCTTCCTGGGAGGAGTGTCGGCCGTGCCTGGAGGACGCGTGCAAGACGTTCTACACCTCCACCTGCCGCCGCGGCTTCTCCTCCTTCTCCTCCAAGGTTAGGACAGGCTGCCGCCCACCTCCTCCACTCTCTGCTGGGCTGTACAGAGCTTTGATTACTCTTTTTTCTTCATGCATCCAGTCTCCGTCTATCTAAAAAAGAGTTAACATTCTAAAATCTTCCATACACATTTTTAATATCTGCAAATGTATACTTCATATGCTGAATGATATACTTGCTGAAAAGAGGACTATATAAAAACAGATTTAGTGTAGCAAAGCAAGTGGTGGTCAGAACCAGTGCATCTTGTACTGGAGGTTGTCGGTTCAAATCCCATTTACTACATTACCCTTGGTCAAGATACGTGTCAACACGTCCAAAATGTGGACTCTTTTATGAAGGCCAGTTAGCGGCATCTGTCAGTATCTGCATCTCCTCAAACTTGTATAAAACGTCATTTAGCATTTTGTGGGTCCTTGGCCATATCATGGCTCCAATTCTTAGCTTTCGCCTACTCTCAGGTGGAGGAGTTCTTCCGTAAGATGTCCTCCCAGTTCCAGTCTTCGGACAGCGAGGACCTGGTCTACAGCGAGAGCGCCGAGGGCACAGACGTGGACGTGGAGCTGGTGGAGGACTCCTTCTCGAGGCTGCGGAACAAGGTTCTGTCCCTCTACGACAAAGGTGTCGCTCTGGTCTCCAGGATGCACCAAGAGTTCGACCAGGCCTTCCAGGCTGCTTTCATCTCTGAACCAAAACCGAAACCCTTATCCGTGGACTGGGAGGTCCGGGAGACGGGCTTCTTCCAGGGCATCAGGCTGGATGATGTGCTGGACTCCTTCTTTGACTTTGGCAGGAGCGTAATTGAAGAATTCAGCTCTGTGATCACAGAGGCCTTCGATGACCCTCAGGAACCTTCTGACATGGAGTCTGGCCGAAAGACAGGTGCTCCGTTTTCCCATAAAGCATTTAATCCTTCGCTTTTGTACCACGTTGATGTTTTCTGTGTCACACTAAGCCTAATTTCAACACAATTCTGCATAATTTCATGCAATCTTGATTTGGAAATCATTCTCAAACTTTCAGATGTCACTTCAAAAGCCAAATTTGAATCTTGGGAGGCCACTAAATGCCCGGGCTTTCCATAACTAACCATCAACCTTAGTAGTGAGGAAGAAGTCTAAATCTGTCCAACTAGACAGCCGTTGGATTCAATCAGACCCTTAAAAGGAGGTGGGACTGGAACCCCCTGTAGACTCAGCTATCAGGGTAACGATTAAGGAATCCCCATACATCCTGATTTGCCAACATGGTAACAGGGCACTTCCTCCTCCAGAAAGAGAACTGTTCCCTCGCTGGGTTCCGTCCCAGGACAGGCAGCTCTGCAAGAACCTGCGCAGACAGACGTCCGAATGCTGGCAGCTGCAGGGTCAGTGTGAGTCCTGCCAGGGGGCGCTATCCCAAGGTAGGAGCGCAGAGGGGCGACTAAAGCACGTTCAGAAATATCCTTGTTATATGCAGCATTGCACCATGCATGCACAAATATTACACTGCCTGATAACCTGAGTCATGTTTACATGCTTTTATCCAGCTTTAACAAGATATGTTGACAGAAGCAACAAAAGAAAATCCACTGCAGAAGTCCCAGTGTTTTAGAAGTACTAATAATAGTAGTATTATTATGATTATGACCGTTATTATTATGCAATCATTATTATTTCATTTATATTAGTATATGTTTTATATTTATTATAAATAAAAGTATAGCTATACTAATAATAATAATAATAATAATAATAATAATAATAAACCAAATGTATTAAATAAAATATAAAAATAGTAATATACCAAAAGCCTAGCTTGGACAAATGGTTAACAACAAAGATGGACCAAATACATTTTTTTTTAAATTTAAGTAGAAGAAATGCACAATATTTTATGAAGAATAGCTAACCTTGAGCACTGCCAAACTCATTCAAACCAGTTGTTTCCCGGAGGCTGTAGTGTACATTCTCACTAAAACAGCGCCACCCCTTGGTCCATGGCAGAGTGCCCCAACGTGAGGGAGCTGTACATGGAGCTCACCGAGGTCTCCCAGCTGCTGAACGTGTCGCGGCAGCAGTACGAGGAGGTTCTGCAGATCGTCCAGCACCACACGGATGATACCATCACCTGGCTCAGCGACATGGCCTCCAGGTTCAGCTGGGTGGCTCAGCTGGTCAACAACAGCACGGACACTAAGGGCATCTTCAGCATCGCTGCTGTAAGAACATTTTCCTCCTGCCCTAATATCTTTCCGCTGCATGGGATTCAAAGTGACACCTCAGCTTTTTTATAGTGGTTGGCACATCCAGGCCTAAGGGCCTACAGGATACACTGCGTTTTCCCTTATGCATTTATCCAAACCAACACGCTGCTCAGACTAAATAAAAGTGAATTCAGAAAGCGAGAGGGCTTAGGCACAAATGACAGATTATTAAAGTAGAGTTTGCTTTTAACCATCTACCTACAAACATAACATATGAACAGCAAAATGCGTAAATGGAACAGAAGGTGAAGAGCTAAATTTTAAAGCTGCCAGGAGTTTGGAAGGGATACAAGCCTAGTAGACATTGGTTTGGAGACCCTTCTTGAATTCCGTAACGGATTCGGCAGCTCTGAGGGACAGAGGGAGCTCATTCTACCATGTTGGTAACAAAACCATCAGTCTATAGGTCATCAGTTTTAGGCCATTTGTAAGTGGGCCCACTAAGCAGCCAGATGTGGAAGAGCATAGCACTCCTGATGGGTTGTACATTTTATGTCAGCTACCCTTTTATGTAATTGCATAGTAGTCGTTCTCAAGACAAATTTCTTGTTTAAATTAGATGATAATATCAACTCTGAGATGTCAGAGAGAGGTTTCCAGTTTACCCTTACTTAATGGAGTATAACATGAGACTGTAATAATAGCAATATACTAATAGTATAATAGTGTACTGGAATGTAACCTCTACTGTACCCAGATGTTTAGGTGATGAAGGTAAAGATGATATGAGATGAGGACTTCAGGGAATTACAGTGATTGTCCTTATTCCATAGGTGGTGCCACACAAAGAGGAAGGAGACGGAAGCCCTGTGGCGGACACCACGGTGGAGCTCAACGTCCTGAACTCTCCCACGTTCACCCTGAGCGTCCCCGCAGAGCTTGAAGTTCAGGACCCTGCATTCATTCAGTACGTGGCCCAGGAGGCTCTGGGCTTGTACAAGCAGATGGCAAGGTGAGATGGGTGTGTCAGAAGCCTCCTAGATGAGCTGGCTGCGTGAGTTTTACTGTGTTGAACAAACTGCCCCCATTTAACCACAGGCTCAGCGGTCCTGCTGATGACCTCGTTGACCTTCGGTGAAATCATTGTCACAAGTTTAAATTGTTGTTGTTCTTTATGAAACCCGAGAGCCGCGAGAGGTTCTTTCTGATCTATATTGTTCTTACAGGAATGATCTGGCATGAGAAACCTTGCTGGGGCAAAGTGACACACCAGACCAGCTTCGCAGGTCGGAAGCCCACTGTACAGACTTAAATACCTGCTTAGAAATCATTAAATCCCTGCAGCAGGTGGCGTAGTGGTTAGAGCTGCTGCGGGCTCGAAGGACCCAGGTTAAAGCCCCACCACCTGTACCCTTGATCAAGGTACTTACCCTGAAATCATAAAGTACAATTACCCAGCTGTATAAATGAGTAAATAATTAAGTAGCTTAACAGTGTGTGTTGCTTTACAGAAAGGTGTCACAAAAAATAAGTGGAATATTTACCTTTGTGTCCTGTGTTGTTCACCTACAGACTTAAATGTGAAAGAGAAAATCAAACATCCAGTACTTAAAAGTCCTGCTTTTGTCATGTGAATGTGTATTCGCAAAACAAAGAATTTGTTAGTTCCTGAACGCTGACACTGACAGCATCTGCTGTGGAACAACAACACTGTCAATAAACTATGACTCAAGTCTGAACCTCTGGACATTTCGTTCTCTGTGCACGTGTCGTCAGGTTTGTGTTTTCTATACATACATATACATATAAAATATACACACACACACATATATACATATATATTCGCGCATGGTAAAGTTTCATGCGTTTCACGATTTGCCCACTTGGCGCCAAGTGCCCCTTTTTTGGCGCAAAAACGCCACACGCCGCACGTCCACTAATTTCAAACGAAACAGCGCGGGAAGCGCTCGAGCGCGTGCGCGCGCCTTCCCCGACTCCTCATTGGCGCACACCTCACAGAGCGCGAGGACGGCGGTGGAAGTCGTGCGCTTCTCAAGCTCAGCCCGTGCAATTTGCAGCGGGCAGGCGTCGGAGCCAGTCGTCGCCGAGCCGATACTTCTTAGCAGCTTAAACACTGCTTAGGATCCATAAAAACGCAATGCCCGCTACTTCTGAAATCCACCACGCGGACGAGACATGCACGCCGAAGAAGACCGCCGAGGACGCGCGGGCACAGAGCTGCGCGCTCTCCCAGTTCTGCGACGAGCGCGGCTACTTGGATGCGGTGGCGCGCATTCTGCAGCACGGGGCTCGCCGGGAGGACCGAACCGGCACCGGGACAGTGTCGGTGTTCGGCCTACAAGCCAGGTACAGCCTCCGAGGTGAGTCCCCGGCAGCACGCAGGCTACTGCTGGACACCGTTACCACAAGGTGTATTAAATCAAATGCATGATGATTTTATGAGCAACACAGCTGAGCTATTAAGCTTTTTCACGATGTCCGAGAATGTCAGTAGCTAATTTCAGTCTCTTGGACTGTTGCGTTTACTTCCGCTGTGTTATGCAGCTCTGGGGTTCTGTGTCGAGCTCCCGCTATGCTCCTCTGTGTCGCTTTAGTTTCCGCTCCAGTTGACCGGAAGTGACGACACTAAAGGAAATACTGTAGCGATGGGCCTTTAGGGCGGAGTTCCGTTCGACTGTGAGATATGTAAACAATGTCTTTGAAACTATGTAAACAATAGTAAAGATAAGTAAACAATTGACTAAAGGACGGGTGGGTAGCCGCTGGACCCCCAGTTGATTTTTTTTTTTTTTTTTTTTTTATTTATAGCGATGTGTGTATGTGTGTGTGTATATATATATATATATATATATATATATATATATATATTAATGTACAGTACAGCCAACCTTTTATTTGTATTATGTCTCCAGATCCTTATTCAGCTCTGTGCGTCACAGAGAAAAGTGCTCTGTAAATAAAATTACAGAAAAATTAAAACATACATCATGTGTTTGCTGCGTTCTACTGATTTATGTTTTTCACAAATTTTGCACAAGAATAATGGCAAAATACTACTAATGCATAATAATACACAGTGTAGCTTTATTTCCTGTTTTTATGCCACACTGCTTATTTCACTTTTGATCGAAATTCCCACCCCCCTTCAACATTTATATTTATTCATCATGCTGAGCTTTCTTCCAAACATGACTTACAGTTTTAGACTACTTAGAACTATTTACCCAGTTATACAGCTGGGTAATTTTACTGGAGAAATTTAGGGTAAGTACCTTGATCCAGGGTACTACAGCTGGAGGTGGGATTTGAACTAACAACTTTTGGCGCAAATGCAGCAGTTTTAAGCACTATGCTATCAGCTGTTGGTGGGGCTTTGTTTGTTTGCTAATTTCACACGTTATTCATGTTTAAATAATAGTAAGAATAATAATAATAGATGACAGTATTAGTTTTTGATGCTGAACTTTTATTTTCCACTTTAATTTCTAAATCTTTAGTTTTTTTCTTTTCTGCACCACTAGAACATTTGCTCCTTAACTTAATAATAACAATTGGACCTTGAAGTCTGTTTGGAACTCTTTTTGTTTAGAAATAAACAGTCATTTTAACACTAAGTCACAATCAAGTCAGTAACATATATCTCCTGTATATTCCTAGGTGAGGTCCTGTAAAAGTCATGGATATAGGTATAATAACTGAAAACACTTGTGGACTTTATTTTTAACATTTTTATTAATTTTCAACTGCATGAAAATGAGAACTGATTTTAAATTGCTGAAAATCAAAATATCTCCACAAACTGCTACTCACTGCCTGCTGCTGTGAACAACTCATCCCTTGTATGACATTCCTCATCTTGTTATTGATCACCAACACTCAGGAACACCAGACAGGAGCTGTAAACACTGTGGAGGCGAGTTGAATTAGGTGCTCGCCAACTCCTATTTGGGAGAACTCTTTACTGCCATTTATCACCTTGGTGGGTGAACACAGGTTGCATTTACTCTGCAACGGACAGAAATTTTAGAAAACAGGCAAGTGAAAAAAAGGTATTCATAAATGAAAAAATTGGAAAATTTTTGGCACATAGTCAGTGTAAAGTACTAGTTCTGTCTTTGGCAGCATGTATGGATTTCCTGGCCAGTAGCAAAAAAAAAAAAAAAAAAAATACTATTCAGTTAATTTTGAACAAAAGAAAATTGGCTGGTTCTTTGCAGATCAGTTTCCCCTCCTGACTACGAAACGAGTCTTCTGGAAAGGCATCTTGGAGGAGCTGCTCTGGTTTATCAAGGTAAGATGATGACAGTAATGAATATAACACTTATACTGTACTTACAAGGTCAGTTTACAAGGCTAATATATACTAGTTTTGTCATAAATTTTGTTGTAAATACATGATTTTCAGTTACCTTTCATACCTGAAATGTATAATTTGCTCATATATACTGATTGTAGCTCAGCATATTGATGATTCTCAGTCAGATGCTTACCTTGGCTGACCCCCGAAAAAGGTGTCTTTAATAACATTTGGCTGTGGAGACAACTGACCACCTCTCCTGTTGCTTCGGCAGGGCTCCACCAATGCCAAGGAGCTTTCTGAGAAGGGCGTCAAGATCTGGGATGCCAATGGGTCTCGTGAATTCCTGGACAAGAATGGGTTCACGTCCAGAGAGGAGGGTGACCTGGGGCCTGTCTACGGTTTCCAGTGGCGCCACTTTGGAGCAGAATACAAAGACATGCACACAGGTAAATTCTCCAGGAGTCCTCTGTCTGCTCCCCATTTCCTTTTTCCGGTGTGGTTTGCAAAAACTGAAGATTATAGATTGCAAACGGAAGGTTTCTGGTTCGACTCTCAGGAAGAATCCTCCAGTAAGAAAACTTTGAAATAGGGGGAAAAGTTGTTATGGATGAAAATAGGAGGAAAAGCATGTCTTTTCTTGTCAATTAACATGGATATTTATTTACAGTCACTGCCCTGTTAACATCATATGCTGTCAATGATGACATACTTTTACACTAGTATCATTTGTAGACCATGTTCACTAAGGTTTTCATTAATTTTGAAACCCTGGTGCTTATTTGTAATGTTATTTCAGCACTTAAACTAAAGTAGCTATTTACTATCGTTTCCCCAAATGTTTGAATATGATCTCATAAGGGGCATTTAACCCAATTGCATAGGTATTTGACCTGTGGTTACGTGCCAAGCTTTGTTCCCCAACCCTGACAGTAACTGGGCGATGACTGTATTCACTGGAACACTCCAGCACAACCTATAAATGTCCTCCTCAAGTTCCATGTTGAGATCTGAAAATGTTCATATTTCTGAAGTGGAAATGTAACGCATTATCAGATGCACGTCAGCGTGCAGGTTCGGGAAACCATCAGCCATCGGTGCTCTCAGTCAAACTTCCGCTTAAGATGAGCCCTTTGACCAGAGTCCTCTGCTCTCTCCTGGCAGATTACTCGGGACAAGGAGTGGATCAGCTACAGAACGTCATCGACACCATAAAGTCAAACCCGAATGACCGCAGGATTATCATGTGTGCCTGGAACCCAAAAGGTATCGGCTGCCATCTCAGAAGCCGGGTCCCCGATCAGGCCATGCCCTTGTGTTAGTGACACGTAGTTATGGCACGTGCAACGCTGGTCTGATTCTCTTAGCGGTTGTGCATTTGTGGCCAGAAGGTTTTGGGTTCCAGTTGGTGGAAACACAACTGAAACAGCGAGAAGACTCTGAGTGTGTTTTTGTGCCCTTGCTCTCCATGTTGCTCCATCCGCAGACCTTCCCCTGATGGCTTTGCCCCCCTGCCACGCTCTGTGCCAGTTCTACGTGAGCGACGGGGAGCTGTCCTGCCAGCTGTACCAGCGGTCGGCAGACATGGGCCTCGGCGTACCCTTCAACATCGCCAGCTACGCCCTGCTCACCTACATGATTGCCCACATTGCAGGGCTGAAGGTATGAGCAGCCAAGATGGTCTCAGTGTGTTCTCCAAAAACCATGCTCTCTGATGAGTGGGTGAACAGAGAGGTGGTCCAGTTCTTATTAGTTTATGACCTCTAAATTCTTATTCTAATTGTTCTTCTTATTCTAATAACTGTTTTAATTCTTACTAGTTTATATCCTCAAAATTTTTTTTTTTCTCCAGAAGTGCATCAGGGACAGCTGGTAGCGTAGTGGTTAGAACTACTGCCTTGGGATCCAAAGGTCACCGGTTTCGATCTCCAACTGTAGTACCCTTGAGCAAGGTACTTATCCTAAATTGCTCCAGTAAAATTACCCAGCTTTATAAATGGGTAGATAATTGTAACCTTAACATGTAAGTCGTTTTGATAAAAAGCGTCAGCTAAATGAATAAATGTCAGTTCATACAAGGCATTAATTTTTAATCTCGGACCCATGGATTCCAAATGGAACGGGCGGACTCAGTACAACTTAAGAGTGCAGCTGATTCCAGGAATGAGTACATAATATGCAAATATAACCGTTAAGCAGCGGGGAAATCGAGTTCAGGACCTCAGAACGGCTGTAGGTGGAGTTTTGATTTTAGGAAATCCGTAGTGCTTTCCAAGCTACTCACCCATGCGGCGCTACTTTGTTTCAGCCCGGCGAGTTTGTGCACACTCTGGGTGACGCCCACATCTATGTCAACCACATTGAGGCCCTCAAGGTGCAGGTAGGTAGCTGACCCGGAGGTGCCTGCCTCTCTTAAGTGTTATTGGGTGAGGAATCGGTCTTACGGAAGAACCCCAACTACAAACATCTATCGGCTCCTCAGGTTACGAATACAATTAGCACTGGAAGTCTGTAACTGGTTTTGTTCGTAACCCTAAAGTCCCTCTTACATCTAAATTACAATCGATACAAGATGCTTTAATAAGTTTTCAGTTTTACAGGTTAGGTTATGTGAAAATCTGACATTAAGTAAAACTACTTTATTGCATTTCTTCAGTGAGACTTTGTTTTTAATTTCTTAAAATCAAAACACTTTTAAAATGACCAAAAAAGTTGCATCCAAATACTGAGTAATATCAATGCTAGCTGTTAACCCATCCATCCCAAAAACATATTCAGTGTTCCTTATGTTGTCATTGATCAATGACACTCATGAACACCAGTCTGTAGCTGTAAACACTGTGGAAGTGAGTTGAATGAAAGTGGTTCCATGCTCCCGTTTTTGTGCTTAACTGCCATCTATTGGCTCACTGAGTAAACCTATGCTAAATTCACTCCTCTGTAGGCAAACATTTCAGAAAACAAAGAAAATGGAAATAAAATGAAAAAAAGTTTGCCTTCAAAAGTCCACAATTTTGCAGTTTGTAAAATGAGGTGTCTGTGCAGTTCTTAAAGTAATATCTGCTCAAATAAGTAAAAGAGTGGAAAAATAGTACTTACGGCAACAGGTAAACAATGGGTTTGTACAGTATTTACACACACACATGGGCTGAAGCTGCTTGTCCCAAGCGGGGTCGCAGCGAGCCAGAGCCCAACCCGGCAACACAGGGCATAAACCTGGAGGGGGAGGGGACACACCCAGGACAGAATGCCAGTATGTCGCAAGGCACCCTAAGCAGGACTCGAACCCCAGACCTGCCAGAAAGCAAGACCCGGCCAAACCCGCTGCGCCACCGCGCCCCTATTGTACGGTATTCAGTCATACGATTTTCGTAGTATAGTATAAGTGTATTTTCTTCCACACAAAATATTTCACACTGAGTTTAAATCAGTTAATTTTATTTAAAGAATTTGTGACCTGACCAAAAAGTTTCGTCAGACATTTCCATAATGAAACTATGATGCAATTTCAGACACGTTCACCGAACTGGTTTTTTTCTGCTTGATCACAGAGGCTGTAACTGTGTCCCTCAGCTGTGAGGAATCAGCTCTGGAAGCAAAGTATTTAAGGGCCTCCCCTTTGTCAACGTTTCATTATTTACTTTGTTTTCATGATAACCCACTTTCACTGCATACAGTCTTGCTGCTTTATTAAGCTCTCTGTTTATGAAAGCAAATCCTCAGCTGCTGTTCCCTCTGCTCTGGGTCTCGAACTGGCAACACGCTGGTGTTGACACTGATGCTCTTAACACTATTCTTCTGTGTTGCCTTCCAGCTGGAGAGGGAGCCGCGACCTTTCCCCAAACTGCGGATCCTGCGCAAGGTCGAGCGCGTCGATGATTTCCGTGCCGAAGACTTCGAAATCTGCGACTACAACCCTCACCCTACCATTAAAATGCAGATGGCTGTCTGAAGTTTTTTTTTTTTTTTTCCCCCCAGAAAAAATATGTAAATAGTCCTGTATGTGTATTTTTCATTTGTAATAAAATAGAATAATAGAAAAGTATGACTTGTGGAAGTAATAAATTACACCCACCCCTCACATAACAGGATCCTGTACAGTGAGAAACTGCAATAACAGCCTGTGAAAATACGTCTACATATACATTTTTTCATACTTATACAATCAGTATATTTTGCCCATTATTCTACCACCATAAAGGTGCTTTGGATGATCCTAAAAAAGTGAAACGTGCCATACAAGCACACACTCATGCACTCGAGCCCATACCTAGATAATTCTGAAAAGCACGACTCCCCTCCCCAGTTGGCGTTTAGTTCTGCGCAGTCATTCAACACAACAGCAACAAAGTAAACATGGAATAAACATCCATCCATTGTCCACAACTGCTTGTCCCAAGTGGGGTCGGGGCAAACTGGAGCCTAACCCAGCAACAGAGGGTGCAAGGCAGAAGGGGGAAGGGACACACCCAGGACGGGACGCCAGTCCATCACAAGGCACCCCAAGCAGGACTTGAACCCCAGACCCGACACAGCAGGCACCGGCTGAACCCACCACGCCCCCCACATGGAATAAATACTCATGAAACATTTAAAATGAGATTGTAATGAAGCAGTTTATCTACTGATATAAGGCAACATGGAAGAATGAGGTCTTATAACACTGACAATTCCAGCCAATCACAACCACTGACTGTCAGTCTAATGGCACAACTGAAAGAGTAGAATCATTTTTATTATATTAATTCATTTAGCCGACACTTTTCTATACCGCCAATCATTTACAGAGCTGTGTAATTTTGACTGTCTGTTCAAGGTAAGTACCTTGATCAAGGGCACTCCCGCAGGGGGAGGCATTCGAACCTGGGTCCTGCGAGTTCCAAGGAAGGAGGGACAAGGTGAAGGTCTGGGAATGGCCATGTGTTCCCCAATCAGAAAAATACCTTTTATGTTTGGTTTTCTAATTAATTTTAGGAGACATTTTTCATGTGTCAACTAGTTTTTGTTCATAAAAAGAATTCATTCAATCCTGTTCCATCAGTAATTTTTTTAACTGGACAATTTCGTGGAACGAATTCATTGTGTGATGCGACACAGGTGTACAGCCAGGACTGGGACAGCTGGTAGCGTAGTGGTTATAGTGGCTGCCTTTGGACCCAAAGGTCACAGGTTTGAGCCCCACCTCTGGCTGTAGTACCCTTGAGCAAGTTAGGTACCCTAAATTGTTCCAGTAAAATTACCCAGCTGTATAAATGGGTAAATAACTGTAAGCTTGTAATAATGCTAACATTGTAAGCTGCTTTGGAGAAGAATGTCAGCTAAATGAGTAAATGTACAATTCTGTCAGCTAACTTAAAATGCGACAGCGAATAAAAAGAAGCATTTCTCGTAATTATATTTAAGAAGAGGATCAGTGATTAAAGTCGATAAAGTTAATATTCCGAATGGCTCAGCAGCCTGGAGACACTTTATGGGTTCGGCTCAGGTCCGGTGCCCCCTGGTGGCCTGGAGGGTTTGCCACACCTCACCCTGAGGGTATTGGTATCTTCTCACAGATTCCTCCCGCATCTCCGTGGAGTATCCAGGGTCCTGTTGGACACAAACACAACGTTCGACGCAATTAAACGAGTTCTTTGTTAGGAGCCTTCATCATATAAATCGAGAAAATTTTACTGATCCCCAAGGAAACTGCACCAGGCTACAGCAGCATAGATACACCAACACCGTTAATTCATTTAGTTGCTTAGATTAATTTATCCCATTGTACTTAGATGACAACTTTTAAATTAAAAAAAAAAAATCTACACAGTTGGATCATTTTGGTGAATAATCTGGGTTCACCGTCTCACTCAATGGAACTACAGCGCCAGTCCAAACTACATGGACACGTGAAGGCATTCAAAATGACGGAAAAGGGCCTGGTCCGGTTCGATATCTCACCTTGGGCGGCACGTAGCAGGCGTTGCGGATCACGACGGGGCTTTTGAAGTGCTCGTGGAGATGGTCCACGTACTCGCACATCCTGCGGAAAGGTCAGCCTGGTAATATCCTACTATAAGGCGTGAGCCGTGCGACACAGGTAAACCACAGGTGAGAAATGGAGCCCATGAAAAGTGTTTTTTTTTTTTTTAAATAAATAAATAAATAAATAAATAACAGGTGTGTGTCCGAGTGTAGGATCACGTCCTACACCCGGACACTCACCTGTTTTTTGTTTTGTTTTTTTTTGCCTCGTGGTGAAGTGTATTACCCGAGGTGTGACCCTACCCTACACCCGGACACTCACCTGTTCTGGAGGCTGGCCGACACAGAGATGTAGTCAAAGAGGATCAGGTGCCGGACCAGCTCGCAGAGCCCGACGCCGCCGGCATGGGGGCACACGGGCACTGGCGGGAGAACGTTACCGCACTCTCAACCACGTTACCATGGTACGAGTTCACGGGTTGGTGCGATGAGCTGGGATTCCCCCCTCAGACGATGCACATAGCTTAGACTTCAACAGTAAAATATAATAAACAGTCACGTGGCCGTAAAGGCGCCCCGCAGAACACGTCCCGCACGATGAAAATCGGATACAGTAACGATATAGGAAAACAGAGGCGCTTTAGCTTGCGCCAAAGCCTTTGGCTCAATGGAGATGGATTTTTGCCCCTCGCATGAGCCATTTTTCCCAATAATCAGGCGTGCTGTACGTCAGTCACTGTTCTGAAACGCAAAGACACGGATTCTGTGTAAATAATACTTCAACCGTACATTGGCACTATTTTAAATCAAAGTTTTCCAAACATGTGCAGGACCACTTCAAATCTCGCTCGGAGGCATCGCCACCGTTAAAGTTTTATGGGAAATACACAGAGCAGTTGGTCATAATCCAGAAACCTTTAAGGAACTCACTGAGTAATTGATTGACTCATTGATGGCGTCTTATAGATTTCAGTGCCGCGCCGAGCCTCCTCTTCTTCGGCGGGGTGTTAAAACGGAGCTGGAAGCCCGAGAGTGAATGGGGGAGGGGGGGGGGGGGCATCGCTCACCATGGAATTTGCAGGCCATCAGAATCACGGCCAGGTTCTCGTTGACGCTGCCCAGGCGACAGCTGTCGATCTGCACGAACTGCAGTGCGGAGGCCTGCAGCAGCTGCTTGAACATCACGCGGTTGTGGCACTGGGTGAGGGGGTCGGGAGGTCAAAGGTCGGGGACACCGTACCGCATATGGTCTCATTCACCAGTACGCAAAGATTAGTTACTCAATGCATACATCTGATGTATAATTATTCATGCTGAATTATAATGAGTGAGAATAGAGCTGCATAACACTAATATGCACAGAATTTTTTTCACTGGGTTGGAATTTTGCAGCTAACCTACATGAAACACCCCCTCTCCCCATGGTACAGATACACCACTGACATGCAGCAAGTATCATCATCATTATTATCATTACTATTATTATTAATAATAATAATAATAATAAGAAGAAGAAGCAGCATCATTTATCTGACACCCTTCTCCCAAGTGACTTCGGATGTGAGGTTGTACACTAAGCTACTTATAGAGATTTACCATTGATACAGCATGGTAAATTTTACTGTATAAATTCAGGATGAGCATTTTGCTCAAGGGTACTGGAGCAGGGATTTGAACTCAGGTCCTTTGGCTGCAGCATGCAGCTCTAACCACTACACCCCCTGCTGTTACACACTATTATATTTACGAGGCTGCTTATTCACACAGCTGAATATTTCCTGACTGTGGCACATAAGCTCATTTGTACCCCTAGAGAGCTCAGATCAGCCCCTTGACTGCTGCTCCACCCATGTGAGAGGTTCCGTGTCATGTGACTCACCTGCTCCCCGGTGGCCACACCGATGCCCAACGGTGCCAGGGCCTGGAACACACACACACACACACACACACACACACACACAAACAGCTCAAACCCTGAACTCTGGGGATGACATGCTGGGCTCCTTAATGTATGACCCGTACCCAGATCCAGGCCCTCCTCCACCCTGCCGGGCCACACCTTGGAGATGACGGCGTGACCGAGGATGTCGTCTGGGGACGTGGGCTCCTCGATCCACAGCGGTTTGAACTCTGCCAGGTGGGACACCCAGGTTATGGCTTCCTGAACATCCCACCTCTGGTTGGCATCAATCATCTGGAACAGATGGGAGATGAGAGCCCAAGAAAGGATCCTTTGCATTAATTCATTTATCTGACACTTCTCTCCAAAGTCATCTATAGTGCTGAGCAACTGTACTTACACCAATTTACTCATTTATACACCTGGGCAATTTTTACCGTAGCAATTCGGGGTAAGTACGGTGACTGACTGCAACAGAAGGTACAGCAGAAGTTTCCGTGCATCTCAACCACCTGCATCTGCCTCCTTTCTTTAGTCTGGACTTTTGCTGTCCGCACCCTGAGACAACGGTCTGATCAGCAGGTGGCGTAGTGGTCAGAGCCGCCACCTCGACTCAAAGGATGCAAAGGACTCAGGTTTGAATCCCACCTCTTACCGTAGTACTTTGTCAAGGTACTTACCTTGAACTGACATGGTAAAAATTGCCCATCTGTATAAATGGTTAAATCATCAATAGCTCAACACTAAGTTACATTGTGTTATATTTAAATTGATTAATTTAGAAGCCAATCGAGGAGGGGGATGCGAGCAAAGGGGACCCGTGGGAAATCCGTACCAGGGTGTTGTCGGGTCCAATCATCTGTCGAACAAGCCTGCAGCGGCGAACGTCGTCCTGTAGATCGGCCCCCACCTTCACCTTAAACCTGCAGAGAGGAACAGGCACTGTAACCCCCACCGTCACGGCCCGTAATGTCCTCAACACGTCTCTCAGAAGAGGTGACACTTTAACCACCGGGGCCAGGGCGCCTACACTAGGAGTAGGGTGGGAAGAAACTGGGTGACTCTCTTTATTAATTACACCCCCACCCTCACAGCTCCATGTACATTCATTTGGCAGAGAGACACTAATCGACCACGATTTATGGGGCTTAAATGCAGTAAGTGCAAAATTGTAACTTTCCTCCGCACTGAGCAGCAGAAAGTAATTACTAGGAGGCGGCAAACACGCCCCTCTGATGGGCGGGTGTCACGTGCCAATTGGTCGACGTTGCCGCACTGCAGCAGGAACGCGATGCGTTCGGGACGTTCATTCTAAAATGCCAGATGAGTTCGATACCAGGATATGAACTGGGAAGATAGGAAAGAACAAGATGCTCTCACCTGGTCCAGTCGTGGCTGAGCGCCTTGGTGCAGAGCTACGGAGGCAGAGGAACACAAAAGTCACCTTCAGGCACAAGCTGGGAAAATAAACTTCACGACAAGAATGAGCAGCAACTGCTCCTGGCTACACCTCCATATAACCTGGTGTTCACAGAACATCTTCTAAAGCTGGACTGCTCGTTATCAAGGGCCACAATATTGGGTGTTTAAGAGTTGACATTTTCATGTGTCTCGGTGACACCTGAAACACCAGGTCTGGTGACATACATCCAGTCAAGTACCATCATACAGCAATTAGGAGCCGAGGCTCAGCGAAGACCAGCACACCCCGGAGACCTCAAGAAGCAGAGGTGTGCATTCCTGGTCCAAACACCAGAAACTGCAGTAATTTCCTATAGTAGATTAAGTGAAATTAATAATTATGGTTTGGAGTAGGAAAAAAGGACAGAAACATTTCCAGCGCCCCAAGAGAATGGTTGTTTGGCCGTTGGTGTTCCCTTCTTTCAGCAGAGGTCTCCAGAGCTGGACGTTCTCAGTTTGTGCATGTTTTCTAGGTATCTTCAAATACTCAAGAGGAGGAGAGAAAGCTAAGAGAAGTAAATCGAGAGTCAGGCAGAGTGAAAATTTATGCTTACACTGACCCTCCAAGGACCTAGAAAAATATGATCCTTGAAGATCAGCGGGTACACTGGTTTTCACTCAACCTAAGCTATTTAACTTTCTACTGAAGTACACTAATAGTAAAAAATCTGAGTACAGCCGCTTTAACTCAGATTGGCAATAGCAAAAAAAAAAAAAACTGGATGTTTACGGAATAATGTTGGTCTTACGGACCAGTGAATCAAAACGTGAAATATCTGGATCCAAGCAGCGAGTGTTTGTAAGACTCAGACAGGGTGACCGCATGAGTGGTTCCCACTGTCCCGCATGGCGGTGGCAGTGTGATGCTGTGGGGCTACTTTGCTGGCAATGCAATTGGTCATCTTTGGGGATCTCAATCAGCATGACTACAGCACACATACTTCAGACACATGATGTGCCATCAGGGTTACGGGTAGTTGGCCAGGCCTTCATTCCTCACCATGACACCAACCTGAAACACAACTCAGAGTTGTGCAAGAACTATCTGGAGAAGAAGGAAAGTGAGAGGCAATGGAAACTGATGACCTGGGAAAAACCAGTCTCCACAAAGTGTACTCAAAACTTTTCACTGGTATTGTAGCTAACTGGAGAGTTAAAGTGAAGTTGAAATTAAATGTTCTGCTGGAACCTCTTGAAATCCTTGAAAACGGGGGTTGGTTATGTGTAATGTAGGGAAACGGGTGTAAGAGTGTGACAGAAACCTCCTTGAGCTGCTGGTCCGAGTAGCCAATCCAAGCGCAGGACGTTGTGTAGGCAGGGTAGCCGTCCCTCAGCATTTCCTCCTCTAAGGTTCAACGGAAGAGACATCCCACATGAGATTCTCAATTACATTATCCAGATTCATTCAAATCAGGGCACGGGCGATATGAGAAAGGCACGTCTAAGTGCCGTGCAATGTGTGCAAGTCCAGTCCAAGTACAAGAGGGTCAGAAAAACAGCAAACTGAAAAATCTTAGCAGTACATCTTACTTTAACATTTAATAATTCATCAGAGGTAGTGAACTGGAGCAGTTAACGTAGCCATTACAGTCAAACTGCAAAAAGTGGTGAGGAAAAATAAGCAGGAGTAAACAAAGCAAGAACTCTACCACTCAAAAGTATGAGATGCAACCTCAACACTACTGCGCAAGTACGTTCATGGTCACAAGTGCTTACATGCTTCTTGCATGCTTACATACCTCTCTGGCATTTGCCCTCCTGAGCCTTCACAAGAATATCTAGGGGGACATCAAAAGGCAGAGATGATGATCTTGACATGAAGGACTGCGAAGCGAGGGAGTCACGCACAAGGAAGCGAACGAGGAGAAACGGGCGATGACGTGGCTGGAGAAACACCCACCCAGGGCCTCCTCCTCCGTCAGGGCGTCCGTGATGTATCTGAAGTCGATGCACGATACAAGCTTCCTCGGTTCCTGGCAAGAGGAGACACCCGTGAAGGTTTGTACGGCTGCCCTGGTGGCGTAAGAAAAAAAGGCAGACATCTGAACGTGGCGACATTCAGCGGACTCACTCACCATGTCCACGAGCAGCTTCCAAAGCGGCTGAAGACAATGGAAAGACAGAAGCAAAACAGTGACGCATTTGCAAAAAGCATAATGCATCACATCATCATCTGAACCGCTTGTCCCATACGGGGTCGCAGGGAACCGGAGCCGAACCCGGCAACACAAGGCGTAAGGCCGGAGGGGGAGGGGACACACCCAGGACGGGACGCCAGTCCGTCGCAAGGCACCCCGAGCGGGACTCGAACCCCAGACCCACCGGAGAGCAGGACCCGGCCCAACCCACTGCGCCCCCCAAAAAGCATAATATAAAAATATAAAATACTTTTAAGCATAAGAATAAAACAGAACAATTCACAGCTAGTTCTGAACTTAAAACGTACAGAATTACGATGAGCCGGATTTACGATGACCATTCCGTTAACCTTATAATATTTTTGGGTCTCGAGTTTTGGCTGTAACGTCTGACGACGACAACTCCATCTGCTGTACGATAACATCGACCGGGTGCAACGCACCGCGTTTCGTACCGATTCAGCGAATCTATCGGCGATTTGCATTTTAATTACAGAAACGTTGTTTTCTTTACAGCATGTTTCCCTCTTGATTCCATTTAAGTTACAATTGTTTCTTACATTAGCTTTACACTGTAAGTTGCTTTAGAGATGTAACAAATATGGTCCGCGTACATTGCCTTCATTCGATTTTCCATTTAATATCGAAAGCAGGAAAATGAGAAAATTGGCTTTTTATAGCTTCTGAGCACAAACACAAACGAAAAGGACTCGTTTATTCATTTTCTCTTTTCGTTTAATCGTACGAAGTGTAGAAATCAAAATCTCACAATACCAAATATGATGAATGCCCTAAAGTGCACTATATTTCCCATCTGACAAGTAGCTTAACCTAGAACTTCACGTTGCTTTTAACTGCTGCGCTTAATTACTAATAAGATTCTTAAGTAGCACCCGAAAAATCCTGCCGATTTCCTCGGTGGACACGTAATCCTCTCTTACTGTCACTCTCTTGCTGCTTTTGAAAAGCACCTAGTGATCCATATTGATTTACAAATAACTCAGAGCGAAGGCAGCATGTTCGACGAAGCCAACGATGGAATTACGCGCCGTTTCAATTACTTTACGCCCGGGTTGTTCAAGAATACCACGAAACGAAATAACTCAAAGTCAGAAAACAGGACGGCACGAAACTACAAATGAGGCACATTTGAAATATTTTACATTTTGAGCAAAAAAACGCTTTTTAAACATAGCTAATTCGTCATTTGTTTTACATTTTGAAAACAAAAAACTAACGAAGGCATCGGAATTCACATTTTGTTTTTCAATTTCTAATCAAAAAACGAACGAACGCAACGCACACGGACCAGATATTCACATTTGTTTGTTTAAGCCCATAGCGGCTGATGAATACATAAAGAAGCAGCAAGGGCTGAAGAACGAAATGTCCAACCCTCTGGACTTCGGACTCTTTTTCTGCACATCGTTTTGACATTTGACATCTACATGCAGGAGAACCTTTGTCCCAGCAGCGTCAGGCCTGGGGAATGCGTGCAGGAAAGGGTCACGTGATGGATGAGACTTACCTTGCCCTCCACCCTGGCCCAGAGATCCCAGACGGCGTTGAGGACGGCGGCCGTCGCCAGCTGGATGACGCCCTTCTCGGGACCTATCTGTCCAAGGGGACATCGCAGCACAGATCAGCCCAACACGGGTCCACTCCGCCGAAGGGTCTGCCCTGTCCCAGTGGACGCTGGAACTCATCTGAACCCAAGAGGTCTTCACCCGGGTTCAGGAGATCTGCTAACATTCTCTCTTTAATCCACGCGGCAAAGAACCTATAACCAACGCTTTATAAAAAGAACGTCCAAATCCCAGCCGCTTCGTCCTGGGTCAAATAACATTAACCAAAACTATTATTTTTAATAATAATTACCATTTTATATGGGGCAGCAGGTGGTTGTACTTGTCGCCGTGCAATCAAACGATGTTGGTTTGTGTCACGCCTACCGCTGTGGTACCCTTGACCAAGGTGCTTACCCTGAATTGCTCCAGTTAAATCACCCAGCTGTCTAAATGGGTAAATCAGTGCTTAGTATACAAACCAAACCATGTAAATGCCTTTGAAGAATTGGGTCAGCTAAATGAACAAATACATAAATACAATTTTTTTTATTCAAAGTTAAATAGCTTTACGAGACACAGCTTTTAAACACTTTCATACACATCTACATATTTTACTGACCCACTTTGACTGAGCTGCAAATATATTTATTCATTTATTATTATTTTTCTCCACAACATTAAGCTACTTATGATTATTTACACATTTATACAGCTGGGTAATGTTACTGGAGCAATTTTTACAGTAAGTACCTTGCTCAAGGGTACTACAGCTGTAGGTGGGATTTGAACCTGCGACCTTGGGGTCCAAAGACAGCAGCTGAAACCTCTAACTGCTTTACTACCAGCTGCCCCACATAACAGCAGCTCCCATCTAGGGACTTGAACTGACACCTTTCTGGCTGCAACTCAATTTTTTTACTCACTGTACAGCTCACAATATTATTAACTTTTTACTTTCTAAACTGGCAGATAATTTTACAGTGATTTACCCATTTTTACTGGTTGCAACTTGTCATGATATCTAGTACCTTGATCACTGGTACTACAACGGAAGGCAGGACACATACTACAGATAATACTAATATTACTAATAATAATATTACTACTAATAATAACAATAATAATAATGACGACAACTCTTTCACCGAGCTATATGTTGTATGGAAATAAGTGCCTGCTAAATGAACACATGTAAATGTAAAAATGTATATAATAAAAGAGCAGGAGCACAAATATGAAGCAGAAGCTTTCAGAACACAAGGTGACCCCCCCAACCACTGTGCCACCTGCTATCCATCACCACATTTTCTAATGAGCAAAGGGCAGGAAGGGCTAGGGCGTCCATCCCCTTCCGGCCACGCGCTGCGGGAGGAGTGCGGCTCTCACCCATCTCATCTGTCCGTCGCTGGTCAGGAGGCGGTAGAAGGCGCGGAAATCGCCCACGATCTCCTGCAGGGTCCTGCCGACCACGAACGCGGACAGGGCCTCGACCGCACACACAACTGCAGCGGGAGTTCAAAGCAGAAACACTCATAATTTTTGCAATGTAATGTGGGCAGTGCGGGGAGCACAAAGAAAACAAACTCTAAACCTGGTTAAAGTGGAGCCTGTTTGTTTTTTTTTTTTTGCAATCCCAAGCAAAGAAACGGAAGCTGTAAGGACACACTGCGTTACTTTACTGCCACATTACAAAAAGGAGAAAAAGGATAGTGGGCACTTTTGTCATCATCTACATGTGAGGAATGACAAATGGAATCACACACATATACACTCATTTATACCCCCTCCCCCAGGGCAGCTGAGAGTCACCAGTTCACCTGAAACACACATCTTTGGAGTGTGGGAGGAAACCAGAGCATCCAATGGGGCAGATGGGGAGGAAAAGAGCCTGATTTCGAGAGGATCTTAAAATTTTTGATATTTAATAGCTTTTTACACTGTACTGAAGTGTTTTGATTAATTTAAATTATGTACGACCGGTCCATCGGTCGGTCGACGTTTTGAAACGATGATAAAGGAGCGGACAGATCCTGAGCTGCAGGCTACCGGATGCGTTCATATTGTAACGACCCCACGTTATTGTTTTAGGAGGGAGTGTGTGCTTAATGTAAATAGTTGCATTATGGGAAATAATGTTAAATGTGAGTGTAACCACTGGGGGCACTTCAGGAAGAAATGGTGAGTTAACTGTGGCCGCCAGTGTTTTATAGAGAGAGCCTGGAGGCCCTAGGTAGGCTAGGAAGGCGGGCTGTAAGCGCAGGTCCTGGAGGATACGGGGTCCTCGGACCGAGAGCATCATTTCCCTTGTGCCGGTGTTCGAATAAATCGTTTGTTACGAAGGCTGCCTCCGCGTCCTTCTTCGCCCCATCCAAACCTATGGCGCTGCACGCCACAATATATTGTGATGATCAGCTGAATGTCTCTGTGACCTGTGGTACAACTGTGGGCATGTGACACTTATGACAGAAATGTGACACTTTGGTTTCCTTCCCCTTCAGTATCTCGCTTTTAATGAGTTTAATAGGATTTTTCATAGGAAATGTTCCATTTGGGTTCTCCGGTGTTCGATGTGTTTTAAATGCTACTTTATTCTTTATTTCAAAAGTAAGTTGGGGGGGATTAATACCAGCAGAGGGCGCCAGAGAGTACACATGAATTGTGTATATAGTGTACCCCAGCTGCCTTTTGTTCACATGACATGAAAGGAGCACCGGAGACTCACGGAGTTCTTACCTACTTCTGTGCCTTTGCCCAGGGTGAAGGTCAGTCCATAGCCCTCGTGCCCCCCGTCCGTCTCGATGACCACATAAGCCACGGAGTAGTCCGGCTCTGTGTGCTACACGGCGAGTCACGTGATCGCAGCGCAACGCAAAGTGTGGATCTGCAGAACAAGCGGATCGCGTGCAAAGTGTGGATCCGTAGAACAAGTGGATGCGATCTGCACACTAAGCGTAAGCGGATCGAGCGCGGCCTCGCAGAACAAGTAAATCGCGGGAAGCTCCGGTTGAAAAGCGAGCGGAAGACGCGCGCTCACCATCGCGTCCGAGCCGTGCTGCTCCAGCGACGTGGGGAACCTCACGTCGCTCACGCGCAGCTGCACGATCGTGGTCGCCCCCGCCATGTCGGCTTGCGTCGGGGAGCCGCGAGACGCACTAGTCCTCGCGCCGCCGCCGCCCGTTCGCGCTTCCGCTGCTCCTCCTCGTTCTTCGCCGTTTCTGCGCCGCCTCCTGCTCGCCGCGATTGGCCGGGGTCGTCCGCCCCTCGAGCGCGCGCGCGTGGCCTCCGCGTGAGGGCAGCGCGCTGCCAGCTGGACCGTGGTACCTCAGGGTACGGATTGCGATCCAGTCTATGGAATTAGAGCAGGTAGAGGCCGGTGGATTCGGACGTGGGTCGAAATCCAGCTCAGTGTGCGTGGGGTCTACATGTTCTCCTTGTGCTCGCGTGGGTTTCCTCCCACAGTGCAAAGACGTGCTTTTCCATGGGTTGGTCACTCCAAGTTGGCCTTAGAGAGAGAGTGTGAGAGAGTGTGAGTGAGTGTGTGTGTGTGTGTGTGTGTGTGTGTGTGTGTGTGTGTGTGTGTGTGTGTGTGTGAGAGAGAGAGAGAAAGAAATTGCCCTGTGATGGACCGCCGTCCCACCTTATGGATCCAGGATAGGCTCCAGAGCACTGTGACCCTGCCTTAGAATAGGTGATTAGCAGTAGTGGAAAAATCACAGCATTTAACCAAGTGACCGTTATTTACAGAGCTGGTTATTCCTACTGTATCAATTCAGGGTTAAGTACCTTCACAAGGGGAACAGCGGCAGCGAGAGTGGGGGACTCAAACCAACAAGCCTCACATTACTCCGTACCCACATTCTTGACAATTATCGGAGACAAACCTTCCTTCCCCCCCAAAAAATTACTCCATGTTTAACAAGACACCAGGTATTCCTGAACAATACACTGCAGGTGAGCACAAGATTAGTAGGTGTGTATATACACACAACCTTCCCCACACAATACAATAACTTTTACCACACACACATTGTCTGAAACCCTTTGTCCCGTGCGGGGAGCCGGAGCCTAACCCAGCAACGCAAGGCTGGGGGACGGACGGACAGACAGACAGACGGACACACACACACAGGATGGGACGCCAATCCATCGCAAGGCACCCCAAGCGCGACTCGAACCCCAGACCCACCAGAGAGCAGGACCCGGTCAAACCCGCTGCGCCACCGCACCCATGTAACTGAGGATGGATTCCTTTGTATTCACAAGATTGTGATGCTTCTCACTTGTTTCAACAGAGTAGTAATGAATTATTTGCTGCAAAATAATGAATAGAGAAAATATTTACAGTTCATCAGGGAAATTCTTTTTTTTTTTTACAGGTTTTGCTCATAGAAAAGTAACTACAATTACCAATAGGAGGAGGAAAGTCTGCTGTGGATTTAACAAATTAAAGCTTTATAGTATTAAAAATGCTACCCAACAAGGTAAAAGCATGAAATGTTTTATTTTGTTTTCCCCACTGTACAATTTTTTCAGGTTAGTAAATGAAACATTGCAATAACCTTTTATTATTACTCTTACCAGTCATTGAAACCCATAGTTTTGTGCCCTCTTATTTAAAACTTTTCCTTAGAAAAGAGGAGGGGGGGAGAAAAAAAAAAAAAAAAAAAAAGGTTTTCATAACTGTACAAAGCCCTTGTAAAAATCCGTGCCCCGACTGAAGGGAGCAGGACACTCAGAAAACACATCACTTGTCTGAGGGTTTGAGTGGAAAAAGAAAGACGAACACAGAAACCTGCTGACATGTGGATGAGAACAGGTATGATTTCTTGGGAAAAGGTTGCAGCTCGCAGCACGCCATCGATGGCGGACCCCACGTCGTGTAAAATTACTGGAACATTATGAAAATTCCACACATTAAAAATGCAAAGCTTAAAAATGAACTTGTAGGATATGCGTGACACTGCCTGATCGAACAGCCTGTCGCTCGAACCCACGGTCGCACCATTAGCCCTCCCATCACATCGCTGCAGCGCATGTCCCCTGGAATTCCTTCGGCTCATTTTTCTTCCGTTTCATCTCACTCGTTCCTTTATCCTTGCACTTTTTCTCCATTGCTACAGGATATTTCATTGATTAAGAGTCGAACAGCAGAGTCTCTCTCTCAGGACTCAAACCTGCAACATTCAGGTTTACAAATCCAGGTTTTTAAGCACTATTCAATATCCTGCCCGACTTACAGATTGTATATAGATTTAACAAACCTATAGTTAAAAAAAAAAATGAAATGTGGGACAAGTCTTTGCAAATGAACATTTGCAAAATTAAATGCACACACACAAACTTTGGCCAGATCAGCCATTGAGGTGAAGCCCTTGCTTCAAGTGGTAGATCAGAGATGCGTCCACCCGACATTTGGCATAAAGGACGAGGAAGGGCGACCCTCACCGGACTACGGAAACTTCTGGAACGATCCTGTAGTGTCACACAAATGATCCTGTCGACGTTTTGAAGATTTTGAAGATTCGCGACGGGGTCGACGGTCTAATCGGAACGCGGCTCTGCGTTTATACATTCACACAAAGGGAGGAACTAGTCCACATGGCAATGTCTGCTGACCAGATCTGTCTCGCACACAAAGGGCAGAGGAAATGGACCTGCCGGCAGAAGGCATGTGTGCCAAAAGCACTGCTTTTATTCTCTCTTCCCCAGTTCCTCGCTGCACCTTTTACTTAATCAGCATCTTAATGCGCATTCTGAACAGCTTCACGCAGCTGCCCTCTCGGTCAGTTCACAGTACGGAGCAACACGTTCGTGATTTTACAGGATTTAAACATTATACACTAAAATTGGTCACTTTGAAATGTACAGTTGAGCCAAGGTAAAAACAAAAAGGAAAAAAAATAATAAAATTGTCCATCGAACGAAGAACGTCTACTTGAAATAACCGTTGGCGATGTGTCCGGGATTAGCGACATGACACATATAACTGGGAAATTAAACTGAAAATTAAACTAATGAAATCGAAAGGTCTATGAAATGAAAAAAGAGCAGTGGTTTGTGCACCAGTCAAGTTTCCAGTTTGCCTTTTCACAGCCCACGACTTGTGGCTTGACGCTCTCGGGTTGTCCGGCCGCTGCGCCCCTGTCCCTGTTCGTCTCTCAGAGCGCGCCTTTCCTGAACGGCCCGGGGCGAGGCGAGGAGGCGGCGGGACGGCACGCAGCGGGGGTCGTGGCTCTACAAGTTGTCTCCCGGCTGGTACTGCGGCTCCGTGGCCGTGAAGTAATCCTCCAGGAAGGACTGGATGTACTCGAAGGTAGGCCGCTCATCTGGGTCCTTCTTCCACATTTGCTTCATCATCTCGTGGAGCGACTCGGGGCAACCCTGGGGGCAGGGCATGCGGTAACCCCGCTCCACCTGCTCCAGCACCTCGCGGTTCACCATGCCTGCCGGTGAGAGAGCAAGGATGGGGGGGGGTGGGGGTTACACACAAGATCCCTGGCACCGGACAATGGTGCGGAGCGGCAGTTGAACATCATTAGCTGCAAGGTGAGGAGCCTGAGCTTCTGTGGATTTGACAGCGAGCACTAACGGCACCGACGTTTGTTTCAAAGAGCACGGCTTTTCTCTTTAAGAGTAACTTTATGCGCATCTTAGTTTACCTTCATGGCCAACTCAGCACTGCTAAATGTTCTGAACCCTCCCTATTTAATGACAAAGATCTCAAAGGATCTACATTTACATATTTAGCTGATGCTCTTCTCCAAAGCCATTTGCAATGTTAAGCTACCTACAGTTATTTCCCCATTTATACAGCTGGGTAATTTTACTGGAGCACAAGTACATTGATCAAGGGTACAGAAGCTGGAGGTGGGAATTGAACCAGCAACATTTTGGTCCGAAGGCAGTAGCTTTAACCACTGTGTTACCAGTTGACCCGCTGACCCGCAAGGGCTACTCCACAACATGGTGCAGTGGTTGCTTGCACTGACGTCTGCTGAACAAAGAGTCCTGTATGGAGCAATAAATTCACAGAATCCCTTTTTTTTTTAAACAATAAGCATGAGCTGCTATACATTTAAAGCAGCAGGAAAAACGAGCAGTTATGGAACTCCTTTTGGTCTGACTGACATTGTGTTCGCCAAAACGTCAGCTGGTTTTCGATCATTAAAAATAAACAAGGCGGGGGGTTCGGGACAAAGTCAAGCCTGTGTCAGAGCACCGAGATGGGCGGAGTCACATACGGCAATGACATTTCTACAGCGCAGTTGCTGGGTCATTTAAAAATCCGTCCACCAAACCCTCACCCTGGAAGCTCAAAGGCAAGTGGGCAACCATGGTAACCGGGTTTCCAATAACATGCAGCTTCCATGCCATTAAGCCATCCACATTAATGGGCTTTGTTTCGAGAAGCACGACGCCAACTAAAAACGTCAGCGGTTTTGAACCTCGGTCCTGTGAGCTGTCAGCGTTTGGAGTTCACTGCTCTTTGGACTGCCTTAGGCGAGTATTCCGATTTCGGCTTCCACCTACATCCCTTCCCGCTCCTGACAGAGGAGCCGTTAAGATAATGTCATCATGTTAGATTTCATCTAAAGGTACAGAAGTATCCTTCGCAAAACCACACACATCAGTCCTTTAGCACTGGTGACAATATCATATTTCTCTCACACTTTTCTCCAAAGCAACTTGCTAAGTTATTTACCCATTTATACAGCCAGGTACTTTTACTGGAGTAGTTTAGGGTAAGTACCTTTCCTCAAGAGTACTGCAGCTGGAGGTGGGATTCAAACCTGCAACCTTGAGGTCCAAAGGCAGCAGCTCTAACCACTACACTACCAGCTGTGCCAAGCACATATAACTTTTAACATTTTGGCAAGAAGACAAAAACTTCGGATTTACACCGAAGTGCCGCAGGTGGAAGAACTGCCATTTCACAATGAGGACTGGTTCAGATCACACTCCAGCTCCAGTACCTTAAAGTACCTTAAGCTGAGCTGGGAGTTTTTTTTTTTTTTTTTTTAAAAAAAAAAGGGAAATCCTAACTGCATAAACCACTGTGAGCAACTTAACGTCACAAGCTGATCTAGAGAAAAAACAGCTAAATGAAAGAGTTAAAATTAAAAAAAGACGTCCAGTTCAACTACAGGAGTACATTACTAATTACTACATTACCAGTGTGTAGAGCTCTCTTTAGCGAGAGCTTTTCTCAAACACTGTACATGAAATACTGACTGTCCGTTTAAAAGTAAAACAGCCCCTTTGTAACAAACACTGCAGAAAGATGACAGTATGTATGTACGTATAAATAAATAAGTTAAGGAAATGAGGCGTGAGAGTGAGACAATGGAATAACCACATCCTTCCTTGTATCCTCCTGGGGTTGGAGAGATCAGATTCTCTCACGTTGTAAATGGCGTCACAGGACTGGAGCTGCTGTGTGTGTGTGTGCGTGCGCGAGTGGACAACTATCCCAAACATTTCCCATCACTTTGGTTATTTTTATGTAAGGGATACTGGTGTTAAGTTGTTTTTTAAAATAAATAAAAGGGTGATGAACACAATAATGGCCCTTAACATAAATATCGGTTAAGGAATTAAACTGAAGGAGATTGACAGTGATGTACCGTGTGCAAAAAATAGAACGCGTGATGCTCCACACACTCCTCAAGGTATGACTCGCACCGGTCTATCGTCTCAAAGTACACGCTATGACTCAGCCTCACCGCGAACTCAGGGCGATGGGGCAATAAACAAACCACGATGACCACATGCCAAGTTTGTAATGTACAGATCCAACACCACCTCCCCACCGTCAGGGCAGTACTTCCTCCACTACAGGCAGCAGGCTGGCTGCCAAAGAGAGACGTGCCATTATTTCCTTTGTCCCACCTTCCCCTCTGTAACTCCGCCCCTGACCGTAAGATTAAAAAAAAAAAACTCTGCTCCCGACCCCACCCACACTCACCTGGATAGGGCACCCGGCCCTTGGTGACCAGCTCCGTCAACAGGATGCCAAAGGACCACACGTCCGATTTGATGGTGAAGCGGCCGTACAGGGCGGCTTCGGGTGCCGTCCACTTGATGGGGAACTTGGCTCCTGTGTGCGGCAGAGGGGACAAACGTGGCGTGTTTAGCGAAGCGCGTGTCCTACCATCTGACCTCGCTAGGTGTCGCTAGAGAGCCTGAATATCCTGACTGCGCCACCGCGGCTGCAGAACCACTACTTGTCCCAGTCGATCCTCTATTCCTTTCCCTTGAGAGCACAGTTTGCGAAGCTTCAGATTACAGCTCTTAATGACGTAAACGGTTTCTCGTTTTCTCCCGTCTCCCTGCAGCAACTCAATGGCTAATTCCTTTGTCGTGTCAAATACGGTCGGTTCTGCCATTATGACACTGTCGTCTTCCTGTCCAACACTAACAAAAATATAAAACAAGAATCAAAAGAAAACAAGGAGTCGGGGCAGAGCCCATATAAAAGAGGATTCAGCACCAACAAAAAAACTGACAGTACACCTAAAGTTATAAAATGATACAAAACCAACAAAAATCCATCTACATGTAGCTGATGCTTTTTTCCCAAAGCGACTTACAATGTTAAGATATTCACAGTTATTCACCCATTTACACAGCTGAGTAATTTTACTGGAGCAATTTAGGGTAAGTACCTTGCTCAAGGGTACTACAGCCTGAGGTGGGGATCAAACCTGCAACCTTTGGGCTGGCCCACAATCTACTGCATATAAATAATGCATGTAAAACAAAGACTCTCTTTCAAAGGCCTTTATAACTTCCCTCTTCTGTTCTAGAGTCATCTCTTTTCCGATAACCATTTGGACCGCTAAAGCACTTCTTTACTCTCTTATCACTGGATGTACTACGCTACAATTAAATTTAATTGCCTCAAAATCTTCAGAAATTGCATTTTGTGTACGAGACTCCGTTATTCCCAAATGGTACCAGTAAAGCCATACAGGGCTCCTCTATTAATTCTTTTTGTCGTATCCAAATTATCCACAGGAAAACTGTGCAATTAAAATACTTGTTACATCAGAACTGAATTTTGTTTCCTTTTCTGTACTCAAACGTAACATTGGAATTATATATATATATTTTTTTTTTACTCCAGCAAGGAAAGCGTTCCCCTGCGGTCCAGTTATACACTTTCTGTGCACAGCGTCACCGTACAAATCTATCGATGGAGACAATGTGGAGCTAACAGGGCCAAAGGCCTCGGTCCAGTCCTCCTCCTGCTCACGGATCTACGTAAGAAGAAGAAATCGCTGCCGATTCCATCCAGGTTCCACCTGTCACGCGCTGACACCGGCCGACTCGCCTTGTCTCGCGGTGTATTCATTGTCCTCTATGAGGCGGGCCAGGCCGAAGTCGGCAATCTTGCACACCAGGTTGTCGCCGACGAGGATGTTGGCTGCCCGCAGGTCTCTGTGGATGTAGTTCATGCGCTCGATGAAGGCCATTCCATCCGCTATCTGAAAATGATAGAAACGGGGACGTGTCCTTAAATGGGCCGGGAAAACACACACGGTCTGAGGTTTCCACCATAAAGACTGGTCTTTAAAGCACGTGCTTATCACGTGGCAAATCCGAGCGCCACGACTTCACCTAAAAGGTTTTCTGCATCTGTACAATGTGGTAAAACGGTCACTGGGCTGATTTCACAGCCAGACAGATTCAAAGCACGATTTACATTTATTCATTTAGCAGACGTTCTCCAAAGCGACTCCCAACGAACTCTGAGTAGTAAGGTGACTTACACTGCTGGTTAGTTACAACTACTTACAACGAGTCACTCCGTACACCAGTGACACACACTGTCTCTGTCACTCGCAAACTACAGGTGACTTAGTCACGAATCCACCTGAACGGTACGTCTTTGGACTGCGGGAGGAAACCAGAGCACCCGGAGAAAACCCACACAGATACAAGAACATGTAAACTCAAAGACCGAGCGGGGACTGAACCCATATCCTCTCGCACCACCCATGCGTTGTGAGACTGCAAGACTACTCGCTGTGCCACCCGCACCGCTCGACGGGCCGTCTTTTCTCACCTGAGCAGCCATATCAACAAGCTGGGGCAGTTTTAGGAACTTGCCGTCTCCTTCCTTCAGGAAATCCAACAAACTTCCTAGAAAAAATAAAGGGAGGCAGTCAGAAGCAGTGTGAGCGGACCGTTAGGAGTGGGGTTCAGATAAATATCCCAAGCGGTGCTCGTTAACTGAAGCCTGTGACAACAGCTAAGAGCCCATGGTTTCCGCAGCCTGGTCTCAGGTGACACCAGTGCAACTCCCGTCGGGGACACGCGGCAATGAGAGTCTCCCTTTGTCCGTCTGCGGATGTCACACACAAAGTCGCATGGAAGCATGAGGCTGCCGAGGCTGCCGAGGCTGGGGGAGCGTCGCATGTTGTGTCGAGACGCTCCCGCCAGCCGCTGGCAAGCGACAAGCAGCTATGATGAGGACATCTCCGCCAGAGGTTGGGCAATGTGCAAGCGCTTGATGAAATCCTACGTTCCCACTACACAAACTCCCAGACCCACAGCCACACAAATGCGCCCACTGACATGCGCACGAGCACACGCACGCACATCCACACACTTGTCGCGAGGAGACTGCTTGAGCATTAAAAATTCATCGTTACCCAATTAAAATTTCCTCCTTTAGGGCCAGAAAAAAATTCTACAGGAACACTTGGGATTCAGCAACTTCTCAAGTGTACAGCATTTTAATTAAACTGAAATGTTTAATTAAAAAAGGGCAAAAGCACATTTTCAAAAGTGGTCAGGCAGGAAACAAAGTTCTCCGTCAAGACGCATTTTTGTTGCTTCGAAGCAACTGCACATGGGGCTCACATGTGCTGTAAGGGAGGCATTTGTGGGGTAAATCTGTAGGTATTCAGGGGTACTTCCATTTTTGAATTCAGGGAATACATATGAATTAAAGTGTGAATTTTACATTTTATAACAATACCTAAGTAACCTTCACAGCGGAGGTGGCATATATGCATCCTCAAACGTGCAGTACAGTGTGTGGCGTTTCTTAAAACCCTCATGGAATGAGTTGTGCTTTTTAAAAAAAAAAAAAAACTGTTTCAAAAGCAAATATTAAGGCTGTGGGCATTTCCTGCCCGGAATCAATGGGCTGGCAAAGACCGGCCGCGACTGGATTTAAGTCAGCAAAAGTAAAATAATTGGATTTTGACAAAAGACACAATGTATAAAGGTTGAGGAGCAACAGCATTCCTCTAAAATTACTTTTCGCGCGATGCGTAACACTGCACTTTCAAGTGTGTAGATTTCGTTCAGTTTCCGCCAGTAAAGTCGCACCGTTCTACCCTTGGCGATGCACTCGAGGTAGGCGGGGTTGCGACCCTGACCTTTGGCCATGTACTCCGTGACGATGTAGATGGGCTCCTCGGACACCACGGCATACAGCGGCACCAGCTTGTCGTGGCGAAGCTTTTTCATGATCTGCGCCTCTTGCAGGAAGGCTTCAGGCGACATGGTGCCTGGCTTCAGCGTCTTGATGGCCACCTTGGTGGTCCCGTTCCAGGTGCCTGTGATGCGGAAAGGGGGGGATTCCTTCAGACATCAGAATGCTAGTAAGACCGTATAGTCAACTCACTGATCTTGAAGACGCAAACAAATTTACTTATTTGTAATTGTATTTTCTTGTCCTGTATTTCCCAAAATTTCTGTTGGAATGAACATGATTTGTGTTCATTTACTGAAGGGGGCGGGGGGTGCGGTGGCGCAGTGGGTTGGACTGCAGTCCTGCTCTCCGGTGGGTCTGGGGTTCAAGTCCTGCTTGGGGTGCCTTGCGGCGGACTGGCGTCCCGTCCTGGGTGTGTCCCCTTCCCCCTCTGGCCTTACGCCCTGTGTTGCCGGGTAGGCTCCGGTTCCCCGTGACCCCGTAAGGGACAAGCGGTTCTAATAATGTGTGTGTGTGTACTGAAGGGGGCAATAAAGAGCACCCAAACAGAACTGGGAGTTTGGCGCTGCCTTAATTCAACCCACTTCCACAGTGTTTACAGCTCCTGTCCGGTTCTAGAACATGAGGAACGTTATGGGATAAATTGTTCAACAACTAGCACCGAGACAATTTTTTTTTTTTTTTTTAATTTCCAGTCATTTTAAATCATATGGAAAATTAAAAAAAACAGTAAATGTCAGAAGATGAAGTTCTGATAAAGTCAGATTTGCTTGTAAAAAGGAAACTATCACACTGGTATCACACATCTCATCTCATGCTTCTCTGCCAAGGCATCCACTTCAGCAAGAGATTACATCGCATAGATTTACATTTATTTTTTTCAATGACACTTTCTCCAAAGTGATTTACAACATGAGAGTACTCAGTTATTTACCCATTTATACAACTGGGTAGATTTAATGGAGCAACTTAGGCTTACCTTGCTCAGGGGTACTACAGTTGGAGGCGGGATCTGAACCCGCAACCTTTGGGTCGAAAGGCAGCAGCTCTAACTACTATGCTACAGATGCCCCCTCGATAATGGGGATAATGGGACTTTACATAGATCTCGTGTAACCTCCAATGAAATAGTGCACTCCCGCCCCTGGCAAATGGTAGCGAAACACAAGAGGGATACCAGAGGAGCCCTGGTGCGAAACCAGGCAAGCCAGGACTTGCGATAGGTGGCCCGCTTACCCATCCAGACCTCTCCGAAGCAGCCTTGACCGAGCTTCACCTCCAGGCGCAGGGACTCGCGCGGGATCTCCCAGGCGTCCTTGGCCAGGCCCTGCGTCTGCGGCTTCACAGTGGGGCACACGGCAGTGAGCCGGTAGCACAGGCCATCGGCATGCTCTGCTCGAGAGAAACAGGAGGGCATTCACTTTGGCGCAGAAGCCCCTTCTTCCGACATTAGGAGCTCTCCAACTGAAATCGAGGAATCTGGGTCAAGCAACCGAGTCGCCGTGATGGCTCGTTCATTCATATCAGCGTTGGCAGGAAAACCTTCCCTTCGGGATGGTCACAAAGTCACAGCATGCGCTGGCAGGGGAAGGAAACCCATATTTAGTGCTGCCAATATTAATGTTGTGGCTTCGCAAGCACATTTCGCCACAGCGATTTTTGCCTTTAATCCACCATTTATACAATGTATATCATGTACCATAAGTGTACCTTACAGTATGAGAGCAGAACCCCTTCCTTGGGGTCTGGCCAGTTCGGGTCCTTAACCACAGTTCTATTTCATTTGTGCTGTCAGTGTCTTACGTTCCCCCCCGAGCCAGGAAATGCCACACAGCTCCCAAAGATCTTGCTGCAGCTCCAGGTGAAACAGCAGCTTCTGAGGAAGTCATTACAGGTAACTGAGGAATGTGTTCCTGGGTCAACAAACTGGGGGGGGGGGGGGGAGTCCGCCTTGGGACTGGCTCCGGTGAGAGCTGGAGGGCCACTTAACATTTTTAATAAGGCAGTCTCTAGGAAGGAGGCTGAGAGGAGTTGTTGATTGGGGGGTGAGGGGTTAAAGCTAGACTTTTCCACTAGGAAGAGATCAAAAAGCAGCATTCAGCTTCGGGTGGGTGGGGTGTGTGGGTGGTTAAATAACGGAGCACATACCTGTGTAGTGTTTCACCAGCTTCTGCAGCGTCTCAAACTGCGCCCGCGTCGTGATGTAATAGCCGCCGTTGTCAAGTTTCCGAATTTTGTAGTGCTTCACATTGTCTCCCTTTGCGTCGTCCCAGTCCCGGATAGACAGGGAGTAGGCGCCTGTGGGAGGGGGGGGGTTCACAGAGCTGAGGAACAGGTGCGGCAGCAGGTGGACGGGATTGGGGAGGGGGCTGGAATCACAGATGACGGCGCCGGTGCCGTCGGGGATTGCCTGCGGGGCCTTGCGCCGAACAGTGTTGCACCAGTAAGCCTTAAAGAAGGGAAGCATCGAAGCGGAGCTCGAAGGAAACCGCAACTGCTCTACCACGCCGGTTCTTATCCAATATACCGTTTTTATTGTTAACTATTATTCAGCTGCTGCATTTCTCCAAGGCATTTTACTACGTTAGGTTTGTACACCAAGATACTTAGTGATTTACTGATCATCCATCTGAGTAATTCTTACTGTACAAATTCAGGGTAAGGTACCTTGATTAAAGGTTTGACAACAGGGTCGCTCGTTCAAACCTGGCCCCTTCTATTGCGAGGTGACAGCTTCAACCTGCTACCGCTACATTTAACACAGAGCCAGCAGATAGCACGATGGTGAGAGCTGCTGCCTTTGGACCCAAAGGTCATCGGTTCAAATCCCCCTCAAGCTGTAGTACCCTTGAGCAAGGCACTTACCCTAAACTGATCTAGTTAAAAACAGCCCAGTTGTATAAATGGGTAAATAATTGTTAGTAGTCTCATACTGTAAGTTGCTTTGGCAAAACGCATCAACTAAATGAATAAATGTAAATTAAAATGTGTTATCAAGCAAACAGGAAATGGGGGAACAGAAGGAAAACCGATCCAACAACAGTCGTGTGGAAGTCGTCCCTCGGAGCTCAGCCCGTATGCGTGTTGCTCGGTAACCGACGAGAGGGTTCACAGGCCAAAGAGCTCAGGCCATTCCAAAGTTACAGTCACGCCATCCGACCCCAATTAAACACGAGACTGGACTTTATACGCGGTGCTGACAGGACACGTCACAGTGAGCAAAGCGCTCTCACTTATGCTTTGAAAGAACGGAAATAGGACAGAGGGCTGGGAAACGTGGACGATAACTGTTGTCATAACAACGGTGTCCTTGAGGCTTTGAGAAACATTTCTTTTTAAAAAAGAACCCCCATGTGCTCACAATTACTGTGGCTTCCCTATCAGCCCGCATTTTGAGACTGCTCCTATTTCTCAGTTCAGATCTCCGTTTACAGTCGTTTTGCGTGGTGAAAACACAGTGGAGGGGAGCAGGTGGGCCTCACCCTTAGTAGTTTCACTTTCTCGAACCAGGTAGGTGCCTCGATGGTTCCCGGGGTTCAGGAGAAGCCGCTCAGCATCCTTGCGTCCCATTTTACCAAAGTACCATCTGGTGAGAGGAAACAAAAAAAACAAACAGTAAGATAATTTGCACAGAGATATTAATATTAATCCATAGTATTAGTCACAGTTGTGTTCTACGTCACTTAGTACCAAGTACTAACCATATCGATGCAAACCGCTGCGCGCAAAAATTTTTTTTTTATGAATAATGTCGAAGGGTGTTAAAAATTATGAGTGTGACAGGGATGCCATGATAGCGCGGCGAGTGAGAGGACGTGGGTTCGATCGCCAGTTAGTCTGTGTGGGGTTTGCATGTTTTCCCGTGTCTGCGTGGATGTGTGTGTGTGAGAGAGTGTTTCACTGGTGTGCAAATGAGGATATGCAGTGTACCATAGTATGATGAGTGACCCAGTGTAAGTAGTGTATCTAGCAGTGTAAGTGACCTTGGTGAATAAGGTGTGTGGGCTGGTAACACTACATAGAGTTCACTGGAAGTCACTTTTGAAAAAAGCATCTGCTAAATAAATAAATGTAAATATAAAAGTACATACAGCATTGTACATGACCCTGGGTGAGAAGGTGTGCACTCAATACGACTACTGTATTCACTGAAAGTCGCCCTCCTAAATGAATAAACGTAGACGACAGTAAAGCGGGGCTCTGTTCAGCCGCAAGACTCCAGCTACCCATCTAAATGTAATTTTGAGCAATTCTGCGTCAGTCTGCAGTCAGTCTCAGAGACACCAGCAACATCTGTCCAAGTTCGCTCCATGCGATGATCACTTGCAAATATGGATGGCCAATGAAATAAACGAAAACGGGTCCGATTTGGAATTACCTGTTGCCACTCTGTACAGTACTCTGGCAAACAAAGCGAATGCTGTGTCCCTTCAACCAACTAACCAGCCAAGTAATCGCTCATCTTTCACGCCACTTTTCGGGATACGGGGTGGGGAGTACACAAACCGATGGCGAGCCTTCATAAAAGGACTATTTTGCTACAGCTATAAAAGAAAAAAAACACAACAATTTAAGGCACAAACAAGTCTGATCGCTATTTACTGATGTAATACATGTGGATGTTTGGACGTTTCCTCTCTGTGTTTTAATCCATGCAACGACCCAGAGCGTCGCATGTGGGGAAAGGGCTAGTCGGAGAGAGATGAATGCACAGATGGTGGACATCAGCCTGGCCCGTGTAAGTTCACTTAACTCAGATCACTAAAGCGATGTTTGTGCAGCAGCCTTGTCGTGTGTTACAATAAACAGCAATTACATTGCACACAAGCCATACAGGGTAAGAGGCTGGGCATTCTAGCATGTTCCTCTACAAAAGACACATTTTTGTACTCAGAAGCACAAAAGCTGTCCTCTACACTCATTAAAATTCACGTCAGAAACCGAACCTTTTTTTTTTTTTTTTAAAACTCCCAAAATTTGGGAATGTGTGGTCTCCACGAAGCCCAGACACACATTTAGGGAACAAGAATAACAAAAGGAAAGTTACTGTCGCACTCAGAAGTGGCACGATGTCGAAAGTTGGGTTTTCAATTTTTGCTGCAGTCCGGAGGAAAGAATTCCCTCTGTTCTTCAGAACTGCTGAATCCCTATCAGAATTCAAAAGGGGTCTCAAAATACACCTTTTGGATACACTTCTCTCCCTAATAGCAACATAAATTAGTCTAGCACCTTCCGCTATGACTATGTATACATTTCCTGTCCAACTCACTTCTATATACACCTTCATGAATGGTGTTTAGAAACAAAACGGTGGTACTGAACAAACAAGTCAATTTAATATTCAAGTCTGTATCTAATGCCATTTTTCTGCTGCACTTTTGTTTACTCAGAGCAACATGATGCTTGTTTATTGAGCAGATGGCTACATTGTACAAGTACAATGCTAGAAACCGGGGCACTTTTTCTTTGGGATCATTCTTTACCTTCTTAGATGTGTTGCTTCAAAATCTCACATTAATGCACACACACACTGGCTGAAACCGCTTGTCCCAAGCGGGGTCGTGGCAACTCGGAGCCTAACCCGGCAACACAGGGTATAAGGCTGAAGGGGGGAGGGACAACACCCAGGACGGGACATTAATGCAAAGAGGGTCAAAAACGGCATAACTACATTACTACTCTTCTTTATGTAAGTATCTGTTCTTATCCTCTTTATGTTTGAGGAACCGCAATCAAGGAGAGATCAGGGATCTCCCCCTTGTACGCAGTAGAAGGGAAGAAATCCGTATATTATGTCAGACCAACAGAAGCTATAACAGATTGGCAAGAGCAAAGAGGAGGATCTTCATGTCTTCCATGTGAGCGACAGCAGCAAACTGGAGCGAAAATGGACAGAATCCACACCGAGAGAACAGAATGTCAAGATCTTTTCAGAAAGTGTGCATGTGGATGTGTATAATGAATTGGTGATGCTCTCCAAACTGCGGGGGGATAAGTGCAGGCAACAGAAACTGGCCATACTCCTCAGCCTGAATCGAGTCCGCGGGGGCCACGTAGTTGCTGGGAATGTATCCTTTCTTCCCCGTGTTGATGGAACGAGCTTCCCACCAGTCCCCCTCCCTGCAAGAAGACAGAGAGAGCCCTTGGTGAACTCCAGTTTGGGCTGGACCGAATCTGAGTGGAACCTTGCAGAAATGGGGTGTCCAGAAAATTGCTGTCAAACTTAATTTGACAGTGAGCATTTATCTGCGCGTTTCCAGCTCATCTACCTGAAGCACGTGAACACTCCAACCATGTTCCTTTGCTGTCATTGCCTCATTTATAACAAAAACAACCAACCCAAGTGATACTACGGGAAATATTTTGGGAAAGCATCGATGAATAGTGCTGACTATTAATTATGGGATAGACTAATCAGCCAAAAAGGGGGGGGGAGATGATCCTGGGGAAACAAGGGTTTGTGAAAAAAATCTGAACAAAGTACAATTAATAAAAGGTGCTCGGTCTGAACATTTAATTCCCAGAGATCAGCCCACCCATGCTGCTAAGACCCCTGTCTCCTTAAGACGAGCTTGGTGCTCCAAGCCCCTGTAATGAGAAAAGGGGGGGCACAGCAGAGGGATTAGGGATTGCAGGAAGACTTACGTGTTGTTAATGATCTGAAACCTGTCCCCTTTTTTGAACGAGAGGTCATCAGATGTTCTGGCTTCATAGTCATACAAGGCCACGAAAAACGTAACCCCACCTAAAAAAGGGCAGTAAACGAAGAGGTCAGAGCTCCTGCTGTCGCATAACCAAAGTGAGAGTGATACGAGCGATCTGGTTTCAGGAAGCACACATTGTTATCATCAATTAATTCTTCCCTGCTGTTACAAACAGGCAGTGAAAAGTAGAACTTGGTAGAAAAGAGGAACCAAACATGAGAAATCAAACTACGGGCAGGTCCGGGCAGGGGTGGGTCAGGCCTATTTGCGATGGAGCTTTACGGCTTTCGGATGGCGTCAACGTGGGTCGTTTGGTCTGCCGGGCTCCCCTCCAGCGCTTGACTTTAACGTGAGGCAAATTCAACGGAGTGGCTTAATCGATTTCAAGGGGCCTGTAATTAGCAGTAATGAATGGATGCAGTCAGTCCATATGGTGGCTTCAGCAAACAGATCGCAAACGGAGGCTAAGCTACACAGGGCAACTGGCTGCTTGAACATTCCTCCTCCTCCAGAGTTTTTTGGTGCTGTATTGATGTGAAACATGACATGAGAGGATCACACCAAAGCAATAGGGTGACAAATCAGATCCAAACTGGACTGGTGACCCCCCCATGTAGAAATGATGCCATAACTCCCAGCGAAAGTTTTGTAACGTACACTCCGCTCCGGACATCACACATGAGGTTTTCAACATATAACATTTGTTCATTTAGCTGTTCAGTTTCTCCAAAGCAACTTACAATTATTTATCCATTTATACAGCTGGTTAATTTCACTGGAACAATTTAGAGTAAGTACCTTGCTCAAGGGTACTAACAGTCAAAGGTAGGAATCAAACCTGAAACCTCTGGGTTCAAAGACAGCAGCTTCAACTACTACATTACCAGTTGCCCAAAAATAACAGCACCAGCAGCAAATATGCCATTATTACACATCAATCAGTGAATCAAAGAAATCTGCCTTTTAGAGCCTCAAGGATCAATATTTACAGAATCCCTGGTGCAGCTTACTATATGTAGGCAGCAGCTCCAACTACTACGCTACCAGGTGTCCCTTCTATCTTGCTGCTCCAAATTTGCTCTGATGTGTTTAAACATCACTTACTGCCAGCAACAACCCATCATTGAGGTCGGTTTTGCTAAAAAATTCTCTTTGCAGCGATAAGTGTGTGATTGCACTTTGGTAGAGCATGAAAGGGGATGCTGCAAGCCCCAGGGAATGCTGGGAGGATTTTTTTTTTAGAGGGGGAGAGATGGGGGGAGGAGAAAAAAAAAAAAAAAAAAAAAAAAACCCTGAAGTGCCTCTGAAAGCAGCCCAAGTTGGAGAACATTTTTCAAGCCAGCAGCGCAGGAAAACATCCCAGAACAATTCCGCTGTGACGCGGAGGGCCACAAAAAGCCTCAAACCTCTTAAGTTATTGCATGAAATGGATTCAGAGTTGTCCAGTAATAAGGAAGCGAACTCAATGGCTCCGACACACAGCACTGAACGTGCCAATTCATACAAGCTGAACGCCAGAGAGTACTATGCTCAGCGTCACGGCACTCGAGAGCACTTCAGGGGGACCGCTGGAGGAGGGGGGCATGCAGCGGGATGACAGCTGCGTGACACATGGGACAACCGAGTCTGGCCATTCCACAGCCACGCGCTACGTGGCCTCGGATCGCTTGAGTAGCAGCTGCTTGACTCTTTCGCTGGTGGACAAACTGCACGTGGACCGTGGGGCCCCGTCATCCTGGCGCCATGACAGTACTGCTCTGGAAGCCCCCCCCCAAAAAAAAAAAAAAAACCACACCACAGCTGACACTCTTTCAATGACGTCTCCGGTTTGACATTTCACATTTATTCATTCAGCTGATGCTTCTTCTCCAAAGTGACTTCCGATGTTAATTTATTTACAACTATTTACCCATTTATAAAGCTAGGCAATTTCAGGGTAAGTACCTTACTATAGCTGGAGCTGAGATTCAAACCTGCGACCTTTGAGTCCTGGGAGGGGCGTGGCGGCACAGCAGTTTGGCCGGGTCCTGCTCTCTGGTGGGCCTGGGGGTTTGAGTCCTGCTTGGGGTGCCTTGCGACGGACTGGTATCCCGTCCCGGGTGTGTCCCCACCCCCTCCAGCCTCGTGCCCTGTGTTGCCGGGTTATGCACAGAGTCGCCGCAACCCCGCTTGGGACAAGCGGGTTCGGTCTGTGTGTGTGACCTTCGGGTCCAAAGGCAGCGGCTCTAACCACTACGCTACCAGCTGTCCCATGCTTGACTCTTTCAGCACAGTTCCAGCAGTTCTCGAACTGTAGGGAGAGTAACTGTATGGTTGCTCTGGGACAGCAGGACCAGGACAGGAGCAGCTGGAGTGTGGAACGGGACACAGGAGATGGAGACAACCCACATACTGGCAAGTGGTAGTGATCAGAGCTGCTGCCTTTGGACACAAAGGTCGCATGTTCGAGTCCCACGTCCAGCTGTAGTACCCCTGATCAAAGTACTTACCCCAAACTGCTCCAGTAAAAGTACCCAACTGTATAAATGAATAAATAATTGTAAGGAGCTTAACAGTGTAAACTGCTTTGGAAAAAAGCACCAGCTAAATGAACAAATACAAATATCCTTTCTGAAGCAGCAACTAGATCTAGAAGTCATTGGTACAGAGGTCATTCCAGCCATGTATGAGGAACTAACGGCTCGTGCGCAGGACAAACCCCAAGACAAAGCCCGGGGACTTCAGACCCAGGGACCTCACCTGAAATTACAATAAAACATCTAAAAGAAGTAAAAGATAAACATTTTTAAGCAAAGCAAGACACAATAAATGACTAAGCAAAGACAAATGTTGATGGCACCTATTTTTCACACTTCGGTAGCTTGTCAGCGCATCAAATTGTCTATCCAGCATAAGAGGTTCAAAATTAAATGCCTACTTCCGACAACTCAATTTTTATGCTCTTCTCAAAAGGAAGAGCAATTCAAGCCAAAAAAAAAACCCTTTATTTAAAGATCTATTGTTGTAAACCGCAGGGCAGTAGGTAACGCAGTGCGGGAATTAAATAAACGGTGTTCTAACCTGAAGGTTGCCGATTTGAGCCCCATTCCCTTCTACAGCTCAAGCAAAGTACTTACCCTGAATTGCTGCAGTAAAATACTCAGCTGTATGAATGAGTCAAACACAGCAAGTCACTCAAGGTACTAAGTAACAAAAAAAATAATCTTTCAATGTGTCAAGTACTTGAAGAGGATGTAATTAAGCACTTAAGCACTCAATTTCTAGAATTTAAGGAAAAAAACATGTATTAACCAAATATTAAAGTGCTTTAACACTACAACACACTGGATGTGTGTGGATTTCTGGTGGAGAACAGAAAGGTGCATAAGGTTTAAGAGGGGGAAAAAACAGGCACCCGTTGCGAGAAGCACGATCGGTGCTGGCTGTGGAGTTTAGGGGCTGGAAATCAAGCTCGATTCTGACGTACGGCGTACCACCACCCACCTGAGACGGAGCCTGGGAACGTGCTGGTCGCCGATGCGGAAAAGGAGGATGATGCCCCGCCGAAAGGTGCTATGATGGAGGAGCCCCCGAAGGGCGTGACCGAGTGGCTGTTGTAGCCCACTGCTGGAGTCGGGTCCAGCTGCGTGGGCTCGGGTCCATAGTGGCCCACGTGGCCGCTCACCGAGTCCGCCGTGTTCTCTGGTCTGTACTTCATCGCCGGCCCCTTGTCCTCCTTGCTCTTGATGCAGCCCATCTTCGCGTCTGAGGAAGATCGACAGAAACAATCGCATCATACGGCCCTGGAGTGGCGCCAAGACCTTTGGCCAGAACAACCGCTGAAGGGCTGGACCGGATGGGCATCTGGCGCGACGGTGGACGGCAAAAGCAACCAACCACACGGAAAACGGTACAAAGTCACCCACGGTGATCACGGGAAACCGCACTCGCCAGTTCGCTTTCAGCTCCTTCGTTTGCCCCCCCTCAGCACAAAACCAAGCTTCTCTCCTTTCAAGACGTCGAGATTCACCTACATCCTCAGATTCTAGTTTACAGTCCGAGCCGGTGCTTTGGAACTACCTGCTGAAGAAAACGTGCAGCTGAACACGATTCACCCTTCTATTCTGTGATATTTAAGCAGCATGTGTGCAGTTTAAAGACGAAAAAACCTAATTTCTTTGAACCCGCTGGGCACTTTGAGAAAATTGCTGCCTGCCAATGACTTCCATATTTTCCCGGCGCTAACAAGAGGACGTCACAAGCTGCGTAAAGGCGGCACACGAGTCAACGGTGAACCAAAGCAGAGGTTTCCATGGTGAACCGTGCAGCTTCAGACTATATGTAAGGTCATACCTCCCGAAAGGAACCACAAGTATCTCGGTCAATCTGAATTATGGTGTTTCCCGCATATTAAAGCAGCGGTTTAACCAAGATTTGAGGGAGGAGGGGGGAAAAAAAACTCCATAAAGGCATGCTCTCCAGTGAAGGCTCATGGGAAATCTCAGATGAACTGTATTTAATCCCCACTTGTACACGGACATGTGATGTTGAAGACTGTGAGCTATGATGAGGAACAGCCTCTCGCTGCATTGCGAAACAACAACCCATTTCTGAAGGTGATCAGGTCCTTCGCAAGACATTATGGATGTGCTTCTAAGGGAACAAGGAATGAGGTTAAGACCGGGGGGGGGGGGGGGGGGGGGTTAAGAGTGTTATGAGCATGTTGGAAAATAATCTGTCATCCGGTCCAACACAGGATGTCTGACTGACCTTCGAACCCAGTGAGCTTTGCTGACCACACAGTAGCTGCGGACGGAGGCTGATGGGTACTGGTGGGTTTGAAGTCAGATCAGACTTCAGTGGAGATGTTTGCGTCGAGTTCTGCATCGGGCACTGTTCAAACGCTTGACGTCAGGGTGAGCGCATCAAAAGATAAACACGTCCCCGTCAAACAGAATCGAATTCTTCCATCAGCAGAAGGGTGAGGGCAGTTCTGCTTCTCTACAGCCCTCCTTTCAAAGAGCTACTCAGGATGTATGTCTGGGGGGGGGGTGTGTTGAGCATGGTCATTTTACCGGACTAATTCACAGTAAGTACCTCGCTAAAGGGCACTAGAGCGGAGTGAGATTGAAACTGAGAAGTTTCACTTTGCAAGCGGTGGACCTAAGCACCACGGGTGCGCTGCCCTACTGACGCCGAACGTCTTTCTCTCCCTTTCTGCGTTTTAAAGAATGTCAGCCGAGAGGAGGTGAGAGGTCAACGAGGGGCCCCTGGCTCTTGCCGGACGGTTGCAATTCATGTGTTGGCATGGTGATGCCCATCTGACTCCCAACATTAAGATGGGCTAAAACACAGGGAACAGGAGAGAAACTGATGGGAGGAGAGAATTACATACAGACTAGGGAACGTCATGGCAACAGCTCCCTCGACCTGTCAGTTTCCTTATGGAACACCTCAGGAGATTCTCACCCTTAAGACTGATGTAACGACTAAATGGTCTAATATGGGACTGAAAGATCATTTATTAGTAGCAGCTTGTTCAGTGCAGGGTCATGGTGGTCTGGAGTACAGCCTGGAAACATGGGTGTGAGGGAGGGTACACTGTGGATGGTGGGCACAGGACCACAGTCTGAACTGAACATGTCTGTGCAACGCAATTGTTCCCTCATTAAATTGCACCTTAATGTGTGTATGAAAGTCACAGATCCACCTGAAACACAACTGTTAAGACTGTGGGAGGAAACCAGAGCGCATGGAGAAAATTCATGCGAACGTGAAGAGAACACGCAGACTCCGAGCCAGATCAAAACGCACATCTGAAGCGGGGAGGCACCAGTCCAACCCGATGCGCCGCCCCCTACAGAACACAAGTTGCAGTTATTTCAATGTTCTCATGCCGACTTGGCTTGAGATGAGGAAGAAGAGCGGAAACCAACTTGAAAGTGTCGGGTAAGGACACTGGTACACGGAGGAAGCGAAACGCATCAAATCAAGCACTGATTTAAAGGTACTGCGATGCCTCTTCTAGACAGCTCCAGTCATCACCAACCAAACCCACATCCTGTTCTTCGCAAAACCTTTAACCACATTCTTGTTACTAAACAGACCAGACGTGTCAGGATGAGATGCAATGTATTTCATGTGTGTAAGCTGTGAAGGCTTTTCAAATGGCAAATCATTAAAGATGAGGCTGATTAATTATTAAAGCTTAAAGTTACTCAGAAAGTAGACGTACACATCGGAAGAAACTCTGATTTGTGTGTGTGTGTGTGAGAATGTAATAACTTCCTCTTGTGTCTTACAAGGGAAATGTGGGTGTAAAGACGATTTCACTTAAGTGTAATGAGCAGACCTTGCCGGTCCAGACTTGACCTTGTTTGACCCCAGAGTTGAGCCTTGAATGTGCAGGAGAGCGGTGGGAACAAAGAGGGCCTCAATGGCACTAGTCACCTATGCGAGAGCAGTGTAGCGTGGAGAAAAGGCTCTTATCCTTCCCTCTCACACACACACACACACACACACACACACACACACACACACAGTGAGCCAGGGGGTTGCCCCACTTACAGTAAATGCCGGCACCGGGGGGGGGTGACTGATGTAATCCTCTTCAGAGGGGATAATGGCACTAATGAGGCAGGAGGCTGAGCTCATTCAAGCCCTGTCTGTCCCTCTGATGGGCAAAGGGGGGGGGGGTCATGCAAGTGTTTGGATGTAATTTCGGAGAAGGTGAGGAGGGGTGCGGTGCTTCCATTGCTACGTTGGCCTTGGTCATCTGAAGGATGCTGAACAAAAGCTGTTTGACGGCAAGCTGCCTTGTCGTTTCAATTAAAAAAAAAAAAAAAAAAAAGGATTAAAATTAAAGCTCGAGAAAGACAGTGGCCTCTGAGATGCGAGCGAGACGACGTCAACGGCTTCTCCACCCGTCCATAAATCACCTGAAAGCAGCTCTATGCAAGTCAAGCATCTGACAACACTAAGACGGAGTTGAAAGATCAGGGTAAAAAAAAAAACATAAAATAAGTGAAAACACATTCATGTTACTTTACCCCCAACTGAAAGATGCAGCAGAGAAAAGGTCTTTTTTTTTTTTTATGTCATATGAAATTCAATTTAATTTCAACGTAGATCGAAATTAATACCGATGTTAAAACCCTACCACTTTTTTTAAAAAAATTAGAGGGTAAACAGTAAAATTGAGGGACACCTGTATTATTACTGTTACGTTCTCATACCTCTCCCTAGGCTCCCGCATTGGGGGGGGGGGGGGACAGGACGGACATGGAGGCCTACCGCTCCCAGCAGCCGTTCACACATACAGTGAGGTAGCAGCCAAAGAGGCACTTGGGGCTGCGGTGCAAACCGAGCAAGCAGCTCATTGATGAGATGCAGACGGACTGTCGTTGCCCCCGATGGCACGGATCCAGCTTCGCCCCAACCCCTGAATCATTCCCCCAAACATCTGGATGAACAGCAGGCAGGAAACCGGATTGATTTTCCTTTTTCGCTCTGCCCAGCCAGTCCCACCCACCCACACACACACACACCTGTTCTCCTGGAGCACACAATCGAAGACAGCGGAAAGGCCTGCACCCTTCTCTGGAGCCTTAGGGTTTGTGTGTGTGTGTGTGTGTGTGTGTGTGTGTGTGTGTGTTACCATCTGCTTTTTCAATGTTACAAGTACCATCAACCCTAAAGAAGCATTACACATACAAATATACCTTGTACACACACCCTTCTAAACGCTAAACGGTAATAAAGTACCAAGGCTTCTTGGATTTTAACACACAATCTTTGAATGAAGCTCCGTTAAAGTTATGAACATTGTGTCGTCGATACAAACATATTCCACTTTATTACATTTTAACAAACTATTTTAAAGCTGTGGATGGCACCTGTATTTATGTACCCGGTCAACTGGTGCCAGTAAAGTACACAACCAATAGTGCGGGACTGCGGTAATTCCACTTATTTACTGTGCTTACAGCTTGTGTCTTGGGCTTGGCGAGTTTCGGTGATCAGTCGGGAAATGAGAATTTACGCATGTGTTTATGGAGCGAATCGGTCAACAATTTGGATCGAACAGGAGTCTGACGAGAAAACATTTTCATTCTCAGTCACTTTAAACCAGTCTGACAGTAACCGAACGTTAATAGAAAAGTAAAGAGTCTATATGTTTAACTGAACATGCGTATATCCAAGATTTAGAAAATATAACCAGCAAATGAACCGAGGAACACCTGTTTTAAGCTTTTACTGATTATAATCGTGGCAAAAATTAAGAGTAACAAATGAGTTATGACTTCTTCCATGTCCTTAATTTGAGAAGCGAGCGTATTTTACCTTTTAAAAATTGAGACAAACTCAGTTTTTATACTCGGTACTTAGCTGGAGGAGGGGGAGAAGGCCAGAGCGCCAGAACTTGCTCTCCCTTCTCGGAAGAGCATCCGCGGAGAACAAAAACCCAGAACGGCGGCGGCGGCGCAACGGGAGCGGTGCCAGAGCCGCAGTTCCAGCGATTAGAAAATTCGGAACTGTGAGCGGCGGGTTTGCGCTTGCTGTGCCAAGAGACGAGCGACTGCACCGGGAGACACGAGGGAGGAGGGCGACGGCACTGCATGGGCCTGCTAAAGAGCAGATATGGACCATATTGATAGAGCGCAATTTTCATCACAACAGCTCTTCGTTGGCCTCCGTCCCAAAAACCGTCAACACCGGCTCTAATCTCTCAGGCTGTGGGTAATGCTCCGCAGAAAACCGCAAACCGTGCCGGCCAATCTTCCGTAACACCCCTTTCCTCTGCCCCTGCGCTCAGCACCGCGTTTAGTCCCACGCTGCTCCTCACCACTCGAGAGCCTGCAGCGCGACGCCTATCGAGCGAAGCCTCCGAAGGTATGCGGTTCCGATCCCAGAGGTCAAGCAAGGGATATCGTAATCCTCTCCCTAGACAGAAAGGCCCGTGCAAATCCCCACCCCATGACTTGCAGAGGAAGGCCCGCATGGGTCAAGCGGAGGAAGCCAAATGTCACTGGACTTACCCACGTGCCCCTCGCTACAACACTCATTGGAGAGGGGCACCTCATGGACCACCAAAAACCCCGTAGGACTGCAAAAACCCAGCAACAACCGCTATGCGCGTACCGGCTGCCAGGGAGGAAGGTACTTTACTACGAATGAGCATCTCAAACCAGATGCTCCGGTTTCCTCCCACAACCCGACGACACGTTTTGCGTTAACCGGCGTCTCCAAATTACCGAATGTGGATGAGTGAGTGACGGCTCTGCGATGAAATGCGTGGCGTGTCCAGGATCTACCCTGCCTCACACTGGACTTCTAGAATGGCCTCTGGAGCACGGCAGCCCTGAATAAGGGAGGTGTGGCATTACTGCCAACAGATGGATGGATATATGAAGGTCTGTTTTGCATACAAAATCTGTTCTGCTCTTTTCTGTTATTATAAAGCGATGGTGATCTGGCAGCAAAGACTCACAACCTGCAGCAGCCTGAGCCAGAGGTACAACGTACTGCGGCCATCACTCTTCCCTCAGCGCCTCGCAGGATTTCCCTACACCAAACTGGGTCACGCTTCCCCGCACGGAGTCCCCGTCACGGACTCTGAAGTCGCAGCACCCTTTGCAGAGGTGCTGTGGAACAAGTTGTCACGTTGACTGTCGAATGGCAGTAGCCAAAGAGGAGCTGACATGGGTATGTGAGCAATGTCCCTTCCGGTAGCGACAGACGAACGTTTGGCACATGTCAGATGGTAAAAGTGCTGGAAGAGTCCTTCGCCCACGACATTCCAAATGCAAGGCATCAGCTTGCAGATGGCATAATGATACGCTTTGCTCCGAGGACCTGGAGGGGGGGAAAAAAAAAAAAAAAAAAAACCAACTCTCCCCAACAGACACACACAGGCACACTGATTATGTATGAGCAAGCAGAATCTACATATCGCAAAAATCACGCCAGCTAAGAAACGGTAATTCACCGTGCGGTCAAGGGAGTGCATTTCGACGACGTGAGCCAAAACACGTCAGTTTAAATTCCCCTTTACTGACATACACACGTGCGCTAAGAAATTCCCACCCTGCCAAAGCAGCCGCACTCGTAGCGCAGCCCCTGTCAGCGATGTGGTAAGCGAGCAGAGCCAAGTAACCATGATGACAGCACAAGTATGTGGAACATAGTGCTGCTGTAAGGCCTGCCGAAGTACCACTTAGATCCTTCCATCAGGTTCTGATGTCGCATTGGAGTGAAATCGCTGAGGGCAGTTTGAGATCAAGGCCGGACAAGACAACAGGGAGACGCTGGAAATCCCTAAAGCAACTCCAGCTTCCAGGTCCCAGTAAGGTAGACCGGTTTACTGTGCAGCTGTTATTTTATACAATACTCGGAGGAATGCCAAGAAGGATTAAGATAAAGCCTCAAGGATCGTTTTCAAATATACCCTTAATGTCTTAATATACGAGTATTTCATTTACATTTATTCGCTTAGCTGATACTTTTCTCCAAAGCGACTTACAATGTTAAGGTACTTGACAGTTATTTATACAGCTGAGTAATTTTACTGGAATGATTTAGGGTAAGTACCTTGCTCAAGAGTATTACAGCTGGAGGTAGGATTCAAACCTGCAACCTTTGGGTCCAAAGGCAGCGGCTCTAACCACTGTGCTACCAGCTGTCCCATTTCATAATCTGCCCTTGCAATCAAAAAATCTGGATTCAAATCCCTGCTCTTGAACAACATACCTAAATGGTCAGATTAATTAAAAAAAAAAAAACAGAAAAAAGAAGTTACCCAGCTAAAGGTATACAGATTTCACAGCACAACACGGACTCCTCCATAAAAAAGGGGAGGAGCGATACCTACACATTTGCCCAGATCAAGTCTATCTGTGGGATGTGTCCAACTTATCAGCATCTACACTTTAAAAAAAAGTTTCCATGCAGCTCTGTTTGCACACAAAGTGCAAACAATGGACTGCCTAAGGGAGAAGCTTTGAAAAGACAAGGAAGCCTTCTGCTTTAAGGCTTCATCACTGCTGTACGGCAGGAAATGCGTTTTACCCCTAATTTTTACTGGGTCAGCTAATTAACAGACACTCGACATCTTGAAACAGATGGTCTCAAACGGCACGCAAATATTAAAGGCTTTTTACAAATATAATCTGGTTTATTACAACGCAAAAAAAATAGGCAGCAGAATTTAATTAAACTGCGTAAACCCAATCAAGCTTACTGGTACTAAATGTGAAGGGAAAAGCTGAAATGAACAGTGAAGAACTTATATATAAATACTATATAGCGACAGCATAGCACAGTGCTTAGAGCTGTTGCCTTTAGACCCAAAAGTTGCAGGTTTGAGTCTCACCTCCAGCTATAGTACCCATGAGCAAGGTACTTACCCTAAATTGCTCCAGTAAAAATTACCCAGCTGTATAAATGGATAAATAATTGTAAGTAGCTTTGGGGAAAAGCGACAGCTGAAAGTAGTAATGTAAATGCTAAACTCAATCCCCAGCTCTACTACTCATTCCAGAGCACAGCCTCACAGCACAGAGGTCACCCTGAGAGTTGGGATCGCGTCTGGATCGCTGCACGGGGTCCGAGCTCCCATCCAGGCTATGATCAGTTGCATCCCATTATGGTACTTTACAAAGAGGCAAAATCCAGCAGGAGCTTTGCAGACGCAATTTAGCCGAAGGATTTTGCCTTTAAGCAAACAGTGGGACTTCCTCTCTCTGTGCCTGACTTCAGTTGTGTTGAACGCACAGGGACTCGTGGGTAAACAGAAGCAACACGCCCAGGCTCCGGTGTACTTTCGCCATTGTTTTATGGCACAACAACAGGCACCGGCCCAATTTCCGTCTGCTCCAAGGAAACGGATTAGCATCGAGGCAACAGAGGCCGAAGCCTGCGCCGGTGACATTCCCCAAGTGGAGTTTCTCCCTCTCTGCCAAAGGCACAAAGACGCATCCCGGATGACCCTTGACCTGACACACCCTAGGAACAAAAGGAACTGGAACTTACCTTCTGCACTTCCTCCACTACGATGGCGCTGTGACCTTTGCGCTTGGGAGCTGGTTCTCCCACCTAAACGCAAGGCCTAGCGGCGCAGAGCGGCACAGAACGGCGCACAGCGGAGCCGGACACATCGGAGCTACGGCCTCGGATTTGATCCCACCCAACACCCCACTTCAGGCTGACCATAATGTAATGCTGAGAACACAGCTTTTTAGGATTTTAGTGTTATTTAAATTTATTCACTTCTCTATACCTTTGTCAAAGGCAAGTTTGGTTAACACAGTAAGCTATAATTTACTTTTCATAATTTAGCTGACGCAGCTTTCGGTTACTTACAACTATTCACAAACTTATACAGCTAAGTAATGTTTTAATGAAGCAATTCAGGGTTGAGTACCTTGAACAAGGGTGCTGGAGAAGGAGGTGGGACTCAAACCTACGACCTCTGAGTGCACACGTGGGAGCTGGAACCACTATGATACCGGGTGTCTACTTTTTGGCTGAAGCTTTTCTACAAAGCACCTTAGAATTTTAAATGCATTGGAGTGACTTGCCCACTTGTAAAGAAGGGTAATTTTTGCTGAAGCAATTCAGGGTAAGCACTAACATTTCAGGAAGAGAGGGGTAAACTGAATGAGTTCATTGGGGTCCTTCCAAAGGTGACGCTACTACACCAGGTCCTTTACCCATTTATACAGCTGGACAAATTTTACTGTAGCAATTCAGGGTAAGTACTTTGGCCAAGGGCATTACAGCCCTAGTGGGATTTGAATCTGAGCCTTTCAACTGGAAGGTTTCGGCTACCACTTCCCTTGTATTCTCCTACATGAGTTCAAGACTACATAGTAGATTAGATTTGGACAAAACAAATAGTTTCCAGCTAAATGTATTCTGACAAAATTAAAAGTGTGCTTTCTTGTCATAAACAATAAAAAGTTATGAATAAATAAAATGGATCTCCGAGGCAATGACTCCCTGGAACCTCTTCATCTGGCTCAACCTACAGTCCAGTAATGGAGCTCCAAAGATGTATGTGAACTAAATTTTCATTACACTTTCTTCAGCGAGCAATCCATTAGTATATTCAATTGTGTATTTTCTCCCTGTAAAAATGTCAGTGCTTGCAGTGACTTGTCTCCACCACTTTCTGGCTAACTTCACCACTTCTTATTTCAAGTGAAGACCTGCCCAAAGTACTGCACTGGAAAATGACATCACAAATCATATCTTTTTGCAATGAAAAACCAATTCAAGTAGACAAAAAAGAGAATAAGCTAAATGGAGACTAACAGTGAAAAGGCACTGAAACTGATCAAACAAAAATATAAAATACCAAAATACAGCAATCCCTCAATTTATGAAATTAATCTGTTCCTGAAAACGGTCTGGATACCAACATTTTATACCAAAGGCCTATTTCCCTACTTTAAATGGGATAAGTAATGTTTTCCCAGTCAATGTGTTCAAATCTGAAAATTCCAAACCAATTTCCCCCAAAATGTCACTAAAACACTTAACTATAAACTTATGTCAGCACGTTACAGAATACTTAAATTACCTAACAAACACACACTTGGGGTTATTAATGTGCATCTTTTTAAGGTGCAGATTTTGGAAACGAATTCTACATTCCTTACATCCAGCAGACAACAACAAACATTCAGTAATGAAATTCACGTTTAAAAGAAACTGCTTAAAATAAGCAGTGAACCGATACTATACTCTCCCAAAGAAGAACAGTTCATTTTGAGTTGTGCTGGCTGGACGAAGCTTGGCAGTCATTCTTGCACTGCCACTGCACAAACACAAAGCATCAATACAAAGTAAATGAGACAGGAAACCAACAGGAAAATGCTGATGGTACACTAGTGCCAACTACAGTATATTACTGCACTTCCGCTTCACTCTCAAATTTTTTAAAATTTTTATTTATGTAGCAGTTCAGATAAAATTTCCCTACACTGATTTTTTGTTCTGGAAATGAAAAATGGGTTATCAAAAGTCAAGAGCTGGTATACCAAAACTGTGAACAAGTTTGTAAATTGAGGGACATCTGTACAACAAAGACAAGACTTGGACAAGTTCATGAGGTGTACCTAGATCTAATAGTTGGCATGGGTAAAGATACCATCAAATCTGAGTCCATCAGATAACAAGTAGGCACTTTATACTTTACCTCTCTGCTCTTTTTCATGGACTCACCAAATACCAAAGCTGGTCTTGTTCATGCAGAAGTAGCAACCAGAACAACAATGGTGAAAGTTAAGCACATGACAAGAAAGGCTGTTGGTTTGAAGTCTCAAAAGTGATCCTGTCATTTCTCCTTTGTGAAAGGTAAGCAAACAAATACTTAAAATCAGCTGCATGTACATGGAGCAGCAGGTGGTGTACCTGTCCACTTTGCAATTGAAAGACTCGGGTTCAGAATCTCCTGCTGTAATATCCTTGATGAAGGTATGCACTCTAAAGTTGCTCAAAAATACAGTACTGTATAAGTAGATAAATCATTGAGAGAAGCTATCTCCCCCCCAACCAAAGTACTACTCTAAGCCAGACAGGGAAAATTAGCTACCTAAATCAATAAATCAGTAAAAATGGCAGTGAAAAACAAGTTTGTTAGATATGTATGACTTAACAGCTGCCTCATCCACATTCACCCATGCTACTTCCGAGTTTCCTTCCCAACACAGGAAACATAAATGACAAAAATGAATATCGTTGCTCTGCACAAAAAAAAAAAGAAAAAAAAAAAGAGCTTTCTGGGATACTACATGAACTGCTGCCAAGGTTCACCCCTTCACAGCATACATGGAAATAAGCCTGTGCACACCCCCCACCCGCTGTTCTTTTTCCACTGAGCATGTCTGTTTCAGTGAGGAAGGAAGAAACTCCACTCATCCAGGAAAAACAAAACATGGCAAAACCAAACCATAAAGAAGTGAACTTTAACTTTACAGGGAAACAAACGCTTTTATTAGTACAGAAAACTGATTTTTTTTCTGTGTGCTTAACCCAGTTCTTAGAATTTTGTGAGCATGTAGAGGAATATATATTTAACCCCTCTCGCAACCTCCCAGCTACAAAAACTGAATGAGTAAAAACTGCAGGTTTCTTTTCTGGATCAGGAAAGCCCCTCTCATGGTTTCAATTTCCTGAAAATTAACAGTAATTTACTGATTTTTTGGAGCGTTGAAGGAAAATTTAAAATGCCTTTCATTCATCATTTCGACAAAAGAAAATATGGATTGATAAAAGGTACCTACTTAAATATCAGCCAGATCACAAACTTGGTGCAACAGAATTCCAACACTTCACATTTATGTTTCTCATCAGAACTAAGTGCCACTGTCTGGTGAATTATAAAGAAAGTTCTTTGTGGGAAGATCAATTAGCCCAAGTTAGTGTACGAGTTCCAACTGTACAACCACCTGTAACCAAATTAAAGTTATATATTTAAAAAAGCACAATGACTGAATGAAGAACAGCAAAGTCAATGTAATAACTTGTGTCATTGCCATTTTTAGTGTTCAGGCTCACAAGTTTGAGGCTCATAAATGGTTTCAATTTCGCATGTGCCGATTAAAGTTGAACTTGAATGCGTTTAATATCTACATTTGAACAAAAGGAAAAGACCCTTACTCGACATATCCCTTTATTTACACAGATGTTCCACACTTTGCACAACCAACATTTCCAGAAACCAAAAACAAAACTAATTTTACAAAAAATACAACATGAATTAGAAGTGAAAAATGATTTTAATCTAAAAAGACTCGGAAAACTCAGAGTACATAATGGAACAATAAATCTGAACTTAAAGAAAAGCAGTGAAAAACCTGGAATTTCAAGTTTTGACAAGCAGTCCTTTTTTTCTTTAGCGAAAGACCAAAAAAAATGGCAGGATATCTCCAAAAATACCCACATTCATCACAAAACAAAAGGTGTAACAAACCCATGCCATCAGTGGTCTCCCCATCCCATGGACTTTGGGGAACCGCCTGCCGGAGCTACCCAAAGCTAGAAAAAGGGAAAGAGAAAGATGAAGGTTCTACACTGGCTACGTGACACATTACACATTGACCCAGGACACAAAAGACATGTTGCCTTTGAAACCTGAGAGTCAAACACCAGAGGGACAGACATTCTCCCTTTTTCTTGAGTTCATCAACAAAACTTGACTGCATGCTAAGGTTGCATATTTGTGCCAAAAGATGTATTAAGTCATAAAAACCTGTAATAAAACAAAAAGGTGGATGCAGCCTACAGAAATAAACCATAAGGCATTCAACCTGGCTTCAGTGTCCATTTCGTACCACCTTATGAGAAAGATCTACACACAAAAATCAGAGTTCAGTTCCCTTGTCTCATTTAACCCTGCACCACCTCCCTCCTTTAACTAGTCGAAAATGCAGCATCCGAGACTGTCAACGACTCAAGAAAAATAGTAATATTACTCCCAGTTTTGCTCCCTGCATTGACTACAGGTCCTGTACAGGTATAACTACAAGTAGTATAATATACTATAATCACGCTAAAGACTACGGTCCCAGCTGCCCCTAATAAATTATATATAAGTAGTCAACACCCTCCTTCACTGCTTTTCTTGGTTCAGCTCTCTTCAAGATATTCAATGGACTAATAAACCATACATTTTCGCTCTGGAAACATTTACATCTAATTCCAACATCATATCCTTGCTTGAACCTTCACTAACAGATACCCACATCCATCGGCCCCGCATCTTTTCCAAACCAGGTTCCTGATTTTGTATTTTAATCGTACGTTTTCGAGCTGCTGTAACAAAAAAACAGCCTAAGAAGAGCGGGGACCATCGACGGGGCATTTTGAAACCATCGACAGTATTAGAAGCCCTCACAAAAAGCTGGAGCTGGCCCAGCCCCCACAGACTCTGGCAGTGCTAATCGCCAAGCTGTTAGCGTCCTCTCACTACGGCAGGATTAGCGCACCAGAGGAAGCATCATTGCACAGGACACGTAGCTTAACCACTGCCGTCATCCATTGACGTGCAGATAACGTCCCAGACACACATGCACACAGCTGGCAAGCTGGCCCATGTACCAACCCAAGGGGGTCGCAGACACCCCTCTGAAGACAAATAGGAAAATGTCTTAACTTTGCAGAACAAGCTGACACCAATGTGTCTCTTTTCACACTGCTGTAAGTTTTATTTATACTTTATTTTCATATTTAAATCATACTGCTGTCAAATTGTAGTAAATTACTTCAGGTTAAGTACAATGCTGTAGGGCACAACGGCAAAGTCCCTCCCACACTCAATGTGCCACCCACACACAGTGCTGGAACATCACCAGGTCACTCCTCTGCTCTGGCACAGCCTGAAGTTGCATCAGTTTACTGAACAAGTCTGCTTAAGGGCAAGCCTCAACGTTTCTCCCTCCTGCAGCGTGCCCTGTAGAACGTGGCGGTACACCGAAAGCAGGAGACCACGTGGTCGTTCGAGTCACGGTATAAATATCTGGATCCTTTTCTCCTTGTCCCTGTTAAAACCTTTTGAAAAGTTAGGACTCAAGCAAGGTGGCCGAGCCAAATGCAAACACCTCCAATCTGGTACCAAATGGTAGACTCGTTAGGGAACAAACGGTTGCCAGTTCAGATGCAAGGACAAATCTGACTTACGGTATGCTGAACAGACAACAGTACAAACACGCTGTCCTGGAGACTTCATAAAAAGCACCTGCGACAGATCTAAATAAAACAAATTAAAAAGATTTCATTAATTTTCAGGTGTGTCATTATTTAGGCATATCTTAAAATCTAAACCTGTATGCAATAAATGGCTGCATGAATCATGTTTCCTGCCTCCATTCTGATTCCTCCCACCTGCAGTCAACCAGTTGCACAATTTCACCTGACTTGCTTATCAGGCACATTCATTCAAATGACTTGCAAAAGCTCACTTACATTAAGAGTCTTTCTCCATGTTACAACTTAACATCCACCTTAGCAGGATTCCAGAAGCACAACCTGTTGGCTGCAAGGACAGTTGATAAACCAGAAACTCAAGGACAAACGTGGGAGCCAGTAGACCTGAACCACGTAGAACACCTTAAGGTCCATGTTACTATAAAGCCTTAAAACACTGGACCAAGGCTTTAGAGTTTCTAATAACACTGACAAAGAAGGGTGGTACTGCCCACGTATTGTCCTCACTTTCCTTCTACTAGGTATAAAAGGTGTAAATAAACCACATCCATGTCCCAAATAGCACAACTAAAAAGGAAGTTACAAAATGACACTGGTAGAAGCATCGCTGAGGATTTGAATTGTGAACTGCTCACTAGTCCTTGGACCAAGTTATGTGATAAGTAGTGGATGATCAATGCATGTCAGTGAGGGGGTCACTTTCTACATTTAAAAATGTAACTGTTAGAGAAAGTCATGAGAGAAAGCTCCTTCATTCAAACATTTCTATAAACTAACACCAAATACTAGACGAAAACGAAGACAAGCCATCTTACTCAACCTTAAGTCTTAGTGAGATCTCTCGACCTACATCCATTAAATGGAACCTCTTCCTGGAACCCCTGCTGACTTTCTTAGTTTACTCAACCGCTACAATCACTTCTACAGGGTAGGGTTTCCCTTCATCTCACAGCTATGAGAGGAAGAAGGAAACCCATAAAGCTTCAAGCCACCGTGACATATCAGCCATGCCTTGGGCGTTTACTTTCCCGGCACGCTCTTCTCATACCTTACCCAGCATCTACTGTTGACGGCCACCTGAACATCTAAGGAGCAAGCACTGCCATTTAGGCACTGACATCTCACACCTTATTCTGGTAGTGGACAAAGAAAAGCCAAAGCAAATTATTTACAGCCCTCTGGAATCTTAAAACTCTCCTGCGTTCTTCACAGGAAAGACACTGCAGATCTGACCTCTTCGTCAAGCCTGATGCGCCTGAACTCGGAGAAGATGGGACAAACATGAGGAATTGAACTGAATGAGGAAACGTGATGAACAAGCAGGCTTCTTGTCTTATAGAGCATGTTTGGCTCAGGTCCCGTGTGGAGTTCTGTGGCCCAAACTCACAGAACTTCTTAGAGGAATTGGGGTGGGGGGGTGTCACCTAAAAAAATCGGACGAGAAGTTGAAGGAGAACCGTAGAAACAGATAATCATCATGTTAGGAGATGTCTCAAAAGTAAACTAAATTTAAAATGGAAATGTCGGAAATGAGACCAACCAGGGTGACATTTTGAAATGTTTGGGTAATTCACACCGAAATAAGAGCAAAAGATTCGAGGTCCTTCAGCTTCATCGCTTTTTGGTGGAGGAGGTACATTTTTTTTTTCCAGGAGATGAAAGGCTCCCCGAACAGCTGCTTCCCCACGGCACGAGGAGCGCACCGAGCAGCAGCGCGGGAAGCTTGCAGCCCCTTAGCGCGTGCCTCGAAGGAATAAGCCTCAATATGTGGCAATTATCGCCTTTAATAACTTACTTATTGCCGTAAACAGTAAGTTGACGGTTTTTTAAAAAAAAAAAAAAAAAAATTCCTCAGCGTAAATGTTACGCCAAGATAATAGCATTCGAGCTAAACGAGGCGATCCTCTCGGGAACGGCCACCCAGGCGCGTGCTGTGGGACGTCCGCGAGCAACCTCGCGACTTAAGAGAGCGCACGCGAAAGACGTTTTCAAACCGCTACGGCGTTACAACACCGCACGCGCCCCCGATTCGGGCTCCGCGCACAGGCCCTCCGAACCCCAACAGTTCCACACTTTTACGATTTTACAATCCGCAGTAAAGCACTCTCCAATTAGGAAAATAACAATCACAATTTATATTACTGTTGTAACTGTGTCAACTTTACCTGTGGAAGACCCCCGTCCTCAGCTGCACGCGCCGCTCCCTCCTGCGCGCCTGCTGCTCTCTCTCCCCTCACGCGGCGGTACTACTTCTCGGCCTCGGTAAGCTGGTGGCGCCGCGGTCGTTATTTCCAACTTGGAATCACAGTCTCTGCCATGTCGGCGAAGTCCGGTAGAACAAAACACCGCGCCGGGGCGCACAAAGTGGGCCGATGAAGAGCACCGGCCCGGGGCGGGCTACACAATGGAAACAAAAATGTCAACGAAATAAGAGCGCCACTAACAATAGCCCGGCATGGGGGAGAAAAGCTGAGCCCGCACAACAAAAGGCGAAAATGACTCCCAGTTCCTGTGCGCGTCCACCCCGTGCGCGTCCTCGCCCCCGAACTTAGGAGCCGTCCGACAACATGGCCGCCCGCCTTCCTGCCTTCCAGGGGGAAAGAACAGCTGGAGACGGGGGCAGGAGAAGCGATAGCAGCTCGCAGGTGGAGCGGCCACCCCGCTCTCCAGCTTTCGGGTCCCTGCAAAAAAAAAAATTAAATAAATCGCAACTAATAAATAATAAAAAGTAAATCACGGCGAGAGACGTTCCAGACGTGTTAAAACTGCGCTCCGCCGCTCATTAAAGCAATTTCTCGCGTTTATGTTGTAAAATGATTTGCTGCCCTCTAGTTTCACTGAAGGGAACCTCGACAAAGTAATAATAACGATAATAATAAACAGAGGAGTGAGCGACTAGAGCTCGACCGGACACGAGTCAATGCGCGGTCACGCTGCCTCGGGTGCTGTGTTGTGGTTTCAAAACACGGATTTAAGTCCACAGCACTGAAAAATGCAGGTCCCAAGAGCACAGCATATCGCCACCTATAAGAAAGAGAGAGAGAAAGATACTTTACGCCGTTGTTATTGTTATTATTATTATTATTATTTTTATTATTATTATTAACGAGCATAGTTGACATCGAAGTATGTTTGAAACTCGGTTTGTTCGTAACTCTAAAGTCACTTTTTCACTAAGTTACAATCAATAAAAGCTAAGCAACGCATATTTCTTTGCACTTATTAACAGGTTAGACACTATAAAAAAAAACATACGACACAGCTGTTATAAAACTGTACCACTTCTGTCCCTCAGTGATCAAAAACTGCTTGTCACAGTGTCCAGAGCCTATGCTGGACACATAGGGTGTGAGGCAGGGTATGCAACAAACACATTTTACAAAATAGAAAAGTGATGAAAATGCAGCTATAAATTTTAAATGTTTTTATTTCAGAATATGTCTTCTTCTTCTTCTTCTTATTATTATTATTATTATATACTGGCTACTCCTGTTACAACCATTTAGATAACAAGGAAAATAACAATTTATCTGATCTTTTTGTACAAGGAGATTTACAGTGTCCAGATATTGCAGAGCCACCAGAGAACAATCACTCTTCTGTCCAGTTCCTCCCATACAGATGCTGTCCAGGTTGCCTAGGTGTACTCAAACTTTTTACTTGAACTGTTTATTAAAAACACACAATTTTCTTTATGAAAAATAGACAGTTAAAATAATTTTTGCACCCAACCTTTTGAGGCGGCAGACCGACAAAAGAAAAAACCTTTGGTTACCACATTTAACAGCTAAGTACATGTAAAGTGAACTCGGTTCCATAAGGAATGTATGAAATACAATATGTTGCTGCATGAGTTCTGTTTTTCCTACCAAAGTGTTCCTATGTATCTCCCTTCCTTGTCTCTCTGCACTTGTTTCCTGTAGCTGCTCGAATCAAGTTCAGCGCTGTGATTACGACCTACGGGACCGTCAACGGATCTGCTCCCTGATGTCTACAGGACCTGAATACTCACTATACTCCAACCACACTGCTATGCGCCTCCACCTCTAGCCGCTCCAATGTGGGGGTAATGATCACCCTCTGCCCCTCGGAACTACTGAATCCCACTCAGAATTCAAGAAAATAAAGCACATCTCTTTTAGTCCCATTCCTCTCCTGATTTCCTATCTGCTCCATCAACCTTTACTGCAATACCTGTAAAAAAGATCCCTATCAACTCCGTACGCAGCTACTCGTGTGATGTGTGCTTTTTAAGAAGTGCTATTGGACTAAGTGGCTGAACTTTGAGAACTGTGTCTGCACCTCCATCTTTTGTGGATGCACATTTTTTAATTATGAGTTGTACGTCCCTTTGGAGGAAAGCACATGCAAAATGAATAAATGTAAATTTAAATGTGGGAAAGTTTGTCTTTGACCTGCAGAATTCTGGAGAAGCTGGACCTGGACATGCGGGAGAGTTTGTTGACAGTCGTCTCCACCAGGACACCGTGAGCAGGGAAAGGAGAGGAGATGCTGAGCAGATAAGGATGCCATGACAGCAAACAATGTTGAGATGAAAACTACTGCATTCCACGGCACTGATTAGGATTTATCTGCAAAACACCCACATATTCCTTTTGAACTTCTTGACGGCGATATCATGTTATGAGGACCTACCTAGATGAAGAATTTTGGTGCATTAGTTTCAAATCCTATTAGACAACAGCCTACTCATCAATTCTGGAGAAAGGTTTAATGCCTCCCTTGAGTGGACATATTGAAAGCATGGTGATATATACAGTAATTAATTAGTTTTTGACCTGATAATTAGAGGAAGAGGATTTAAAGGTGGAAATCAGAGTACAAGCTTCCAGAAAGATCACAGTGATAGTCAGGAGCTGCCACCTACTGTAAAAATAGTGTAAACACAACACAGGAGAAGCAATTTAAACTCTAACCTCTCTGAGTCCTGGTGATGATGTTGAATATTATTATTAATAATAATACTTTACATTTATTCATTTAGCTGATGCTTTTCTCCAGAGCAACTTACAGTGTTGAGCTACTTAAAATTACCCATTTATACAGCTGGGTAATTTTTACTGTAGCAATCCTTGCTCAAGGGTACTACAGCTGGAGGTGAGAGTCAAACCTGCAACCTTTCTGTCCAAAGACAGCAGCTTCAACCACTGAGCTACCAGTTGCCCCAAAACAACAACAACAACAACAACAACAACAACAACAACAACAACAACAACAACAACAACAACAACAACAACAACAACAACAGTGAATATGTCGTTATTATGCATCAATCAGTGAATCAAAGAAATCTGCCTTTAGAGCCTCAAGGATCAATATTTGCAGCATCCCTGGTGCAGTTTACTGTATGTTTCACATAATATTTTCCAAAACATGAGTTAAGTGTAGAGGGGGGCGCAGTGGCGCAGTGGGTTGGACTGGGTCTTGCTCTCCAGTGGGTCTGGGGTTTGAGTCCCACTTGCGGTGCCTTGCGACGGACTGGCGTTCCGTCCTGGGTGTGTCCCCTCCCCCTCAAGCCTTACGCCCTGAGTTGCTGGGTTAGGCTCTGGTTCCCCGCGACCCCATATGAGACAAGCAGTTCGGAAAGTATGTGTGTGTGTGTGTGTGTCTGTGTGTGTGTAAGTTGAGTGTGACGATTTTTTTCTGGTAGCACAATACAAGGGGTTATCATACTGTCAAAATATTTTGTTAATTCATGTCATTTGTTTGTCCACAAGGGGGTGTGGTGGCGCAGTGGGTTGGACCGGGTCCTGCTCTCTAGTGGGTCTGGGGTTCGAGTCCCGCTTGGGGTGCCTTGCGGCGGACTGACGTCCCGTCCTGGGTGTGTCCCCTTCCCCCTCCGGCCTTACGCCCTGTGTTGCCGCGTAGGCTCCGGTTCCCCGTGACCCCGTATGGGACAAGCGGTTCTGAAAATGTGTGTGTGTGTGTGTTTGTCCACACTTACATAATATTTTGAAAACTGTTTGGATTTTTTTATTACTGCATTATTTGATTACCTAATAGATGTTTCTCCCACAGTTTAATAAACTCCAGTGATGTAACAAATGTTACACCTTGAACCTTATTTCTTATGTCTTGTTTCACTTACTGTCCTGTTTTTCATCTTATGCCTTTTGCAAAATTCACTTGGAGGTCCTTTCAGGAAAATTGCTGATGCTGAATGACTCCTATTAAGGCTTTTTGAAGCACATTCCATGTAAGAAGTAAACATTAATACTTTTTGTTTAGCAGGATTGTTCCTCTTGCAGACTTCTCGTGTGCGTGTGACAGAGATTGGCTTTTTTTGTGTGTTACGTGTACACCCAGCAGGGCCAACTGGGGTACATCACTCAGCTTTACTGCCTTACACAGGAGGTCCACATTCCAAATGTACACACAACATTGCACCTGTATGTAAGATGCACAGTGTGTGTTACCTCCGTTACCATCCACTATTCCTTTATTAATAATGTCTCTATAAATATTAGTGTGAACACAGTTCACACACACACAGTATTACACTAGTGTGTTAGTCTTGGCCTCATTTGGGATTCAGGATACACACACACCATCACAGACTGCAGCTCTCGTCGTGAATGGAATACAGACCTGAATGAACTAATATATCAAGTTCTTTTCATGCACTTTAAACACTTCTTTCTGCTTCTTCAATAATAAAACTAATAAATTTCTCTTTGTTGTGTGTTTGTCATCTCTGCCGTTTGCCGTTTTGCTGCGTACTCTGTGTGTTTCCTGTCTTTGTTGTGTACTTGCTGTCTCTGCTGCATGTTTGTTGTGTTTTCTGTGTCTTTCCCGTCTTACCGTTCACCCCGTTCCAGGTAGCTGATGATGTAGAGCTTGGCCGACATCACCGATGACAAGCAGAGCTCTGCGTTTAATGGAATGACTCACCAAAGCGTTAATGAAGAGCAGTGATTCTCATGTTCTTCACTACGACTAAAGATAAATCTGGAACTATGTCTTCCATAGCAATCATTTCAAAATGTATTTTGGACTATGTGTAAATATGAAAAAATTACCCAAAATACTCTTGGGGAGACAGGCGTATATTTTTAAGAAAAAAATGTAGGATATTTCCATTTTTTCACATTCCATTTTCTGATGTAAATGTATTTTGTATCAGAGTGGGATTAATTAACGTGGCTATTTAAGGGTAAATTATCCAGTAGCCTAAGACCTCTCTGGTTCAACTTGGGGCTTGTTGGTTCAAGTCCCACCTAGGTCGGTTTGGAGTATGCTAGTCCTTGCCTTGCAGTCGAAGCACCCGGGTTCGAATCCTACCTCCTGTTGCTCTACCCTTGATTTAAGGTACTTAGCCTGAACTGGGATGATAAAAATACCGCCTGAAGAAACTAAGAATATAAAATCGAATCTCACACTGAAAGTGTCCTTGGACAAAGGTGTCAGATGAGTGATCAAATACTAACATTAAAATAATATATTTGGAAGGACAAAGGTTACAACCACGCAACAAACAGCTTTGGAAATACAAAAATAATAGTTTATGCTGAGGCACTGAAATCCTGAACCAATTCAATTTTTCAAATTCATAACATGATTTCTGTGATTTTCAAAATAAATAACAACAACAATATAAAATTCAAAATTCAGAGTAATTTAACATGTGTTTGGAACTGCACTGTAAAAAAGGTAAAGGAGAACCAATATAAAATACACACACACTGAAACCGCTTGTCCCAAGCAGGGTCGTGGCGAACCGGAGCCTAACCTGGAAACAGAGGGCGTAAGGGACGCACCTATGACGGTGCCAGTCCGTCACAAGGCACCCCAAGTGGGACTCGAACCCCAGACCCACCCGAAAGCAGGCACAGGCTAAACCCCCTGCGCAGCTGTGCTGTCATGCCACTGTGCTCCCCCAATATAAAATACACACACACACACACACACACACACACACACACACACACACATTTTCAGAACCGCTTGTCCCATACGGGGTCACGGGGGAACCGGAGCCTACCCGGTAACACAGAGCGTAGGGCCGGAGGGGGAGGGGACACACCCAGAACGGGACGCCAGTCCGTCGCAAGGCACCCCAAGCGGGACTCAAACCCCAGACCCACCAGAGAGCAGGACATGGTCCAACCCACTGCGCCACTGCGCCACCGCGCCCCCCTCCAATATAAAAGAGTTAATCTTAAATTGTTTTATACTCTGGAGTTTCTACAAAAGGTATCATTTGACAGTAAGAAAGTTTTACAGCAGCCTGGAAATCCTAGAGCGGGGTGTGGTGGTGCAGCGGGCTTGGCCTGTGCCTGCTCTCTGGTGGGTCTGGGGTTTGAGTCCTGCTGGGGTGCCTTGTGATGGACTGGCGTCCAGTCCTGGGTGCGTCCCCTCCCCCTCCAGCCTTGTGCCCTGTGTTGCCGGGTTAGGCTCCGGTTCGCTGTGACCCCGCTTGGGAGAAGCGGTTTCAGTCAATGTGTGTGTGTGTGCAAATCCTAGATGTCTTGGTGATACTTTTAGACAAAGAGACAGATAAACAAAGACAGGTGTACAGACAGTACACACACACACACATTCTCTGAACCGCTTGTCCCATACGGGGTCGCAGGGAACCGGAGCCTAACCCGGCAACTCAGGGCGTAAGGCCGGAGGGGGAGGGGACACACCCAGGATAGGACACCAGTCCGTCACAAGGCACCCGAAGCGGGACTCAAACCCCAGACCCACCGGAAAGCAGGACCCGGTCCAACCCACTGCGCCGCTGCACCCCCTTGTACAGAGAGTAACTACTGGAAAATACAATATATTTTTGAGAGTGAAAAAGGTAATGAGCAGAGTATAACAATAAGATTGAACATTTGTCCTCATTTGAACCCATGTGACTTTATGAGTATTTAAAACATTAAATATCCTTAGAAGGAGACTTGAGCCATCCTTGTGTTGCACCATGAGGAGGACAGGGTATGAAAGTCGGGTTTGGACTTAGTGCAAGGTTGTACACACACACACACACACACACACACACACAGTCTGAAACCGCTTGTCCCAAGTAGGGTCATGGCAAGCCAGAGCCTAACCCGGCAACACAGGACGTAAGGCTGGAGGGGGGCGGACGCACCCAGGACAGGATGTCAGCCTGCTGCAGGCCACCCCAGGTGGGACTCAAACCCCAGACCATCCAGAGATCAGAACCTAGCCAAGCCCGCTGTGCCACCTTACCCCCCTACATGGTTGAAAAGTACTGGCTGGTAAATCAGTGTATATTGACACAGTATGGATGTAGAAGCTGGATGCTGAAGGTGCAGAACAAGAACACATGGACTACTTTGGACTGTGCTGCTAGAAGTGACTTGAGGACACTGTGGACAGAGAGGAAAATGAACAAATCGGTGGTAGATCGAGTCAGGCCAGAACCTCAGGAGAAGCACAAATGGCGAGGTGAAGGTTATCAAACTTTGGACACACCATGAGAAGACTGGATTCTCTTGAAAAGACGGAGATGACTGCAAGACTAAAAAAAAAAAAAAAAAAACAAAAGAAGAGGATGAGCAGCAACATGGATAGACTCACATCACATCACAGGGATTATGGACAAACCCCGCAAGGCTATGCACACGAAGTGGTGAATAGAACATTCTAGAATGTCTATGTGGTCACAAAGGCCTGTCTTCTAGAATAAAGTTCAGGTTTCTACATCAAGGACCATGTGGACATGTCCAAGGTACTTTTTCGAACACAGGCTTTAATTGCTCCTGTGAGACAGCTGCTGGGTGCCTGTGTTATATGCCCCCCCCCCCCCCCCCCCTTTGCATACACTTTAAATCAAAGTTAGATCCCTGCCATAAAGCAATATGAAGAGCTGTGTAGCGGAAGACGGTATTAATATAGTATGTTTTATGTATACATCAATTCCATTTTTTCCACTGATTAGAAGGACAACAGAAAAGATCAGACAGGGCAGAGAGCCGGATATTATATTGTATGATATTATATGTAGTCATTATGGATATTGCGAGGGTTTTGCTGCTAAACAGATGGGGTTTTGGGATGTGCTTGGGGGGGGATCATAAATGATCATAAATGAGAAGGAACGAGTTCTGCCTCGGTTAGGTTTTACACCTCCAATAAAGGAGTCATACAAGTGTAAACAATGTGTATTAAATACGGTAAATATGTCCTAGATACAGGCAAATGTGGGCTCGTGTGAATAAAGCAGGCCGGCAATATAAACGTGATTTCATTACTGAAGAAATATCTGATTGCTTTTTTTCAATGTGTGTTCAAGAAATGAGAAAATGGCACTCTATCAACAATCGAGATTTTATTGTGATTTTTAAAAGTTACGGTCCTTGAAGCGCTTTCTTCTCTGAAATATATGATTGAATGGAAACGCGCGGATGTCGTTTAATTAGGAAAAAACTCGTTCGTGGAACGTAGCAAGGGATTTAGTTTTACATTGAGAAGGTCTCCTTTTTAATGTTAATCTTTATCGGAAATTTGGATAAAACATGGTTCTCTAGCAGAAAGAAACGCTGAACTAACTCATTAGTTTCACTGTGAAAGCCCACCGTACGATTTATATAATATAATATAGAGATATAAATCGTATGTACATATATAATATATTAGTTATTTAAAACTATTTATTTTAGTTATTAATTATTATCATCATTGCTATACTCAATATAATATAATCATAATTGAAATTTTATCTTCTTTCCAAAAAGTTTACTGCCGGTGTCTGCGAGCGAACTTCCAGTTCCACGTAAAAAGACGCAGGTGAGCGCAGTCGGTCGGTTTCGTTCCGCGCTTAGGTCAAAGTGTGTAATATGTGACGCGCGCGCAGACACGCACGCACGCGCGCACACACACACACTCACACACACACGCACGCACGCACGCACGCAGCGCGCACACGAACACAAACCCCAGGCAACATCCACTTGATGGCAGTCTTTGCTCAGCCCTTCGGAAAGCAGCTTTATGTAAGAACGGACCCCTGCGTCATTTTCCAATCAGAAAAAAAGAGAAAAAAAAAGAGAAAAGTTTTGCTGTTCGTCACATGACGTCAGAACGGACTGGTGTGAATCACCCAAGGAAAAAAAATAAAAAATTTATCTATATATATATATATATATATATATATATAAAAATATACATACACACATATATAAATATATGTATATATATATATATATATATATATATATATATATATATATATATATAATTTTTAAATTTTTTTCTGTGTGTATGTATATATGTGTATATACGTATATGTATATATACACACATCTATATACATTTATATATATATATATAAATGTATCTGTTTTCTATGTATGTAACACATACCTATAAATGAATAAAATATCTCCAAACTTCTATGAATATCCGTATATTCCATTTAATAATATCTACAGTATTATTACTGGTCTTTTTTTCCAGTAATAATTTAATTTCATTGAGTTACATAAATCAAAAGCTTTAAAGTGCGGGAGACAGAAATAGTGGCGACGTGACTTAGAATCATACAATTAAACTTAATGAATGTCAAAGAGATTTATTAATAATTACTTGTTTAAAGGAGAAGAGATGTAAAAATTAAATTTAAAATGTTTGTATTCGTGACACCGTGACGGCAGTTTGGCGGAATTGTAGGAAGAAATTGCAGGAAAACGCTGATTTTGATGAGTGGTCGAGGTTTGATTTATATACCAGGGAACAGTGTGGTTGAAGCTGAGGGACAGTAAAAATATGACAGTCATATGTTTCTGCTTTGTGGCGAAGGTGCACTTCGAGTTCCAGCTATCCCATGTAAAAATTAAATAATTTTACGACTCATTCCTGACTTCCCTACTCCACTCCGGTTTTCTTTCTCTTATTTTTTATTTCAAGTCTTCAGGGAAGTTCGGTGCCTTGGGATTTTACCACATTTAAGACCGAAATCCCCCCAGTCTATTGTTAACCCCCCCTCTTCGTCCTCCTCCCACTGTCCCGCACCAGTGTCCATTCATTTAACATTCTTCTTCTTCTTCTTCTTCTTCTTCTTCTTCTTATTATTATTATTATCGCCACACTGAAATGGAATATCATGTTTAAATGAGCGTGGTTCGAAGTGAATGAGCGAGATAAGAGCGGACCTGCCCACGCAGGACGGTCTCGTGGTGGCGGTGCGTGACACATAGACAAACATTGACATCCTTTGTCCGAAAATTAATTTAACACGCATTAATGGCTCCCCCCCCCACCCCTCTCTTTCTCTCTCTCTAATCTAAACACGCGCTGAAGGTTCGTGGCAGCAGGCGGGCAGGTCGCCGATGAGGATGCAAAAGTGCTCTGCTGGGGAGGAAGGCTCGATGACGTCGGCGGCATCCTCCTCGCGCCTCATGAAAAAGGCGAAAGCCACGCGAGCCGCGCATAAAAATCCGGACGGGGGGAATGAGATCGCGGGACGAAAAAAGTTTCGCTCGAGAGAGATGATATGTAGGCAAATGTTTACACTTCGACTGAGCAGAAACCCGACCGGTGCGCGTTGCTTATAAATTTTCAAAGAAATAAATAAATAAATAAGGAACGATAAAATTAGCGCGAGACAAGAGAAGCAGCGCGTGGAGGGCTGGACACTTTCGGAGGAGGAGAAGTGAAGTGAAGTGAAGTGCCGTGGGTCGAGATCCGCGCTCGCCGTCACCGCGCCCGCAGCCGCGTCCGCTTTCCACGCCGCGTCCCGCGCTAGGTACGTGACCGAGCCACCCGCGTGGCCGCCGCAGGGCGCGAGACCCGTGGCACGGGCACAGGGGGGACAGTCCGAGGACGACACTCCGGTCCGGAGAGCTTTTTTTGGAGGATTTCGGAAAGAAAGAAAGAAAGAAAGAAAGAAAGAAAGAAAGAAAGAAAGAAATTAACCAGAAAAAGAGCGCAAAGAAGTGCAGGAATCTGTGTCATTTTTGTTCATTATTATTATTATTATTATTATTATTATTATTATTATTATTATTATTATTATATGCATTCCTTTGGGTTTTCATTTTGCACTTTAGACCCAAACGGATGCTCCTGCACCTACTGCATGCATTCTTTTAAAAAGTTTCCTTCGGGGGGAAATAAATGAATATTTCTGATATATTGTAGCAACTGTACATTAAATCAATGCTACTCGGGACAAGATACTGTTTCGCTGTCCGCCTTTTGCTGCGTTGCAGCAGATTATTCTTCTTAACATTTTATGATTATGATGATCATTATTATGATGAGAATTATTTTTATTAGTTACTGTTTGGGTCAGAAGGGGAAGCCGCGCACCTGCTGCTGTGTGAGAGCTGTAACTTTGCTGTGTTTCCTCCTCAGAATGGCTCTGTGCAGTAAAGCCACTATAGCACTGCTCATCTACGGAATCGTAACGCACTGCAGCGTGCACGCCTCTCCCATCGGACTTAGTTACCCCAGCGTTAGGTACGTACCCGTACCCGTACCCGTACCCGCCGTGCACGCGCCGAAACCGCGATCGACGCCTTTGCGTAATTTATCTATTTATTTATTTATTTATTTAAAAGTACCGAGTTCCTTTCAACGAACAGAATCGCATTTAAGAGTCACAAAAGAGAAAGTGTGCAAATGCTGGTGGGGAAACAGTGAAAATGTTCGCTGCACTGACTGAGCGGTTCATTTTGTTCGCCTTCGCGGTTCTCCTTTCATGTCGGCTGCGTGGCACGTGCGCTGCAGTTTTTTTCCTGTCTCTATTACCGCAGAGTTGTTAAGAAAATCTGTGTTGCAGAAGATCGGGTGGATACTTTTGCTCGAGCCGATATTTATTAGCGTACGAATGAAAGCTGTGTACCGCGGTAAGGAGTGCACGCGCACACGTAACAAAGGGATGCGCGAAAACACGGGAAATAGGCGCTTTGTGGGAATTTGAGGGCAGCGCGAGAGGGGTGTGTCGCGATCGGGACGCTGCTCTGTTTTACCGAACGCGAAATATTATAAATCTGCGAGATTAATGATAGGAACGGCGCTTCTCGAGGCTGCGCGTGTTTCCTTCGAATTACATTAATTTTTAATCATATATACCGTCGTCACGGGCTGGAATTCGTTTGGGTACAAAAATTCCGTTGTACTTCGCGCAGATGAATTAAAACAGTTTAAAAAAAAATAATAACGAAACAAACGAGCATTTTCTTTTTCAATGTTAAGAGCGGGTGTCAATTTAGTTTATTATACTGTGCCCATTTTCGATAATATATACATATCTCTGTGTTGCTATATGACAACGCAAATGGAATCACTTTTTTTTTTCTTTAACCAAACCATCTGATTTACGTCGTAAAAGGCCAAAGACTCCAAGAAAAGCGTCATTTCCTATACCCCCCAAATTTAAAAAAACGTGTTTTTAAATCACGTTTCGTTCGGGTTTTATTCTCCACCTTGCGTTCGTTCAATCAGTACCAGTTGAAGAAGGACAGACGATGCTGTCCTGTCAAATATTTTCCACTATTTTCCATTCAATTTCCAAACCCTTTTTATTCCTCCCGAATAATTTTCGCACCTTAGTTTTCCACCCTGCTGTCCACAATGTTGCGTCTCCGCGGTGAAAGCTTGTATAATAAACATAATGAGGGTAATAATGAAAAGGGCGGCAAAAGGCGCAGATATTAACATGTGTTTCTCGTTGCAGACTTGAGAATGAGGTTTATGACGAGGACGGGAATTCTTTACCCGACGTGTCTTTTGATGCTGATCAGATCTCTGTGCGGAGCCTCCCCACCCTCACTGATGACCTGTACACTTTGTACTACCCCCCCGAGAAGAGGTGATTCTCTCCCTTCATCCTCCTGCTCTCCACTCTGGACATTTCATTAGTGGGATATTATTTTCTCGTCAACCTTTTCCTTTTCTGTTCTTATGTCTTTTAAATGTTTTCCTTTTTTTTTTCGTCTAAATGTTCTGTCCTTGACTCATTTCTTTTGTTTTTTTTTTTTTTTTTTGCTGGAGTCAGACACTAAATCTCCCCCCTTCCTCATTCCTAATTGATTGATTGATTGAATGAATGAATGATTGATTGATTCTTTTTTGGGTTCTGGTACAGAAAACAAATATTCGCCCCACTGAGGAGTAAATATATATTTCTCTGTATCACAAATAATCAAGTCCATCAACGTGATAGGACAAGGAACTGAGTGTGGCGCCTCTGTTCGGGCCCCTAAATGGCAGGTTTTGACTTTGAGATGTTGCCTCTCCGCTGGGTGACTGATGATCTATGTGTTTGGCATCTTATTGTCCCAGAACGGAGAGGCATGCAGATGGGATATTTAATAAAGCCTACAGGAAGGTGCTGGGTCAGTTATCAGCCAGGAAATATCTGCACTCTCTGATGGCAAAGCGTGTAGGGTAAGGAGATTTCCTTTTAAGTCCATTGTATGGTTTTGGTCGCCATTTATTTGTTTATTTATTTATCCACTTATTTGCTTTTTTTTTTTCTTTTATTTCATTTTAAATATTTGACAGCATTTCATCTGTGTTCTTTTGCTTTCCCTTTCCCTCCCCACAGTTCACAAACCACATAATGTTTTGTGTGTGTGTGCGCACGTGTGATTTTTTTTAATGTATGTTTTACATGTGGACGGTTAACCCAGTCCTGATGGCCAGAAAACGAATAGTATTTATTGCAGTGAGGCTGTGAAATCCAAATTTGTGCCGAACTCTGCTTTTGAGGTTTTTCTTTTTTGGTTAAAGAGCTGCCAATATTCCAACACTGCTGTTGTACCTTTAAGAAACACTTGCCTGGAATCCACGTGGATGAATACATTTCATTTTCAGTATGAATAATTTATATTCTTACCATCTCTGGGGTCAAAGATAAATATGCCATAACTGCAGGTATCCCTGCGGCCAGAGGAAATAAAAATAATTTCTGCGTAATTATATGAAAAGTTAAGATGTGCTCCATGTGGTATTTTAATAACTGTGAGTGGGATGTCTTTAGCAGCAAATATAAAGCAGGCTGCTTCATCTGCAGTCCCCTGGTAAGGGGCACTGTCTCACGCAGTTGGACAACACCCTCGTTTTGTTCTGCTTTGCAGTGGTGGCAGCAATATGGAAGATGACTCGGAGCCTTTGTCCAAAAGGCATTCTGATGGGATCTTCACAGACAGCTACAGCCGCTACCGAAAGCAAATGGCTGTCAAGAAATATCTGGCGGCTGTCCTGGGGAAAAGGTATAGACAGAGATTTAGAAACAAAGGACGCCGGCTATCCTATTTGTAGCGTTGACAAACACCAAACTGTCCTCTGTGTACAGCCCTGAGATCAAGTCATTTTGAGATATCTGAACAATCAGTGGATCGCTCCTGTGTTCTCTAAACATGTATTTATGTATGAAGTAAAGCCATTAAAATGAATATTTTGATAATAATATTGTTTTTCTTTTGTACAAAAGCACTTGAGACCACACAGATCTACTTTGTGGACCAATTAGTTTACCTATAGCTATATATTTATTTAGCCCTGTAATAAAAGAGGAAGAGTTAAAAATCAATGTGCACATGGTCAGTATGCACCTGAAACCTGTCTTTTGAATATATAAGTATATACATATATAACTATACATGAAATAAATAGAGTTAAAAAGACAATCAATGAACTGAATGTTACCTTTATTTTTTATAACTGAAATTAAGAGCCTAGTGTTTTTATTTACAACAGCCCTGAAGACTTTAATTTTCACCATATTCTACAAGACATAGACTTTGATGCCCTCCCGGATGGGGATGAGTTTGAGGCTATTTTGGGAGACTGGCTGAAACAGTTCTCTCCCGAATTTCCGGTGAGTTCCGAGGCTCCTTTTCCCGAAGCCTATTCGTGGGGGGGCCCTGCTGTCCCTCCCTCTCTCCTCACCTCAGCTATACCCTGTTATTTCCCACTCCGAATATACAGTCCGATCTCCTTCTTTCCTGATTCTGTGTTTTCTGTTTCCTGACAAAATACATAGAAATACATGCATACATATTTGTATGTATATGTATGTGTGTATGTATATGTATGGTCAGATCCTCTTTGGTATCTTTCTTTTTCAGTCATGGGCTATGTTGATATAGCGACTCTGAGGTCATTTTAAAGACATTAGTATCATGGATCCATGCCGCTGGAACAGCTGGTAGCAGAAATTCAAAAAAAAAAAAAATCTCTTTTCGGACATGCCTTGCAAGCTCTCCCATAACGCATATTCCTGTGAGGGAAACTTGCCAAACCGTAGGGAATTTAGCAAAATTCAGCTCCTTCCGGGGTGGCTGTTCACTGACCACTCCTCCTAAGAGGAAGAGTGAGATTCAGTGCCTAAACCTCGCACAAAGTATCATGTGTTCCTCTCTAGTGCTCTTTTTCTTTTCAAGGAAGCTTAAGCAAAACCTTGAGAGCATCTTAGGGTTTTCATGTCACTCCACATAAAAAGTGCCATGGTCGATTTCGCACGACTCCGAGTACGGCAGGAAGCTTCGAGCAACGTGTCCTTTCTCTCTTCTTGTCAAGAGCACGGAAGAAAGTTATTAAAAAAAGAAAAGACACATGGTACTTTTTATTTGGCTCAGTTTGAGTTGTATTATTTTGTTATTTTACCATAAAAGAAAAAATCTCACAGATTTCACCAGTTTTAGCACCTTTTCTTTGTGTTCAATCCTCCTGGTCTCTTTATTGTGCCTCAATTTATTGTCATGTGAAGCAAATGTAAAGCTAGAGCGGATTATTAAAGTAATTGTGATAGCCTTTGAATACGTGCAGCCTAAAACACTCTCACGTTCTTTGCTCACTGATTCTGATGCTGTATTTCTCTCTGTTTACTGTGGTAAATGTATGTTCCTTTGTGCTGTTTTGACCACTTTATGACTCAATGTTAAATGTGACTTAAATCCCCTATCCACAGGTGGGCATGCAGGTAGATCAGGAAAAAAAGTTGAGGGTTCCACTGTTGGGCAGATTGAAGGAATGTCTTTCACATGGGATGATGTTTTTACATAGTTATACTCAATAGATGTAAATTATACTATGTTCTATGTTTCAATGCAAAGGTGATGCCTGGAAGTTCAGAGATGCTTATTCCATTGATTTCTTTAACAATATATACATATATATATATTTCTTTTTAGAATGCTGGAGCTCTAGCATCATCTTAAAAGAGGTTTCATTCATAGATGATGGAGGCTTCCTGAAAGCCACGCCCAAAAGGGCTGCATCCTCATTGTCTATGCTGTTCTTTTTTTTTTTTGTTTGTTTGTTTTGTTTTTTTTTTTTTTTTTTTTTTAAACTGCTTCTCGAATATATGCACATTTGTATTTTGTAAATTAGTCCAAAGGGTGTAGAGAATATGCAGTGTTTGGGTGCTTTGGAGTATATGAGGTTGAGTGTGAGAGAGAGAGAGAGAGAGAGAGAGAGAGAGAGAGCAGGCTGCTGTATGTGAACTGCGCTATATCAGCCGGGAGGCAGAAAAAGCCAGGGCGGGCTGGAGGGGGGCTTCTGGGAGAAGCCTGACTATGTCAGTGAAAGGGTAGGCCCAGGCGAGGGGGTGGTTACACCTCATTACCATGCTTGCCTCTTTCTAAGACACCCCCCCCCCCCCCCCCCCCCCCTTACACACACACCCCCCCCCTTGACAAAGTTCAGGTTCATCGAGCCTGAATGCCTAAACAAATCCTCTTGACCCGTCCTAATAATCCAGTGCTTGGACATTCGGGGAACAAAGAAAAGTGATCTTTAACCACTGCTAATGCTAAAGAGGAGGGAGGAACAGAGCGTGTCGGGTTAGGTCTTCGCAAAACCGAGACGCAGACCAGCTCTGAGACATGACCGCCACCCCTAACTCTTGTTGAAAGGTGACGTCTTCCAGAGGGAGACATTTAAATGAATGAAAAAAAGAACTCACCTTGCGAAGGAAGCGGGGCGTTCACACACAGTCACCAGTTGAGCCTTTGGGTTGTAAGCACTGGGAGCTGAAAGTGATTCGATCTGTGCCTCTGAGTCCTCTGTACATGAAATCAATCTTTCTTTAATTCTGCATTCTCCCCCAGGCTTTGTGACGCAGGAGGCAGCATGCGGCTTCGGTGCCTTGCTTCGACTTTAAAATCGCCACCAGCCACAGATGGCAATTTAGTGGCCCTACAATGCTGCAAACCCCCAGCTTACATTCCAATCCTTGGTTCTTTTGTCCTTCTTAATTTTTGTGTGCTGCGCTAAAACGTCTCATTGGATCCCTAGTACCAGGAGTAGGTGTAGAGAACGCTTCTCTTCTTCAATTATTATTATTATTATTATTATGATTCCTTTTATTTTGCATCTGTTTATGACAAGTAGACTAGACATTTTGTGAGCTAATTGCAAGCATCATGGTACCCTCTCCTTAAAGCCTAATGTGTGTCATTTTTTGAACGCTCCAAAAGCCTTACAAAACGTGAAGATTAAACTTAAAAAAATATAGATATATACATATATATTTATTGTGTGGAAAATTAATACTAGCCATTAACCTCGTTATAATTACACACAGCACCCCACAGGGGTAAACGTTGAGAAATGTCTAAAAAAAAAGGTGTTGTAAGATTTGTATGAATAAATTTTTGTAAACAACACAATTTCGTCTAATCTTTGAAAACCCCAAGCTACCATAGATGCTTCCACCAAGGGCGCCGAAGTTGCGTTGCCCGTACGGGGGTACCCGGTGCGGTCGACACATCCGGCGACCTTTGACCTTGACCGGTTTCCAGTCGGTAGGCGGTCTAAGGGGGCTTGAGGGTGGGGGTGAGGGTAGGTTGCCTCTCTCTGGCTTGTGCTGCAGGACTCGCCCCAGGAGATGCTGCTCAACCTGCCCAGAGCTTTGAAGGACACTAGTCGGTTCTGGAAACTTCTGCTCGGTTGTTGCAGGTCTTCCCATTCATCTTGAGGCATCAGCAGGGTTTGGTGCCGACCATCCGGCTTCGGAAAGCGTGGATACGCCACCGCACGCTCAGTCAGTCCATACGAGTTCTGAAATAGCCTCTAAATACACTCCCACTGAAATACCACTGCACCTTTTACATAAAATAAAGTGAAGAAGAAAATAAATCGTAACTATATCTAATATGAAACGGACGCTCTAAGGAAGCCCCGGACGCTCAAGCGTTTTCTTCCTGCTGCTTTTCCAGCACCTCAGCGTCACGCTTGTTATAGATGGACGTGACGCCGCCATAAATGGGCTCCCGGCTACACAGGGGCCCGAATAAGGAGCCCGTTCGAGGTTTTTGCTTGGTGTCACATGAGCGCTGCTGGTGGTGTATCCCAGCAACCTCCGGGAGAGAGTCTTCGCTGAGTCACCGCGGAGACGGACACGCGAGCTCACGCCGGGGCCCCCGGGGCGGCGCGCCGTCGACTCGCACCTGTGCTCCTCGAATAAAACGCTTGGCGAGAAACGTGCAGTACTGCGAAGCGCGGCTTCGACGCCGCGATAGATGATCGTCGTGACGCCCCACGCTACGCTGGATTAATTCCGTCTCGGCCACACGTCGTTTTCATACTTTTCTCCTTCTAAATTTAAGCCGCCGTTTGTTTTTTTCGGTTTTGTTTCAAGTGCTGTCTACACTTCTCATTCACGGCGCAAAATGTGATTACCTGCTGAAATTTTAATTTGGGTTTAACGTCTTTTAAAGTGTAATCGCAAATGCTCGTGGCGGTCCGCTGTTGGCTGCGTTGCTGTGTGCCGCTCCTCCTTTCTGTGTATGTCCCCACTGTGCTTCATGGCCTTGTACATCTTCTACAGCTTGTACGTCTTGCCTCCTTGGCTTTGATGGTTAGAAACAACCGCCTGTCTCCAGTGTCACAAAAACAAACAGGTGTTGAGTTTTTCAAAATTTGGGAATAAAGTCAAACGTGAAGTGTTTTTGCTGTTTCGTTTCCAAGTCCTTCCTCCCAAGGCTGTGTTCCTCGAACGCCGGTGCGCTAGACGCCTTGTTCGGTGCTGACTTGCACACGAAATGAACCATGTTTTTATTATTAGTGCAATATTTCAATTTTCAGTTGCTGGATGGACAATTTTGTGTGCTGACCTCATCCAGAAAAAAAAAAAGCCAAAGCGATACAAGTCCTTATCTGCCGCAATGCTTTTAAATACCCATAAATATCACTTCTGATATGTTATTTGAAGAGTCTGGCAAAGGTAACACAGCTAGTGTATATTATTTATACATTTACACTTACATTTCTTTAGCCGATGCTCTTCTCCAAAGTGACTTACAGTGTTAAGCTGCTTACAATAATTATCTCCAAAGAAAAATGTATCAGAAATGTAGAAAATGCACAGATACATATAATACAACATCCTCATAAACACCATGTTTTAAAACACTGCGGTTCATAGAGAGCACTATAAAGTGTTCCTAATAGCTGAAAATATTAAGAAATTTTTTTAAAAGAAACCTCTTCTGTGCAAATTTTATATCACCCAAGGTTGTAGTCGATCACATGAAAGTTCGAAAGATCGGAAAAGACCTAGAACTTCGGCATTCAATGGCGAGCGTGCGATAGCAAAGTGTGTGCTCTCGCTGGACGGGCCAGTGGACGCGTCGGGAAAGACGGTCGGTCGCCTGCGGTCAGTAACCGAGACTGGAAGCGAGCAAAAGTACACTTCTAATGGGCTCCGTGCACCTCTGACACCACGCTTGCTCATGCAAGGTTAACGTCGGTGCAACTGAAATCTCCGGCTCCTCTAATGCCGAAGGCGATTTGCTCGCCAGCAGCGACGCCTCAGCTTGGGTGTCTGTTGTGTCTCTTTGCGGTGGAGGTCTACATCGCATAGCGAACCAGCCACTCCGTCCCTCAGCAAACATCTCCCACGGCCCCCCACGGGCTCCTCCGCTGGCTCGTTCCATCGGTCACCTGCCAGCCACAAACTCACACAGAAGCTCTATGAATGTCGTGTCTCCACGGCAGCCGTTTCTAAGGATACCCGCATTTCAGCTCCAGCCAGTGTGATGGATGTTCCATCCCACCTGTAACTAAGGCTGCCGAGAAGGGTGTAGTTTTGGAACTCGGTTGGCCCCGGGTCCACGCTCCTCTTGCTGAGCCACTTAGCTACTCTTCTCCGCTCTTCCCCCCAACGGGTAGCGCACCTCACGTGAACTGCGCTTTGTGGTAGAAACCGAGCGGCACGTGTTCGGCGTGACAATGATTTCACCTGTTCAACAAGTGTGTTTGCAAAGAGGAAAAATGTCACAGTCAGTGGGGAGCATATTGATTAGTGACGGTTTCTGGTTTGAAACCCAGCCTTTCATGTAAGTACTTACCCTCAGCGGATGCAGTAGGACCACCATAGTACTGTCAGCAGCCAGGATTTACTGTTTTGTCTGGAGCCACCGCTGGCATCAGGAACAAGAGTTTACTGTTTTTGTCTGGAGCCACCTGGAGATACCAGCGCTGTCAGGCACTGGGTTCACTCTTTCTGTCTAGAAACCGCTGCATTGTGTTTAGCGGCTTCAATGCGAGGGATTTGGTGGGTTTGTGTTTGACGGGACTCGGCCACCCACTATTGCCGCCACTCAGTCGAAGTGGGTCCAGTGTTTGTCTGGAGCGAATCAAGTATTTGCTTGAGCTCCTCCTCCCCTCATGGTGCAAGTGAGTGCTCTTCTCATACTCATTGTTCCATGTGATATTTTCGCTGGTAAAAACTCAACTTCATTGTATATCATTTATAATGTCTCTTATTTCTTTGTGTTACTTTTCAGGGGGCTTAGCGTTTGTTTCTACTCACCTGTGTAGGTGGTTAGTGGTTTGTAATCAAAGCGTCCGAGTCTGTATCCCAGTGTCCTTGATCATGGGGTTTGAACCATGAGTTCAGATGAGTAAATTCTTGCAAGTAGCTCATTCACAATTCTTTACTTGATAGCGCCAGTGGAAAACTTCATGTCTGAGCTCACAAGTCTGATATTTTCTGTTTGCCTGAACTCATAGGCACTGTTTCCAGTGCTCGCTGTTTGGTGTTTGTCTGGACTTAATATTTTTTATGTCAGTTTCTGCTCTGGCCCTCAACAGCGAGTATTTGCTTGGCATCTGTGGCGCCGGTGTTGCTAATCAGCGGCTGCTCCATGGCCTCTGTTGGACGAGCCGACGGAGCTCCCGGGGAGATCAGATGGACGGAGCCGCGGCGGGCAGAAGGGTTCAAAGGCAACACGACACAGCGCCTCATCCCGTGGCACCGAGGAAACCTTTTAATGCACGTCAGCCGGGATTACAGTTAATGAGCTCAAATGCAAGGCCACGGGGGCATAACCTTTCCCAGGCGTAACGACCCCCTGGGGTCATACCCCTTCAAAACACACACTGTTGCATCTGTTTAGGGTGAAATTCGGACTGATTTTTTTTCCCTTGTTGCTTCTTGCGAGCACATTTACAGGCTCTGAAGGTTCTGGTGGAAGCAACCCCACCAGAATTTTGGATTTGCTCCTCAAGTTCCTGCCTGCGGCCAGTTCATCAGATGCGGCCTTTGTAGTGATACTGAGTGGGTGGAGCAGACCTGAGACCTGAGACCTGATCTGACACAAGCGCTCGAGGTGTCACTTTTAAAAGAGGTCCGACGAGTGCCCGGTACCCCGGCCCCCCCGGCCCACCCTTGTGACCTTGAAGGCTTTCATTTCCCGGCCATAGCTCTGGTTCCACGCTGTGGCGTGACAGCAGAGCGGAAAAGCCCATGATCAATGGCTGTGATCTCATCTCGCTGGCCCGGGCCGCGTCCCCCCTTCATCCAGGTAACCTAATCGGGGGGGCGTTGCCTGGCAACTGGTGCGGATGCAAGAAGGGCCAGCACCGCAGTGGACATCCTCAGGTTCTGGACGAACACTCTGACCATATTTCACTGGGATGTCACTTTCACTGCCGCCACCGCTCCGTTTAACTGGTTGTGATGGATACAGGAGGCTCCAGTGACAAATGCTTCTGGGGTCGGACTGGTCTTCTCTCCCGTTTCATCAGTTCCCACCCCTTTCCCGTTTTTCCCTTTGCTATCACTGGTAAGGTATGAGCTACTGGTCCTTTGAAGGATCCTTTCTCTCCACTCATACCCATTCACTTTCCTGCTTTTTCTTTTCTCCTTTCCCATCTTTTTTAAAGCCTCTTCTCGTTGCTCTGTTTTCCTCTGACCTTTTGTTTCACTTTCCACTCATCTCCTTCACCCTCGTACCCTATCCTTCCATTTCTTCCCTCTTCCCTTCTTCGGCTTTTCTCTGATATTCCGTCCCGCCTTTTTATATCCTCCTGACTCTCAGCAAAGAAGGATCTGGATACATTTCCAACCCTAAGGTGCATTTGGAGCCAGCACTGTATCTTGGACAGTCTGGGCGATAAATTTAAAACTACATGTCCTCTGGAGTGGACAGAATAGAATTCCGTTTTCAGGGAGGTATCCTTTGTTAACTTATGCTATTCCTTCTCCTTTCCCTTTGTGGCCCTGCTGTCCTGCCCCGACCTCAGCCTGGCACGGCGAGTGGCTGTTTTGCTCCCCGAGATCATGCGTCTCCTCGAGGTGCCAGGTGGAGATGATGCAGGTGAGCAGCTGGACCATGAGTCAGAGTTGTGCCAGCAGGGTGCTTCCTCCTGTGCCCCGGACAGCCCCTAAATAGACATCTGCAGTCGAGTGGCCCAGAGAGCCAACGTACTCTGGCCTTTGGGCCGTGTGTTTGTTTAAGGTTCGCAGAAATCAGTCAGACACTCTGCTTATTATTTTTACTGTGTTTTATCCCTTTCTGTGTCATCCTGTGGTAGCCAATTACCCAGTTCTTAGGCCTCCAAGACAGTGGCACATCATACCCACCAACTTCCACTGATGTGAATACTCTGAGCCGTGCGCTCTTCTCTTTGTGCTCGGACGATCCACTTCTCCACTGGATAACATGCTTGGACCAGAGTCGTTTTCACCCAGTTCTGTCCACAGACCTGTAGCTGTTCACCTGAGCAATGAATGGGGGAGAATCCCAACCACCTGACCCTCCAAAAATGTTTCTTTTTTTAATTTTTTTTGTTATATTTACTAATTAGATGAAACTTACATGCAATGTGGAGTAAAGAGACTTACCAGTTGACAAAATGGGGTTTATTTACTGTATTCATTCAAGGTAGGCACCTGAATAAGGAATGGGCTTTAAACCAGGAACCTGTAAAGTACAATGATCCAGACCACTACACAACCTAAATGGTTTATGTTACATATCACACCTCCTTAAGTGTAAAAGCTGCAACCAGAACTCAAGTCTGACCCAGGTGGGACTCGAACCCACAATCCCCAGCTCCGGAGGCTGATGCCTTATCCATTAGGCCACTGGGCCTGTCTGACTGCTTCCTGATTCTATGAAAGACGCCTCAAACACTTCACTTCTTGATGTACATTTACCAGGTTACAGGATAAAAAGTGCTTTTGCACAAAATTAAACTGTATACATCTCATGAACTGTGTGAAAAATATGTACTGTTTATATTTTCATAAACTGATATGGAGGTTTGAATGCAGCCAAGGGATTCAAAGGGTCCCAGTATATGAAGGAGATCTGTTTATCTGCTGCATGTTGGTTAGTGGACACGGTTGTCAGGTGAGCACACGCAGGTGTGAGTCTGCGTCCGATGAGTGCGTCACCTCGGAGTGCTCCTTTGACCTGAGGAGCGATGAGGATGTCTGAGCGAAATGTCTCAGCCCAGTCCAATTAAAGCACAACGTCATTGCGGTCAGGGCAGGGACCTGCCTCCACCCCGGGCCTGAATCATGTTCTCATTACCCAGATGTCAGGTGACCCACAGGAAAGCCCCTCCACACATCATTAAAGGTGTCTGGCGTCGGAGCATCTGTGCAGGCAGGAGATTTTGTCGCCCCCTCCCACCCCCCACTCTGATGGCCAGGCAGCCAGGTCCTGTCACCGGGAGCTGTGTTTTTGTGGGACCTTCTTGTTATAGCTCATAATTTTCACTTTTTACGTCTTTCAAATAGGACTTTTCATAGGGCGCTCTCAAACCATGTTCCAAAGGAGCAGAGGTAAAAATGAAAAAAGGATCCAATGAATGCTATAACAGCAGGTGGTGTGATGGTCAGAGCTGCTGCCTTGCATTTGAAGGACCCGCTTTTGAATCCTTCCTCCAGTTGTAGCACCCTTGAGCAAGGTACTTACCCTCTCTTCATATGATAAAAGTTATATAAAAAGGCAGCTATATAAAAGGGACAATCATTATAAGCAGCTCAACGTTCTACAATACTTTGGAGAAAAGTCCTCGCTCGATAGAAAGCACTCGCAGAAGCATTTCAAGTTCAAAATGATGTTGCAGCAGAAAGTTGTGTCTTGATGAACTTAACCCGCTTGAAGCTCTGCTTTCGAAACAGTTTGACACACCCACATGTTCATCAGATCTATGATGGATGTGAAAAATGCATCATTTTGTACTCGCTTCCTGCAGACTGTGGCTCACGCACCTTATAATATTATACAGTTGAATATTTACCAAAGTATTTCAGGTTGAGTATGATGGCAGTTGCCCTCCTGAGATTTCAGTGTACAGCATTTCTGACTTTTATAACTTTTGATCCAGACTAGTGAAAACATTTTTTTTTAGTATGGCTGAACATATAATTCCACGGCTCTCCCTTCCCTCTTTTCCCATTACCTTGAAGTCACATAAGTTTCACACACTCTTTCCTCACCTTACAAAGGTAATTTGCTCCTAAAAAACCCATCATAAGGTGAATAGTCAACTTAAATACATAATTTCCATTTGCTTAAATGGCAAATATTGTTATGCAGTCCTGAGCCCACAAAGCGACACCCATTTATATTGAAAATATCACAAAATCCGTTTAAAATGTACCGAACACTTAAATATTCACAAACAAAACATACATACCTATAATATTTGTTTTCATGTATTAATCCAACCTTTAATAATTAAAAAACAGACAAGAGACTGACAGAAATTAATGGAAACAACTCAAATGAATTCACACTCACCACACAAGCTATGGTTTTTATCGCCCAAATGAGACCATGGTTGTTGAGATTATAACAGGTGGAACTAGTAGACAAGGGCTAATGGACGTTGAGAAGATAACACGTTATGAGTTGAACCTGAATTCTGAAGGAGACTCTTTGGTGCCTCTGATCTCACGCAGCTCAGATATATCAGGATTCGGGGGAAATCCAAATTCGATCCTTGGAAATGTGAAGCAACGCTCGGCAAATTGAAGTAAGGGTATTAAATGTAACCCTGAGTTCTTGTAAACCAAATGCTCGCATCTCGGGGGATGACTATGTGATCCGTTGCTTTATATGATTTCATATAAAGTCATATAAAGTAATATAACTACAGTATGGATTTTTTTTTTCTCTGGAAGAAATTCTGGCCTCAGGGACTCTCGCCTCAATCAGCACTTTATTTCCTGTTCTGCGCTCCCTAAGAAAAACACACTGTTTGAAACTACTTCCGCTTCTGTTACTAGGTAATATTTCCCACACGACAATGTTTGTGTGTGTTTAAAATTTACCTCCCGTGGGTGTTCTCTCAAACCAACTTCATCTGCTGAAGTTCTGCCCTCCATAAACAGGTAAAACTCCCGGTAGCTCCTTCATGAGAATAATTAATGCACCATCCATGATTTTGGGGTGGTGGGTATACTTACAATGTTACATATACCACACACACACAGTCTGAAGCCACTTGTCCCAAGTGGGGTCAGAGCAAAGCAGAGCCTAACCTGGCAACACAGGGCACAAGGCTGGGACACACCAAGGACAAGACACCCATCCATCACAAGGCACCCCAAATAAGGACTCGAACCCCAGACCCTACAGAGAGCAGGACCCGGTCAAACTTGCTGCACCACCATGCCACCTTTACATATGCCATACTAACCTAAAATACCCATTTATACAACAGAGCAATCACACGCGAGTGGGTCATTCTCTGACACACGTATACATTGAGAGCCAGAAACAGTCACCAACTCTCCAGGAATATAAATGTTTGTTATGGGTGAGAAGTCGTCAGCAGCTTGGAACATATCTAACAACTGAAAGACTGCAGGAGAAAAGTGTCAGATAAATAATGATTAATAATGATGTGAACATAACTTGACATTACTGCCCTGTCCTTAACCATTGGCCAAGGAGATGAGGTGCTTCCCACAATCCCTTCCATTCGTCTTGTAGTTGACGCTTTTAACGATATTTAGGACACTTTCACTCAGTCCAAAGGAGGGAACTGCAGCCTCCCTCCGGCTGTAGTACCCTTGAGCAAGGTACTTACCCTAAAGTGGTCCAGTAAAAATTACCCAGCTATAGGAATGGATAAATAATTGTAGATAGATTAACATTGTAAGTCACTTTGGAGAAAAGAGTCAGATTAAAAAAAGGGTCTTAAGACTCGTCTCTTCCAGACTCACTTCGCCCATGATCTCTTAAGTTCATGTAAGGTATAAATGTTCATCATCATGCTCGGATCAGTCCTTTAAAGAGCCACTCCTACAATGTAACGTAAATGTTTATATGTATCTCAAGAAAAAAAAAAAAAATAGAAAGGTGATTAGGAATCGGCGATATTCCGGTAAAGTTTTGTGGAGCTACTTGTGTGATGAACGTTGGTTCACATGGTGACGGAAACAAACTAACTGTACTTAAGAGTCACACATCTGCAGCTATGTCTCTTTCTCCCAAGCTAATGTACAAATTGTATTTTCTATGAGATGTACATCGCTTTGGAGAAAAGCGTCTGCTAAATTAATAAATGTAAATGTAAATAAACGAATGCGTGTAAATGTACTGTAAATGGAGAGGAAGAAGTCAGCTCACCTGTCCTGTGGCTCCACCCCCCTCCCCAATGTACCCATCTTGTACAGGTTGGCCCAGGTTGGGCCTTGAATAGGAGACTGGAACTGAGGGCTTTTCTCACACTGCCAGCCATTCTGACCTCCCTCTTCATCAAATGTGCCATAGAGGACAAAGGAAGCGTGCCTTACTTGGTGGGTGGTTCCCCCACCCCGTCCTGTCTCTCCCCCTTCCCTCTGGAGACCCCCGTCAGCGCATTGGAGTCATCCCCGGCGTGTCAGTCATTGAGGGCGACCATCTGGGTCCCTCTGCCCCCGCTGGAGGACTGGCTTCCCCTGGGAGGAGAGGGTACCAGTCACACCACTTCCCAGATTACCACCCCGCACCCCCCCCTCCGTCTCCCACTTTGTTCCGCTTGACAGCTCAGACATTGTCGTGGAATATGTTCCTGTTTCATTCGGAAATATTCGGGGCCGTCCCAAGTCACCGCACCGCTGACAAGGAAAATCTGGGGGGTGATAAATAATTCCACTGTTTATTCACAAGGGAAAAAAGAGGCCTTTCCCCCACTTGTTCTTTTAATTTATTCCGTGTTTTATGTATATATGTCAGTTTTTAAACACCACATTATTTGGCTAAAGATTCTGATCCAGATGGGGAAACCCCTGATTCAAAAAACAAAGACTTTTTCTAGGCTGCTGGACAAGCATATGGTTGTCCAATAATTACTCTCAGGGTCACTGATTCTGTATCTCATTAACTGGTCCTTTTGATTGAGTTTGCGCTTATTTAATGGGATTAAAAAATGAGAATTACGCCTTTGTAAGGCTGTTTTTAAAAAAATGCGGAATTATGTTTCCCCTGTTTGTAATGCAGCCTTCACATTATTTCATTTCCCTGGTTTTAATGAGCTTTTAAATAATTGAGTTGAATTATGTTGCACAATTAATGAGACATTGATATCAAGACGTGTGCAGGGAACCCAGAAAGGGTGTGCATACTTTAAATTAAAATTTGAAGATGATATCAGCAATAAAAAACTAAGGAATAATAAGGAGTAATAAATAAGAAACAGGAATATTGTAATAGCTGGACAGGTGGACGAAAAATATGTGAAATATTAGCAGGAGGCTTGGAGTTTCAAGGCCAAAGATGATTCCAAAGCATAAAAAAATGCAGATATTAATTTGTGAATTTTGAAGTTCTTTTTATTGACAGTATAATATCTGAGCTCGTACAGAACATCACAGTAACTCCTGGGTTTTCCTCCGCAGCAGGGATTCAAACCAGGGACCTTCAGATTGACACTAACCACTACACCACCTGCAGGCCAGAAATAGATGTTATGTCAAATACTTTTAAATATAGAATTCAAGCTGTATAATGCATAATTCATATCGTATAATGCGTATCTAATACATTGTTTAAAATAGGTTTATAAGAAAACACGACTAATAAGATTCACGCTGTAAGACTGTTCATTATTTACATAACTATATTTCTATTAATGTCTACTGATTCACTCTCACGGACTACTGTTGTGCCCTATATAACGGCTTCAACAGACAGGCACGGACCTAAGATTTAGGCAAATAAATAATTTAGGGTGCATTTCATATTAAAGATAAATTATTCTGCCATATTAAGAACTGTTTTTGTTTGAAAGCAGCTTGGCAGGTGGCACGGAAGACAGTCCTTGTTAACGTCGATGCTTTTTCATCATATGTTAGTTTTCACAGTTTGGATGCGTTCGGGCCTGCCGTAAACTTGTCTTGACATATTTCCGTGTTGTGCCTGGCTTTCGTGTTTTAGGGTATTTCTGTGAGGTGAACAGATTGACGGAAAGAAAAAAAACAGGCCTTCCGTACTGCGGTGAGTTTCTATCTTTGGATATGCGGAGGGGAGAAAAAGTAAAAATGTGTGCTTTGAATCGCCGGTTCCATAAGAGAAGCTATTTCTGAGCAGAAATGGCATCTATTTCCACCCACTACACCAAGGAAACCAATAGAAACCCTTATTAGACAATTCCCCACCCTCGCTCCTCCCCACGTCCCATTCCGCCCCACATGACCACACACATTCATGCACTTTACTTAATGAGATAATGGCACTGAATGAAAGAATGCATTGTGCTTAAGTGCACCGAAATGCCACAATGGCAAGGGACAGTGATAAAGTCATGTCCGGCTCCTGGGGACATTCTAACCCGCTGGAAATGGGCTCGGCTATTACGAGCCAGCAGACGAGCCTGGCCGCTTATCTGTTACAGTGCGTCAGAATGGCAGAGCGCTCTGCTAAGAAGCCATTCACAAAAAGCGCTAAAACGCTGCAGAAGAGATTAGAGCTGATCCCATTTATTGAATCGATATCAGTGACTGGGCACAATGTTATCAGGGAGGTGAAGTGGATTTCATTGCATTCAGCCCTGCCATGTTTCCTACAGGGATCGGCAGCGCCGAACAAAAACGAGCAGAAAAGACACGGTGTCACGACTGAGTGTGTAGGCGGTGATAATATATGCAACCTCAGGAGACAGACTCCTACCATCCCGGCGAGGTAATAGGTGGGGCCAAGTGATAGATGATGAGTTACTTCTGCCTCCAAATTTGACGATCGTTCCCAAACTGTTCGTACCTCCTGTTGACCCTCGGTGGCCCACGGACGTGACCTCCGGAGCCGCATTTTCCAAAGGTCCCGACTCCTTCAGCCCACACGCATCTCTACTTCTGGGTAATGAATGGAGGAGCACGTGAATTACGCTGGAAGCTAGAATGCCACCCACGCCCACGTGAAACCAATTTGCACCTTTTTCTGCACGGAAAAATAGCAGCTCCGCACATGCTTGACTGTGCCTATTCTTATCACTCTTTAAATAAAGCCCCCCTCCTATTTCAGAACGCCTCTGAGAGCGATGGAAAAGGGGCCCAGACATCCACATTTTGTCTGCCTGCATGGTGGAACAACAGTGACTTCAATCCGCTCTTGCTCAGTGCCCCCATGCCGAGCTAAAAGTCAACTTAACCAGTTACAAAGATGCACGAATATCCCTATAAATAATAGAAGGGAGTGCGGAGCCGCGTTAATGAACGAGAAGGACTTCGCTCATGCTTTATTTCTTGCCAGAAAGTGCATTATGAGTGTGAACTGACACCTCATGGCCTCTAGATGCTGGAAAGCTTCAGTAGCCTTTTGCTGGTGGAGCTCTGGATGAAGAAAGAAGACGGATCTAGATTGGAAGTGGGATGAAAGATGGGAAGATGGAGATCATCATGGCATTACAGTGGATAGGGAGAGCAGGGCACCGGGTTAAGGCCTCACAACGTGTAAAAACAAACAGGGAAGTGAGGCGGCAAGGTAAGCTGGGAATGGGAGCACCCATTACCCTTCACTTCGGCCCTCGCTTTGCCATTCTCAAGAAGCATTCCAGAAAAATCCAAAGAAACATCTGAAAGGGTTAAATTAGATAACTGAGATACTGGAAAGCACGGTGTGAAAACCCTGAGCTTTCACTTCTTCGGTTCTCAGGTGGCCTTGAGGTGAACTCCGGGTCCTCCATGAGGTGGCAGCAGTTTTGAAGAGGTGGGTGCTGTCACTGGCCCCATCCGACTTGTTAGAAGCCGCTAGACTGAACATCTGCTCGCTCGGCAGAAACCAGCCAGGGGGAACGAGCTGGAGATGAAGCACGGAACAGTGTAGTTAGCGAAACCCAGCGGTGACGGGTTAACGCCTAAAGCAAACAGATCGAGTCGCACGTACCACCGGTGGAAGAAGATCCCCCACAAGCTGGGTTTGCAGAGCCCGTCCCCTGAGAGAATGTGAACGGGTAGCAAAATGCAGAAGGTACACAAACAGAGAGACAAAGGCACGCGGACAGGAGAGTCGTGCTCACACATACATGCACGCAGATTTCAACAGCATGACCAGCTGGGTTTGAGTCACTTGCGGTCAGTTCGTGACAAACTGTGAAGTGCGAAGTGCATGATCCAACTGCTCCAGGTTTAGAAACATCTCCTTGTCCTCCAGCCCTTGGCAAGTCCAGCTATGCATAAATGTTCAGCTGGTGCAATAAACCTGCACTGAGCCTCATTGCTTTCTGGGCTTTTTGGATTTTTTGGACACTGCTTCTATGGAAATAACCAAGAAAGTTTTTTGGAGAATTTTGGCATTGCACTTTGTATATTTTGAGGGCATAACTACAAAATGAGAATCAATCATGCCATGGTGAGTAACCTCAGACATATTAACCGCACTTCGACAAGATCCAAAGAAGCACTGGAACATAATAAAATCAAAACAATTAATTTGGATTTAATTATACAGCAATGAATGCTCTGTCTTACAACTGAGCAGCTGTTTTGGCTGCACTGGTACTTATTTGTCACTGAAATGTTGCACTAACTTTGAAGGCTGAATATTTATGCAACATAGTGCCATATCAGGACAGGGAAAATTACACACCTAGAGGATAAAGTACAGAATATGTGATAAAAGAGCCTTTCCTAGTATAGTCTTACCAAGATGCAAGACCGAAACTGCTTCTGGAACTATCAAAAGGTTTACAAATGTCTAAAATATTATAGCATTTACACCTGGGACAGCTTGTAGGGTTGTGGTTAGAAGTGATGCCTTTGGACCTGAAGGACACAAGTGTTGTACCCTTGAGTAAGGTACTTGCCCTAAACTGCTCTGGTAATTTTACCCAGCTGTATAAATTGGTAAATAATTGCAGGTAGATTAACATTCTAACCTCTGCTGGGGGAAAAGAAAGTGTCCGCTAAATGAATAAATGTAAATAGCACAGACATGCAGGGTTGGCACAAGAAAATCTACAGTACGAGACATCCCATCCACTGAGTGCAGCCTAATATAATCACAAACACTATAAACTTGACATTTACAATCAACTAGCAAACAGACTTAAAATACAAACATGTGAAGCAGCAAGGGATGATGGGAAAGCTCCTGTCACCTGGCTGCTGCTTCGTATTGTCAAAGCGGCATTAAGACGACAAGATGATGACCAGTAACAATAGTCTACACTGGAATGGGCCAGCAGGTATTAAAGACGGGGGCAAATGAAGATGAGGTAGAGGGCATTACTGCATTATTTTCATAAATCCTATACTGTATGATGCGAAAAACCAAGAAACTGGAAAGTTATCTCAAAAGTTTTCTGTACATTTGGGCCTCTGCGGTGGAATAAAATGAATGATAATAATAAAATGGATGTGGGAGGATGGAAGAACTCCTGAAGATTTCACTTTGTGGTGGCGGGGGGGGGGGGGCAAGCTGATTGATCAAAGATGATCTGTTTCATATTATTTTAGAAATAACTCTTCCTTCTTTCTCCTTTCTAATGCAAGTTTTTTTTTCTTATTTTGCACCCTTCGGTATTGGCATGCACGTCATGATTCACATTGGATTTTTAATTAACCTCAGCTTTTGCAAGATTCACAAGGCTCATAAACAAAGTTACCGAGTCCCTCGGCAAATATGTGCCCGCTAATCGAAAAACCGGGGTGCCGCCAAATAAGATACCTACCTCAAAGGCACATCTTTGGAACCGAAATCAAACAAAGGCTTTTCCTTCTTACATCCAGGCCGACGCAAGGTTGGAGAAGGTCGAAGTACAGGTTTTCCCAAGCAGCACTTATGAATGAATGTACATATCGATTGATTCTCCATGACTCCATCAGACCTCAAGCCATCCATAGCAATATAGAACAAATTTGACAAGCTGCTCTGATTCATCGTGGTGTTTACTTCTGCAGTCCAGAGTCCACGAAGGACACAGAATGAGCAGCATCCTTAGTAAGCAGTGTGCTATTGACTGCTTACCATGCCATCTCCTTCTCTGGGTCGGCCTAAGTGATGGGCCCCGAACCACAGCTGTCATAGCGTACGCAGCCCTTGTGTAAGATGTACGAAAGGAATGCTCCCCATTCTTCTGCTGAGCATCGCTCAGCTCATCCCACTACTTGGATTCCCTGCCCTGGTTTCTTGAAGAATTGCTCTGTGTGGAACTTCTTTTTACCTCCAGCCAAGCTCTCCACCCTGACATTGTTGCTCACTGTCAACCTGATGCTGAGAAAGACATCCAATGGCCTAGGATCCCGACAGTGCAATCTCACTCAGACCCCTTTCTTATAAGTTCACGTTCACTCCATCATCTTTGTGGTGCATTACTGCACAGCGTAGGGGGGTGTGGTGGCACAGCGGCTTTGGCTTTGCCTGCTGTGTGGCAGTGCTGGGCTGCGAGTCCTGCTCCAGGCGCCTTGTGATTGACTTGTGTCCCAGCCAGGATTTGTCCCCTACCCCTTAAGCCTTGCAACCTGTCTTTCCAGGATAGGCACTGGCTTGCTGCGACCCCACTCAGAACAAGTGGTTGTTGGTTGGTTTACAGAGTTTTCTTGAAAAGGAATCAATGAAACTACTTTCAGATGGTTTGCTGCTTTTCATTGCTCTTAGTGTTGGCTGCTTTCTTTTGGCAGGAGTAGCTGTTGATGCCCCGCTGTAAAAAAAATAGATGTTCAAGGTCTGGAAAATGTACAGTGTGGAGCAAATGGACTTGTTCCAAGTTTGGCAGAAATTGCCCCTTTTTTGACTTGCTTTGTTTGACTGGCTGAGAGCAGAAGCACTTCCTTTAGATTTTTTTTTTCTTGCTAGAATTAATTGGTTGTTCCTATTTGCTCCATTGTTCTGCTTGTAGGGGGTGCAGTGTAATGTCTCTTGCATTGTAAAACACTTTGGACAAGGGCATCAGTTATCCTCTAGTCAATAATCATTGAACACTGCTTTGGGGAAAAGCGTCTGCTAAATGAATAAATGAATAAATGTAACTCTAGTCTGGAGTTCCAGGGGGTCGAGTCCACAGGTAATCTCAGTAACTCAGTAGCAAATCTCAGATGTCCCAAAAACAACAGCTCCTTAAATGTGAACGAATTGGCAAAAGGAAGAGGAGAGACAAACACAACACCGTCACAATGCAAGGCTACATGTGCTGATGTTCCCTCAGCTGTCTGTCTGACAGGTAACTGAAGTGTCCTGGGACTGCACTTACCGCTCTGTCTGAGGGTAATTAGCATCCAGCCTGGCCTTCGAAAGAAACTGTCAAACAATTCGATGCATCCCACTTTGGTTCCCTTCTGAAAGGTGGAGGCCACATCTTAACTACTGAAATAGTTTTCATTGTGCTTCTTCTTTCTCTTCCCGGTTGTATAAGGAAATAGTTTTTATGGCTGTAGGTGCAGAACTGGGGCTTTTGGGTTTTTTCCCCTTGTGTTTTAACCAAATAAATTGCTGTGCTTCTCCACCTTGTGATCGTAGAACTCGGACCCTGTGTGTGATCTGCTTTCCAAATTCCTCCAGAGATTATAAATACTTCAATCGGACCCTTGTCAATTTCGTTTGGAGGATATTTAAGAAGGCTAAACGTCCTCAGTATTTCTTTGTCAGCAATTTCTGCCAGACTTGGAACAGGTCCATTTGCTCCACACTGTATGTTTTCTAGACCTTGAATATCTTTTTTACAGTAAGGCATCAACAGTCACTCCTGCCAAAAGAAAGCAGCCAACACTAACAGCAATGAAAAGCAGCAAACCATCTGAATGTTGTTTCAAGATCATCACCGTCTCCATGACGACCAGCATCCTCACGCCTAATATGACATAATCATACAAAATGACATTTTTTCCCCTTCCCTCTGAGGAGGCCTGCCTTTGTTTGGCACACTCTGACCAGATGCGCTCCTTTGCCCCCCGGCCCCCCCACCAAAAATAAAAGGGGAGGAGATGGGGAGCAGCTGGTGGAACGCGCCGATCCGGGGCGTGTTCTGTCAGCTCTCGTCATTAATGAGCTCTGGGTGTCACTGGTTAATCCCGCACCCCTGGAGACCCCCGAACAGATGGGACCCGTTTCCAGCCTGCTAACTAGAGCTGCCGAGGGGTCCCAGAAGCACGGGGTGGGCGGGGGACACAGGGAGGATTCATTGTTCCAGTCAGTACAGTGGGGAGAAAGAGACCCAAGGAGAAGGAGAAGTGAGTTTAAATATCTCCAGCTAAAGGCAATGTGTAGGTGCAATGATGTAGGTCTGAGATCCGGCGGGAGGATCGTCCACCGAGGCCACAGCTGCAGCTTGTAAAAAGTTCATTATTTTTTTAAGGCAGTTTTTTCCAGGGTGACTGACAAGGGTCCGATACTTACAATGACTTACCTATTTATACAGTGCGGAAATTTTTTAGGCACATTGAAAAGTAAGTCTCTTAGTGAAAGACACCACAACAGGAGGTGGGCTTCAAACCTAGAATCTTCAGGTGTGAGGGAGTGGCTCTAACCACTACACCACCTGCCACAGCTCTTCTTCCCCTAAAACATGTTTTTGGAATATCAAAACCCATCTCCTTACTCACTTTGCTTGATCTGGTAGCTTCGGAAACTTATTCTCTTTCTGCACCTCTCTGTTTCCTCTCAGTTCTGTATTCAGGTATCGTGAAAAACGTAAAGAAATGTCGGTATCTAACTAACTAACTGCTTTGATAATTGCGTATCTGTATCTATAACTGTGTCTGCTGTGAAATGCGTTTTTGTTCATTGAGTTGTACGTCATCACTTCTGAAAAAGGTGTCTGCGAAATGAAAAAAATGGAGATGTATATGTAAATCTGAATGTAATAACTTAGGTGCTGGGAGACCCAAAAATAATGGAGTTACACACACATTGCAGGGAAAACATAAAGCTTGCAGGAACATGGAGGGGACACATTCCCCAGGTCCCTCAGTTGTTACATCTATATTAAGCTGGGTCGCACAGTGGCACAACGAGCAGCGCTGCTGTCTCACAGTGTGCAAGTGGATGTGACTTCAGTCCCTGCTCAGTCTGTGTGGAGTTAGCATGTTCTCCCTGTGTCTGTGTGGGTTTCCTCTGGGTGCTCTGGTTTCCTCCCACAGTCCAAAGAGCTGCTGTTCAGGTTCCACATAGTGTGTGAGTCTCAGAGACAATGTGTGTGTGTGTTCCACTGATGTAAGGATGAGTGACCCAGTGTAAGTAGTGTATCCAGCAGTGTAAGTCACCATGGTAAATGAGGTGTGTGGGCTGGTAACACTACACAGAGTTCATTGAAAGTTGTTTCCTAGAGAAGTGTCTGTTAAGTAAATGTGATCTGCAGCTTTCTGCTTCTCAGTCTTGTTCTCTATAGTAAATTCATTCATCAATAACTTTTTGGTCAGTATGCAGTTGCAGTAGCCGTGACATTTCCGTCTGTGGGTATGCAGCGGTTTAAAGGTTTCCGGGATAATCTTGGTATGGATAACTACCTGCGGCGGCGTTCCACAGCAGGCTGCCGCGGGCTGCGATCTGACAAAATTGCAACAGGAGGCAAATTAAATTAGCGAGGCATTAAGTTACAGCCTGGCAGCCGCAGAAAATCACCCACGGCCGCAGATCGCCTTCTGCTTTCTAAGACATTAATGTTGGAACCTTTCAGACAGGGGCCCAGGTGGCGTGGAGATGACTTCTTAATGCAGTGCGGGGAGAAAATCTTTCTGACGTTGCAGTGCTCATTATGAAAATACAAATGATCCTATGATGGATTAGTCAGCGTTATGAAAGTAGCAGGCTCCTGTCAGAATTATATGACTGCTAGACATTTGTAGAAATGCCTGAGTTGATTCTTTTAGATAAAAAAAAAAAAAACATCCCTCTATGTTTCCGGCACCATCTTATCCCGTGTGACTTATTTGCTAACTGCAATTGTATCATTCGCTGACTTAACAGCTGCGCCTCATTACGGTGGCACAAAGCTGAGGTAGTCAAAATAATTTTGCCATACACATTTCTTGGGAATGAAGGCATTAGGGAAGCATTTTTTGGTGGTCTTATGTCTTATGATTTCTCATGGTCAGCCAGAGTTGGAACATGGTTAACGCAGTCATTAACTGGGGACGTTACAGTGTCTAGACCTGGAGGACACTAATGTCCTGCAATCCCAGAGGTGTCCCGCTTTTGCTTGTTATTTATTACTGCACAGCCAGTGAGAAGCGCAGATTCATTTGACTTCAAACCCCTCTGAGGACTGTTCGTTCTGTTCAACGGACGACTACGTCTCATCACAAAGCTAAGTGTCGTACGAGCACATGCTGCAAAACAAATCGACTGAAGTTTGAAAAGAGACATCAGCGCTGACATCAGCACTGACAGCAGCGTAAGGATAAGGACCTGGATACGCAACCAAAAACAATTTTCCAGGAACTCAAGACGGGCCACGTTTTTGCAAGCTTGAGTAGACTTGTTGTCAGGAATTGGTAAAAATCTTCGGCTCGTTCTTCCTGCCTGCGGCAAAGAACAATGTATAACGGCAAGAAACCGTAGGTTGTAATGAATGCTTGCAAGCTGCGACTGCCGTTGAATAACTTCTAAAAGATGTCGCAGAACACCTTGAAAAAAAACATACAGTATGTGTTAACTATAGATGAACAGAATGTTTCTTCATGGCCCAAGGGAGAGGTTGCCATGTCAACGGGATGCTGTATTGCTACTTTGTCATCCCCAGATGAAGGGCGCACGATTAGCACGATTCGTTAGGCCCCTGACAAGTGTGCTCCCCGCCGGGGTATCTGCTCTGCCAAAGGGGAGGAGCCAAATGCACCCCCTCTTGTATGTCTGGGGTTTTCCCTCTGGAACGGAAGAACCCTGCCCGAGGCCATGTTTGCAGGCTTTAGGATTCCCCGCTGGGGAATTGGGGGCAGTCAAGGGAGACGTTTCTATTATTTCGGGAGCGGTGAGCTACAGAGCGCAAGGAGGCGTCCCTCGGCTGGCAGGAAGCTGAAGTGTCTCGGAAAGAACGGGATCAAACATGCTGTGGCGATTTGGCAGTACATGCACACACGCACCGAACCCCAGGCAGTCGGTCCTTCCAAAGGTCTCGGAGCATCATTGTCCACCAGGGTGCACATACAAGGCCGGGACAGGAGTCTTCCATAAAAAACAAGACCTCTGCTCTGTCTTTCATCCACACCCTGAGTGCCTACCTTCTCCTGCCAATGGTCGGACGCATGGACCCGACAACCATTTGTATGTGGATTCGAAGGCGATCTGGCCAACCTGCGCCGCGCTGCGCCGATGCTTCCTTTGAACCCAGTGCAGTTACTTCTTTTAACATGCTGCTATTCTCGGGCTCGCACCACGTGTGGGAACGGGAGACCACGCTCGAAGAAGACGCAACCGTAGATGCTCAGTCGGAGCCTGCGGCAGAAGGCGAATTTCAACGGTGTGGAAAACACGCACCAAAGCGATGAAGGAAGACACTACGGTAATTTAAGATACTACAGTGCCACGGAAGGAATACCTTAGCACAACCTCATCTGTAACGCCGTAGCATTTACAAGAGTATGGGATTTAGGGATTATAGGTATAACAGTGGCGGTTATGCGACAAATGTTTCGTAACGTTCTGGCGATGTCTGTTCATCCTTCTGTCTCACAGCTGCCAGCGATCTTAGGGAGACAAAGCAATTAATGTCAAATTTTAATTTTTTTCCAAAAGGCAGGATATTCAGTCATATAGGCTCTTTTCGATGACTAGCCAAAAGTTCATAAACCTCAAAATTCAGTGGATAATCTCAGTTTAGAAGATGCTGTTCTCCAAATCAACTCACAATGTGAAGCTACTTGCAACAATTCACTCATTCATATAGCTTGGTAATTTTTACTGTACCTTGCTCAAGGGTATTAGAGCAGGAGGTGGGATTTGAACTCGCAACCTGAGAGTCCAAAGGAGGTAACACTTAATCTTAACATGCCAAAAAATAGTACATATACATATATATATATACACATACATACAAAATTTTATTTTATTCAGATAAAAACAGGTCTGCATATATTACATTATTTTTTAAAATTTAGATTTTATATATATATATATCTCTTGAGGGTGCGGTGGCGCAGTGGGTTGGACTGGGTCCTGCTCTCCGGTGGGTCTGGGGTTTGAGTCCCGCTTGGGGTGCCTTGTGATGGACTGGCGTCCTGTCCTGGGTGTGTTCCCTCCCCCTCCGGCCTTATGCCCTGTGTTACCGGGTAGGCTCCGGTTCCCCGCGACCCTGTATGGGACAAGCGGTTCTGAAAATGTGTGTGTGTGTGTGTATGTATATATAATATATCTATTAATTGGGGGGTGCAGTGGTGCAGCGGGTTTGGCCAGGTCCTGCTCTCCGGTGGCTCTGGAGTTTGAGTCCCGCTTGGGGTGCTTTGTGACAGACTGGCGTCCCGTCCTGGGTGCGTCCCCTTCCCCTCCAGCCTTATGCCCTGTGTTGCTGGGATAGGCTCCGGCTCGCTGTGACCCCTGTTCGGAACAAGCGGTTTCAGAGTGTGTGTGTGTATTTCTTAATTATTTTCTTTAAAACCTCTTGTGGATATACATATGTATGTATGCATTCATTGACTGATTCTTTTATATATTTATTCTTTATCAATCACTGTTTGTCCTGGAAGGGTCTATCCTGGAAACAAATAGTTTTTCTCATTCACCTCCATTGCCAGTATGGGGATTCAATGCAGTGCAAGACATCAGTGGAAATACAAATGAATAAATTGACACATCATGCCCCCCAGAAGTAGAATTTATTCATAAAGAATGACTCAGGGCAGGGAAATATGTCTAACTACAGCCCAGGCCATAGAGATGCTGCAGGAATAGCGGCAATAAGATGGAAATTGTTGCCTGGAATCGGATTTTTTTGGTAATTAGATTTTGCTTATAATCAATGTTACTTGTCTCAGCAGGGCTATCCAAGCCGAGCCAAAGCAAATACAAGCGATGAGAATTTCTGAATGTCCGAGGCCCTCTGCTCCAGCGTTCACCCTCGCAGGTCACGTGAACTCTTCTCGACGTTGTAAAGCCGATACCCTCAGCAGGACACACGCCAGTCGTATCGATTAACCTTTTCAGTTGTCATGGCTTGTTCTTGTTTTTTTGGGCCTTTTTTCACATGCTGTTTTCCGCTCGAGAAGGACTATTTGGATGTTTAGCCTGTCACCATGGTTTGTTTGTCGACATCCTAAACTCGCCGATGTGGCGTTAAGGCAAATTTCAAGCGTATTGCAGGCTCTTTGACCACGGCAACGGGTGCATCTGCCTTCCACCTCAATATTTGTTATTTTTAATTTAATAAGGTTTCATTTCCCCCCTTGCTGTGACTAAGGCTTTGGCTATATAGCTCATGTTTTCCTGCTGGAAACTTGGACCTTAGGGAGAGATGTAAGAAAGCAATCATGTGGAAAACTTGATAAAAAAAAATGATCTGACTCAGTGTGAAAAAAACAAGTAGGTGATGAAAGAAAAATGATTCAATTAAGGACAGATAGATGATACATAAGAAGCAAAAGTTTTAGAGCTGTCACAAACTATTACGTGAGTTGGTGAACTTATTGTCATCTAATAATAATGATTAATGCAGGGGAGGACTATGGGCCAGCAGCAGTGTGGGCTTATTCCCAGAAGGTCCCAGGAACAGCAAAGATATTGTACCCTTAAGACCTAACCTGAACTTTGCAATTCAGTATCTTACTGTGTGATAGGGGAGGTCAAAAAACTGAATAAGTTGTTATGGATAACGTGATCTTCAAATCCACTGAATAGCAATGACTTCCCAAGGATATTAACCCCACACATTTATGTAATAATGCTATGAATAAATGAGTGGATTTTTTTTATATCTCATCGCAACTTTATTTCTTTGAATTTTCGTAGGCTGATGCAGAGCAGTCCTGGACCATCTCCTGTTCAGAAATGGAGGGGATTAAAATAAAAGGAATCTATCTATCTATCTATCTATCGATCTATACTCTTATTTAAAGTGCTTGACTGCATGCAGTACCCATGTCACCTACATACTTTAAGTGTATGCCAAACCATGCTTGCAAATGCAATTTAAGTTATTTATAAATGCAATGTCCTTTAGTTATTAAGAAAAATGATATCATGTTCAAATAATTTAAAGAAATCAGAGCCAAAAGTCTAGTTGGGGAGCTTTCTGTGTACTTCCATCCAACCGAAAACACAATTCATTGTTGTAATGGAAGGCTTAATCAGCTGAACCAGATGTGCTGATGGTAGAATAGAACCAATACATGGAACGGTTGGGGGTCCCCAAGACGATGTTTGGATTCAACTCATCTAGAGTAGGGAAATGGCGGGACAGCACAAAAAAGGACCAGAAAATAAGTAACTGCAATAATTGCTGTATAACTTTTTATTGATCAGTCATGCCTTAATAGAATACAACACAGGTGAGAATCCCTGCTGTCTGAATGTAGTGTTTGGACCCTTTCACTGGGTCAACTTTCAGTCAACAATGTGGATGTTGCTCATGGAAAATGTGAAAGGTATGTTGTGATGGCTTTTTTGTAATAGTTTCCTGAAACGCCACCTCCAGTGAAAGGCATTGATTTGGCTGTGTTGCATTTGTCCTGAGGAGAGCAGCATGTAAGGAAAGGTATCTATCAATACTTAAACAATTTGATGCTCAAGTTGCCATGGAAACAAGCTATACCAGTATTTTACACCTTTGAAGTAATTACTATTTCATACGAGATGTTCTGCAGCATATAAGATTGATTACTTCAAACCTTTTTTGTAAAGACATAAAACAGACTGTAGACGTTATTAACTCTTCAGTTATAGTTTTGCACATGCTGTTGTGTGTATAAGGCTGTGGAAATAATCTATGGAGTTCATATTTTAGTGAAATATGCATAATGGTAGTGTTTCATGACATGCACAGTGGGGTGATATTAGGCCCCTGCAAGCTTCGTAATAAGCATCACGTCAACACGTCTCTCATTAGAGGGCTACTAATATTTGTAAATATTTTTTTTCATGTAACAGGTTTTTTGTTATAATTGCGGAAGAGAAGGGTATTCTTCAAATCTAAAAAATTAAAACAGCTGGATCCCCAGTGGCATCTCTAATTACATTAACTTAGTAACTTTTCCCAAAAGTCTCACTCACACACACACACACACACACACACACACACACACAGAGTCTGAAACTGATTGTCCCAAGCGGAGTTGTGGCAAGCCTAACTTGGCAACACAGGGCACAAGGCTGGAGGGGGAGGGGAAACACCCAGGACGGGACGCCAGTCCATCGCAAGGCAACCTAAGCATGGCTCGAACCCCAGACATGCCAGAGAGCGAGACCCAGCCAAACCTGCAGCAGTCTTGCTCAAGCGTAATACAGCAGATTTTGGAATGCAAACCTGGGACCTAAAAATCAGCAGCAGCTTTAACCACTACACCACCTGCAGCCCGAAGTACAACCTGAAAATGTACAGCTGAATGAATTTAAAAGTGGATAAATAAAAGATACAGTGGAAACAATTTATTAATTTGTCGGTATATAGAGCTACTTCTGTAGAAGTTCCCGAGTACAGTTTTCCAATTTTCCAACAAACAAAAAGCAGAGAAAAACATTTAAAAATACTTTTTCATGATACAGCGGTATTAGTAAAATGTACTTGATTTTTCTCTAATGTATGTGGATCTAGTATACTGTATGTATCTTTGTTTGCCCTTTACTCTGTTACTAATTGTATTATTTTTAGAGATATCTTTAGTCTTTCAGACAAATCAGGGCATAATTGGATATATAGAATAAATTGTCTTCACTACAAATTGTAAGCATCTACATAACACAACAATGTAATAAATATTAGAAAATAGAAAGGGTCTTAAAAGAGAGCCTAGAGGTACACCAATGTTTACAGCTATTAAGAGTACACATAAATTCAAAGGTACCCCCATGCATTGCACTATTAACTGAAAAAGCTGTTAGTGACACATTATTAACGTATTATCTGTACACTGAGGGGTCATTTGTGCTGGACTTCACAAAATTTTAGACATCTGGAATACCGTTACTGATTTACTTCCTTCTTGATTGTATACCCAGTATTACAAGCAGATGTCCAATTGGTCAGAACTTCGCAGATCTTCCATGTTACCTACAAAGTCTATAATCTCCATCACACACTCTCACAGACTGAAACTGCTCACCCCAATGAGCTGGAGCCTAACCCAGCAACACAGGACATACCCAGGAAGGGGACATACCCAGGATAGGACACCAGTCCGTCACAAGGCACCCCAAGCAGGACTCGAACCCCACACCCACCAGAGAGGAGACCTTGGCCAAGACACTTGCACCACCACGTCCCCACAAAGTCAATAATCTCCAGATTCACTTCAGTCTATTCTGCCATTTCTATGGACTGAAATTATATTATGTTTGCTTTATACTTCTTTCATTATTAATGACTGCTCAATTCAACACGCAAATAAAGACATATAAATAATATTCCTTGCTTATTCCAACAGGTGACACAGTTGCACAGTGAATAGTGCTGCTGTCTCACAGCACCTGGGTGGTGCAAGAGAATGTGGGTTCAATCCCTACTCAGTTTGTGTAGAGTTTAATTGTTTTCCCTGTGTGGGTTTCCTCTTGGTGCTCTGGTTTCCTCCCACAGTCCAAAGACATGCTGCTCAGGTTCTCCCATAGTGTGTAAGTGACAGAGAGAGTGTGTTCCACTGATGCATGGATGAGTGACCCAGTGTAAGTCACCGCGGTGAATAAGGTGTGTGGGTTGATAACACTACATAGAGTTCGTTGAAAGTCGCTTTGGAGAAAAGTGTCTGATAAATAAATAAATGTAATGCACTTGGGACAAAGCTGCTGACCCCATGGGACTCACCTGTGAGATAATTTCTGAAGATCAATGGATTCAGCTGTGAAAATATTAGTAATTATGAAAGAGTTCTCTTTCATCCAAATTAGTGAACATTCATTTTATCAGTTTACGTTTCTTCATCTTCTAGTGTGGCCTCTATTTATTTAATTGTTGTTAAGGCAATAAAAAACAGGGACTGTGAGATGTCTCTCTGGGAACTCAGTCGCTCTGAGAGCCCTCTTAGCTCCTGTCAGCGAAGCCCAAGTAATGCAAACTGCCCAAAACACACTTGAAAGAGGAAGAACGCAGTGTAAACACAGCAATGGCTCCAATGTTTCGCATTTCCGTGAATGATTAATCACGCCGTACGTGGGATCCAGTCTCCTCGAGCCCTTCAAAGAAGGACGAAAAAAGAACGCGCGCTTTGCTTCGGTCCCAGATGGCGGCTCGTCTTCCAGGCACTTCCAGAAAACGCAGACGGCTTGTCATTTACTGCCTCTCAAGTGCACCATTCCAACCGGAGCCCTGCTAATTGTTCAATGGAAGTTTCAGAAAAAATGCAAGAAAGAAAAATAAAAAAAAAACAGAAGGAAGAAACAAAACTCTTTTTCGTTAATGAATTGTTATGGCAACCTTGAGCAGTTCTAAAGCTGGAGGAAAGTTGGCAAGCTTCTAATGAGAGCGTGCCTTCATTCAACCGTTCGGAGTGGGTTTCTCAAGGACGTGACAGACAGCGCAGACTTTTGCAGGCCGGGGACACGTGGCTACGCCGGTATGGCCTCTGGCTCTCACGTGACAAATGTTACACGATGCAGACACTTCAGATGCTTTTGTGCAGCTTATGGGCTCTGCATCTGCGAGGCTTGGCAGGAGTTCTCAGGCCATCGCCACCGATGTCCCGCAAGTTGCGTATCAAGTGCAAGTCTAGGAGGGCAGGAGAACTCAACTATGGGGAGGTGAATGGAGGGCAATTCACAATGGATCTAACCGCCACGTGTAGAAGGTCACCAGTTCACGAAAGGGTATCTAGAGAGGACAGGATATAATACATTGTGATTAGTATAGAACCACTGGGTCAGTGCTATTGCTTTTGGACTCAAAGGTTGCAGGCTTGATCCCCACCTCTGGCTGTAGCACCCTTAAGCAATGTACTTACCCTAAATTGTTCCCATAAAATTACCCAGCTGTATAAATGATTGTAAGCATGTAATAATTGTGACCTTAACATTGTAAGTTGCTTTGGAGGAATGCATGAGCTAAATGAATAAATGTAATGTAAATTAAAAAGACAAAAATATGGAGGACACTTAGGTTATAAAGCAGCACTAGATTTAGCTGTTACTGATGAAAAACCCTCAGCAAAAGCTCATTTCTGAGACAGCATCTTGTCCCCATTCAAAATTTACGTGTCCCTCCAGGCTTTTGCAGAAAATCGCATGACCCCTACATCCCAAAACAAGATGCTTTTTTGTTTTTTCTTCTTTTTTTTGCAGTCATTTGCTGTACGGTGGGTGGTGGGATTCCCCTTCCTTCCCCTGGGTACTGCTCAAAAGTCAGCAGATGGTTGAGAGACACTGTTGCTAAGCAACTGTTAATCAAACACATCAGCATGGAGCAGTGTGAAACTAGTGAACTAAAGTGCGAGCTCAATTAAAGTACTGAACAACAACGACCACAACAACAATAATAATAATAAGTATAATATAATTGACAACAGATCTTAACAGATTTAATTCTTGGATAATTCTATCAATGGAGCCTTCCCTCCATCAAAAATGTTCATAACTCTTTCTGAATATCATCCATCTTCTATTTTACTAGCAGGAATAACTTTGTTTTGGAACAGCCCTAGTAACTACCAGTGGCATGGTGTGTAGTGCTGCTCTCTCAGTGCCTGGGTGGGGTGGGAGGTTATGGGTTCGATCCCTGCTCAGTCTGTATGGAGTTTGTATGTTTCTATGGGTTTCCTCCCACATTCCAAAGATATGCTCTTCAGGTTCCCCTATAGTGATAAAGTGTGTGTGTGTGTGTGTGTGTGTGTTCCACTGATGTATGGATGAGTGACCCAGTGTAAGTAGTGTATCTAGCAGTGTAAGTCACTGTGGTGAATAAGGTGTGTGGCCTGATAACACTACATAGAATTCATTGGAAGTTGCTTTGGAGAAAAGTGTCTGCTAAGTAAATGTAACTGAAAGAGTGGGTGAATTATGGATATTTATTATCCCTAGTGAGAAATAACAATTTGGAAAAAACTTGTGCCCAGCAAAATGAATGACAGGTATTGAAGCAAAAGATTGAAAACTTAATTTGCTTTTAATGCGCAGATGTGCGGATCGAGAAATACTGGAATCAATCCCAGAGGTATCCCCCCACACACATCGGCGGAGATTAGCTGAAGATTCCAGAGAAAAGTGGCAAGTGCTTTTTAAAGGACGAGAGGCGCAGGACTATCTGTTTGAGTAGATTCTGCCCATGCGGAATAACCGTGGAGCATTTTCTCTGCTCCTGAATCTCATCCGCCAAACGCTCACTACGGACATCGTCTGGCAAAACTCGGGAAACTGAGGAATTCAGAGAACGCCTTAGAATTTACTCTCCACTTTACGTCAACCGTTTTTCTATTTGGCTCTCTCAAAGCTAAGAGAACAGATTCTCAATTACGGTGCAAAATAACAGTATGAAGAGATCTTTGGATCTTTTATTATCGCCAAGTTCAGTTATTAAGCAAATCTGCAGATTTAAATATGAATGATTAGGCCATAAAAGGTGCTGAGGCACATTATCCCTTCTGTCAACATGTCTGCTAAATTCCCCTGGAAGTAAAATTCACTCACTCACTGCCACATTTAAGTCTGAACTGCATTGAAATTCAGGGACCCTCGCCTAGGACTGGGCTCAGGTGCCCATCAGCATTCGGCAGGGATAGAAAGAAGTCCAATTTAAAGGGTTTCTTTAGAATCTGATTAATTAAGCACATGCATCTGCGGCTTGTTGGCAGAACAGATTTTAAATCCAAGTCCAGAGAGTGTGAAAGCTGTCAAAAGTTGCAATGGAATCTAGTAATTTGCAAAATCTGTGCCTGCATGCACCATAAACCTCAGGTACGCGTGTACTTGCCTTCCTCGTGTGACTAGATGTTCTGGCCTATTGTGCACGTTTATTCTGACTTTATTAATTGCTACATGTTCCTAGAGCCAGCAGAGAAGGGCAGTCTTCTTTATTGTTATTTCAGAGTACCAACGAGGTATGAAATTCCTCCAATGTCTTTTTAAACATCTCGGAGATGGATCAGCGTTGAGACATTTAAATGTTGTGGAAATGACAGGCAAAAGGATAATGAAAACCATGGGCTTTATTCCCGAAGAACTCCTGCCGTTCAGCAAAAACAGTACTTTCCAGAATCACATCAGAATCAATTTTTGGAGCTTGAGAACTGGCACAATCAGTCCTCTCCGGATGATATTTTTGATGCCGCTTTTTCTCAGGTATAATATAAATAATCACAGAATCTATGTCAGGATGTCACATTTCCTTAGACGAGGGCTCCGATGATGTCGGATGATTGTCTGATGATTCGTCCCGTCTTTTTCCCTTGTCGGCTGAGTCAGTGCAATGAAAACTGGATGTTTTGTATCAGACTAAGTAAACTGGCAAAAAGTGTTGCTGCAGAGGCTGAGACCCATGTTTTAATTTATTTTTCCTCTGATAATGCTCAGAATCAAACACTTACATGCATACTTACAACACCTTTCAAATCAGTCACACACACTTTCCAAATCGCTTGTCCCATACAGGGTCGTAGGGAACCAGAGCCTAACCCAGCAACTCAGGGCACAAGGGGACACACCCAGGACAGGACACCAGTGCATTGCAAGGCACCCCAAGCAGGACTTGAACCCCAGACCCACCAAAGAGCAGGACCCAGTCTAACCCACTGCACCACCACACACCTCTCAAATCAGTCAGTCAACTATATTATTAAAGATAATTTACCTTTGCTGAAGGACACAGTTAGGTTTGTGTTCTAAAAAATGTAGTGATTTACCCATTCATAGAGCTGCATAATTCTTACCATAACAATTCAGGATAAACACTTGAAGGAAGGGTATAAGAGCAAGGGGGGGATTTGAACCCTCAATCATTAGTTATCAGGCTATTGCTGTAACCACTACACCACCCACTAATACACAGCTGAGCCTACTCTACATGAACACATAAAAACTGAAAAGTTATGGCTCATGGAAGTAGCATTACGTTTAGAGTTCTTGCCTGTAAAAGACGCAGGTTTGACTGAAAGACCGATTTTCTGCTGTTATACCCTTGTATACCCTTGTACTTACCCTGATCTGATATAGTAAAAATGACCCAGTTCCATAAATGGGTAAATAAGTAGCCTTATATAAAAAAAAAAAAAAAAAAAAAAAAGAACATTCTAAGTTGCCTTGGAAAAAAGTGTCATATAAATGGTTAAATAATATCAGCACACCAGCGATGTGTGTAGTTATATTTACAAGTGAAGTAAATGTAATTCAGCAAATACCTTTGGGGACATTGGTGTCATGGAGGTGTGAAAAGATTAGGTGGAAAGAAAAGCTGAACCCCAATCTGTGCATGTGCTGCTGTGATTTGAACAAGGAGTTAAAAATACACTTTTTGAAAGCAGATGAACTGGGAAATACTGAGACACACAAAAAGAGAACGGAAAATAAAAATAAAAAACAAAGCAGATAATAACAGCATAAATTTAGTCTTGTGTAAATTAGTAGAATAGATTAGCAGCAGCAGCAAAACTATGTCGGAAAGATATAATAAAGGAATTAACCATGACGCCGAAGCTTATTACATTTTTACTTGATGAATCTCACATTTGAGTACATAAAAGCAATGAAAAAACCAAAGTGGAACTGAAAAAGAGACAGACTACAAAGAAGAGAGCAGTAATCTATAAACTAGACTGTTCATGTTTAAGAACAAATCAGTTAAGCTGCCTTGATATTTTTTCCACAGTATTACTTTACATTTATTCCTCTAGCTGATACTTCGCTCCAAACTGAATTAGTTTCAAGCTCCTTACAGTGATTTACCCATGTATACAGCGGGGCAATTTTACTGTATCAGTTCAGGTTAAGTACCTTGGTCAAGGAGGTGGGATCCAAACCCGAGTCCTTCCGATGCATTGCAGGAGCCTTAAATCCTACACCTGCAGCAAATAAAATCATGTGAGTAACTTCTCACGCTGTATTCAGTTACACCGCTTGATCATTTCTGACTATCTGTTACTTTCCCCCAGACTAGAACTTACAACCCTCTGGTCTAAAGTCTCATATCACATTAGCTACACTGTTTTCAGCTTCAGACTAACACCATGCACACAGTCCCCACTCCGGGTGGGGGTTTGTTTCAGAGCCATGACTCCCCAGGGGTGGGACCCTACAGAGAGCTGAGGCAGTCTCAGATGTCAAGGGGACCATCCACAGTGAAAAGCATGTCAGAGTGGATCAGTCTTCCTGGAGGATGACAAGCCTTCTCAGCAAGAATGGGCTGAAGAGGAAAAGAGAGAGAGAGAGCCTGGAAAACCCTGAGATTAAAGCTGATAGTCAGGGCCATATAAAGTTATATTTATTCATTTAGTTGACACTTTTCTCCAAAGCAACTTGCAATGTTAAGGTGACCATTATTAAAAGCTTACCCATTTATACAAGTGGGTAATTACCTTGCTCAAGGACACTAGAGGTAGGAATAAAACCTATGACCTTTAGATCCAATGGCACCAGTTATTACCACTATACTACAAGGTATTCCCAAGTTAAGGTGTTTCCTAGTACTACTGTAACTGAGGTTTTACCAATCGACCACACAATCGAGGTATTAGACTGACCCAGGTGGGACTTGAACCCACAGTCCTCAGCTCCGAAGGCTGATACCTTGTCCATTAGGCCACTGGGTCTCCTTTGACAGCTATAAAATTACCCCCAACACACAAAATGAACATTTTTCAAGTGAGAAAAAAAAGCACTGCAGAAGTGTATTCACATTGCATAGTTCCAAAACCCTGTTACTACAGTAAACAATGTCAGACTTAACAGCTCCTCGGTTTACAAATACAAGCGGAACCAAAAGCCTGTTTATGATTCCATTTGTATGTCAAATGTTACTTTTACCACAGACGCAATTAATAAAAGGTCGATAATACAATTATGGGGGTACAGTGGCGCAGTGGGTTGGACCGGGTTCTGCTCTCTAGTGGGTCTGGGGTTCAAGTCCCGCTTGGGGGGCATAGTGATGGACTGGCGTCCCATCCTGGGTGTGTCCCCTTATGCCCTGTGTTGCCGGGTAGGCTCCGGTTCCCCATGACCCCATATGGGACAAGCGGTTCAGAAAGTGTGTGTGTGTAATACAGTCGTCCCTGAAAATATTTACAGATTTCACCTTCTGAGAGTTCAGATGAGCCCCAGGTTTGAGAAGGGTAAAAATATTTTCTTACGAAGAATGACATGCTTTTTCTTTTATTTTTTGCATTTGTAAAAGACATGAAAGTGTAACTTTATTCAGCTTTACAGACCATAGCACAACTAGTTTGTATATTACATTCTGATGCCCTCTTAATTGAGGTGATTCCCCCTCGTATGGTTTGAAGTCACATTCCCTTCATTAGGGCTATAAAAAATTTAAATGATACAGCATTAACTGCAAGCTAAAATAAGATAAAAATTTAAAAAAAACTTTAAAATGACTGAAAATTAAAATATGTTATCACCTATTTGACAAGTTCATCTCATAGTGTATCACATTCTTCCCATCAGGTCATCCCACCCCCATGATCCGCACGCACGGTAAAAACTGCCCGTCCTGAGCGGGGACGTGGCAAACTGGAGCCTAACCTGGCAACGCAGGGCGCAAGGCTGGAGGAAGATGGGACACGCCCAGGATGGGACACCAGTCCCTCGCAAGGCACCCGAGCAGGGACTCGAACCCCAGACCCGTCAGAGAGCAGGACCCGGCCAAGCCCCCCCGACCCCCATAATGCAAGAATGCAAAATTAAAGCAGTACAAAGGTTCTGTTCAGTCTGGGTGCTGTTTGCTGCCATCTATCAGTTCTGCAGGTTAACATAGGTCATGTTCCCTCTGCTTCAGTCAGAAATTTTATAAAAAAGTTAAGAGACTGCAATTATAAAAAACCTGAAAACGTATAACTCAGTCATTTACAACATTTTGAGCTGGGGCGCATGTGCATGTGCTAACCCCGAGTTATATAGGTGTGTGTGCACTTTGGTGTTAAGTCTATGTTTGATAAACCTGGTTTTCTACATCTCCAGCCAAACAGTGACCCTCGTTTCCTTCACTCTGCTCTAAAGGTCACAATAAGGAGAGTAATAACATACAGACCAGTTCCTTTTTTTATTGTATGTTGCAGCTTTTCATTACTTTTGGGCCTCTGGTTCAGTTTGTTATGGCAGGTTCAGAAGATTATCGATTTAAGGCCCTGGAGAAGCCTTGCTGTTACACCCTCTAGCGAGGTATTTTGAAGTGCTCCAGTAAAAAATCCAGTTTTATATATCGGCTCAGCTAGGAGCTGCTTTGGACAAGAGTGTCAGCTAAGAAGTTGTATACTTACTAAGGAATGGTGTAGTAACTGAAAGCTTAGGCGCCTCAATCTTCAGAGACTTTACCGGCCAGCTTACTGGCGGTATTACAGCTCTGCAGGGTCTGGAATTCAAGTACTTCATGTTTGCTCAGCATGGTTGTCTTTCACGTTTTCAGGTTCACACATGTCGTCTAGCCTTAGCAGAGGCAGAAACGTTCCCCATGGAGGTGGGGGAAGGGAACCGGGTGAGAGAGCAAACCACGCGGTGACGACATGTCTGAGAAACACAAGACGACCCCCCCCAACCTCGTCGGAAAGCCGTCGCATCGATAGAAGCTTCCAAGGCCTGTGGGCGAGAATGGTGGCACAGAGAAGAGGAGAACGAGCCAGAGGCATGGCGGAGCGGGGGGCGGGTGGGGAATCTGAGGACGGAGTGTGGAGAGAGGAGCCTGGTGGGCGGCCAGGTTTAATGAGCTCCTGCCTCTCAACCCTCCGTGGAGGAGCGGACACCGGAAAGTCCTCGCTAAACGTCTTTTATAACTCCTGGAGCTGCCCAACCCCTGTTGGTGACACTGATAAATGTTTGCTCATCTATTTCGGAAGAGATTATCAAATAAAGGGGACTCGACTGTGTCGAGGGAGACGCTAACAGGGAGCTTCAACCAAGCCAGCAACATCTGGCGAGCATCTCGGCTGCTCCGAAAGACTGCTGGTGCACTTACCCACCCGTTTGGCATTCACACTTTGTCGATCGCTTAACGTTTTCCCTAAAGTGTCAGCGCCTTGACAGGTTTACGGTTCTCTCCGAAGTAACCGCAGAAAAAAATCCTCCATGTCTGCGGTTTTCTTGACAGTGAGCGTGAGTGTCGATGCTTACGGTTTGTCGAGGAGGGGGTTTCACGCGCCCACCTATTCGCCCACGCGCTCAGTCACCCCTCCCTCCTTCCCTTCCTCAGCCCCTGGATAGCGATCCATATTGAGACACAGCTGCACAAATTTGTGTTTGAAATAAAGAAGCAAAGAGGAGAAAAAATGTGCTGCAGGAAGGCAGAGGCGATGGGAGCGATCGATGCGTAGCCGTAATATGTGGCAAGGCGGTTCAAAATGGGAAGATGAACGCAGTTTCCAAACTTGCAAAAGGTTCCAAAATTGAGGAATCTCGTAAAATCAGAGTTCAGCTCTTGTCGCACTATGTGCTATTGTCTGATTGGCACAACACCATCTCTATACTTTGTCGCAATGCATGTGGCCCAAAAAAAAAAAAAAAAATCACAGTCAAGTCTCGCTTTTTACCGTTCTTTTCAGAACCACTCCTGATGTCCTCTGCACCCATCACAGGTGCTCTTTTTTCCTGTTAATGTCATATATCAGCGATTCTTCCCCAAGAATGTACACCGCACAGTCAATCTGGGACGCTAGTGCTTTGGCAGGTGAGGAATATCAGAACCTTAGGCTACGACTGACCGATTGTGATGTACGGGTGTGCGTCTGGTCCAGGAGGTGACAGGGCATAAAGTGGTAACTAACTGAATGTTTTTTCATTATTATTTCAGCACTTCCCACACCCGTGTCCAAACCTGCCTCACCATCTTTTGAGCCTGCACTACTGAGACTTACTTTGACAGGATTTGATGTTTGTCTGGTTTAACTTGATGACCCCATTTCCCACGCGTGTCCCTTCCAAAAAATATATCTCCTCCCCAGCTCAATCCAATTCCTTTCCCAAGTGGACATTCCTGAGCTGTTCATACATTGAATGATCCCACCAGCCACTTGTACTCAGACCCCCAGAGGTTTTTTACTCTCATTTATTGGATTGGGAGCTTTTTGCTTTGCTCTCTTCAGTTGCCCATTGGCTTACCTACATACTGTCTATAAACTACGTTTGTCTCTTGGTTCTGGTCATCAGTTCTATATCACAAACGCTCAATTGTTCAGCACTCTGCATCACTCTACTATTCACAAGAAGATACCACTTGTTCATTTCCCGTGGTCGGCCTATTGCCCTGTGGCCATTTCCCATAGGTCTCGTTGCCGCCACCATGGTCCTTTCCACTTCCCACAATGGCCCCATAGCCAAAAATTGCCAAAAACATGAAACATAACACTTAATACAGAACTTTAGGAAAATAACATGAAAATTATTCTAAGAATCAAATACTACCAAAATCAATTCTAAGTTATACCCTCAAGGCACTATTGACAATCGTCAGTTCAAATCACCACCTCCCTCGTCATCTCTCTTGTAGGCATTTCCAGTTAGGTTAAGGATAAGGAAAATCCCTAAATCATGTATTTTGGAGCAGAAAGTAGTACAAGTGTTAAATAGATGGCTTTCTTCAACATGAAGGTTGCAGGTTTTATCCCAGTACCTGCTAACTAAGGATCCTTTATCAAAGCGCTTATCCTCAACAAATCCAATAAAGTTACTCTTGTAACCCTAGTACCCCACTAACACTAACCCTGCTACAAATATTTCAGATACTGTTTGTTAGTTCTGAATAGAACTTTCAGTTAACAAAAACAAAAAAATAATAATATTTTGGAAATTATTATTATTATTATTATTATTATTATTATCTCATGCATTTAAAAAAAAAAAAAAAAAAAAAAAAAAAAAAACTTTAGCACAAAGGGTCCCATTCATTAATCCATATGACAACATATAAACATGTTTATATGAATAACTAGAGTTTAATATTGTAACGACCCACGTTACTGCTTTAATGTAAATAGTTGCATTATGGGAAATTTGTAAATAATGTCCGTAACCGCTGGGGTTACGTCGGGGGAAAATGGTGGGGTGACCGTGTCTCCGGGTGTGTTGGAAGAGCTTAGGGGTGTTAAGACAGGCTGGCTGTAAGCGCAGGTCTTGGAGGAAAAGGGGTCCTCGGACCGAGAGCATTATTCCCTTTCTGTTGATGTTCAAATAAACCGTTCGTTATGAACGCTGCCTCCGCGTCCTCCTTCGCCCCATCCAAACCCACGGCGCTGCGCGCCACAATATGTATCATCTCCAAATTGTGCTGAGTTGCAAAATGAACAATTACAAAACCTTAAATGTGTGAATCTTAAGTTTTTTCTACAAGCATTACCACAATCTCATGTCTTACTTAAAAACAAGTCCCCATGAGCCCAAACACATCCAATTAAAGCTCTGAATGTCCAGAAATATAACTGCAACCTGCTTTTCTGCTCATTCACTAATAAGCAAATTATATCATAACTAGTTGCACCCTGGGATAATGACTCTTTCATACTAATAAGAGAAATGCAATACGTCTGCAAATTAGCACAAAGTCAACGAGGATTCATTTCTGTTTTTTTAAGCGGTTTTTTTTTCCTACCATTTATCTCAGTAACAACACAAGTCAAACTAAACAAAACTTACAACACCCAGCAAGTAGAAAAAGCTTCAAAAGCAAAGCTTTGCACAGCTCCATCTTATCAAGTAAATAGGTATATTTGTTAGCTGACTGAAAGCATATACAAAGCAGCCAAGAGGTGCTATAATTAAAAGCACACGGAGAAATGATAAGTAGCAGGCAGTCCAATATAATGCACATCAGGGTTAACATTTATCTGCTTGCCATTAGTATCTTGATCTACAGGAGGAGGTGGGATTCAAACCAAAGCCCTTCAATGCAAGGCAATGGCTCTAACACTACACTACACTACACTACCTGCTTCTCCCAGATGTATTATTGATGAGATGCCCACCTGACTCATGATCTGGAAGGAATGATTCCAGGAGGTTTTTTTTTGTTCCAAGTCAGGCAATGAACCACCAAAATCAGCTTCACTGTGTTCACTGAATGAACCACTATGGTTAAAGACATGGAGAACCTTCTGGGTCTCCAACAACAACGTCACAGCAATCTCTTACATTCTGCAAAACTTTTAAGCTCCTCTTCCCACTTGGTAATAATGCAAAAGTATTGATTTGAGAGATTTGTAGACTCATTTCATTTTTTTCCCCAGATGCAGCTAAGAATATGTGCTCTGATCTTTTAACAATACTTAAGACAATTATGGGATTGTTAAGGGATTGAGGTGCATAAAATAAATTTGAAACAATGATAATGAAACAGATGATGAAAAACTGGGAGGAAATACTTGCGCTAGCATTTGTTTATAGTTCTGGGTTTTAAAATATATTCGTTTAGTTAATTATGAGTGGATCGTGTTGCTTTCCCACTGTTTGAAACATACATAACATAAAAAGGTAACAGACACATTAAAAAGTTGTTAATGTACAGAAGGGGGTTCATGGAGGTAATAAAGAAGCAATTTATGACTGGGATTATGGCCTAATTGTTCCCCATTTTCCTTATTAGTGCTTCTTATTCTTCCAAACCTTGAGGGCCTGGGAGAGAAAGAGCAGATAGGCTCTTACAGAGTGAGTTTAGGGTAGAAAGGGATCTCTCCACAACTCATCTCCCACCCAGACCTGCTAAATACCCCTCCAGCCTTCTGGAGTATTAGTCCAGGCCATTTTCAAACACCTTTTCAAGTCCAAAATGTGACGTGATGATCTGGCATGTTGAGATGCGGTTCAGATGTGTCCACCAAGGTAGAGGAAACTTCACTGAAGCTTCCAAGAGATCCCGTCTGCTTCATTCTTCAAATGATTTCCCCTTCTTTCCTGGATCAGGAGCAGTTTCGCCCCAAACACCTGGACACCAGCTGCTGTACTTCACCAACACCTGACAGACCCAGGGGACTGGAAAGATGTAGGACTTGGATAAGGATGAGACGTGAGAGAAGACACATTGACGGCCTAAGAAAACAACCAACTCATTAACCGTATTCCTATCTTATGGGAACCAGCAAACATTCATATGTTTCGCTCCATCTCAGTAAAAAAGAAAATAATGTATCATCAAGGATTATTAGCAGAAATGGGGGTATATAGACTTTAAATGATAATGTGAGATACAAGTCTTGTATTCCACTAAGGTTTTTATTCATAATTTGAGGATATTGTTTTGTTTGTGTTTATGGCCTCAAGAGAAAAAGCACTGTACAAGGTACCTTCTCTGAACACCAAGCATCTTTACAGCTTTTGTTAGTTCTTTTTGTGTACGTGAGCTATTAGGTTGCATTTTTTATTCATAACCCTTCTCTGAGGGGATTTTTTCAGAGTATTTTTTAATCTGTTGCCAAAGTCCTTCGTGTCCCTCTGACTGCAGATAGCCACACGCGGGGGCAGAGTCGTGCTGACGCAACAAGCTTCTCCACCAAAACTGGGGAACGGAAGGCAAGGAGACAAACAATTAAAAATACCAGTTGGCTGGATGCTCTCCGTGGGCTTGCTGGTAACCTTCTCAACAAAGGAGAGTCTCTCCCACCTTGCTGGCACAGACTTCGGTTTCCCCCTAATCGTCTGTTTGGTTCACTTTCTCATGAGGTGATTGGTGTGTGAAATTGGTGCTGGTCTGTAAATGCTCTGGCTACAGAGATGCAGGTGTAAATCCCATCAGATTTTAGAGAAAACTGTGGAGGGTAAGTGGCACAGGTCCCACAAGCTCACACATTTATCCTGTTTATCCCCCCTCATGCCGCTTGTCTCCTTTGGACAAAACATGGTAAGACAACTATGGAGAATGTTGCAGAAACCCAGTTGAACTGGGTTTCAATAGTTTCTTGTCCACTTTTGTCACTTGGTCTCTCGATGAAGAGGCCTGGAGCTCAACCAGAAAAGGACTAAAGTGTTTCGTCCAGAGTTGAAACCCCACCAGCTCAGCAAGATTCATCTTGACAGCGAGGTCCTGCTTACTTTTTTAGAATCCTACCTACTTTTATAGGGTCCCAGACATTTTTGCACTTGCATTCCCATATCATATTCTGACCACTTTTATGTTACTGGAAGCAGGTACAGTAGTGGTTAATGCTGTCGCCTGGCACTTGAAGGACTCAAGTTCAAAACGAACCTCCTGCTGTACTGTCCTTGAGCAAGGTACCTGCTCTAAAGATGCTCCAGTAAAAATCGCCAATCTGTGTAAGTATTCAGTTAATTTTCAGGAACAAATTAACGCTGGATAATGGGGTAAATGTACATGCCAGACTAACAAGAGCTGAAACATTTTCATTTTCTTCCTTTGGGATTCATTCATTCATTCATTCATTCATTCATTCATTCATTCATTCATTCAGTTTCTGCCAGTATGCTGTAACTTATGGGTATGGAGATCAATAAATGTTGATTCCTTCCATATACCTTGCACATCTCATGGACAAAGCATGCCATTCTCAATACCTAAACAGTTTAATTACATCAGTTTTCTAAATAATGTTCCGTTTTCATTGAGTTCATCAGGGCATTTCTTCTTGCAAAGAGCGGCAGAGATGCCAGTAAACATGGCTACTGGGTTAAAGAGACATGTGTGTTCTCAACTTGTGCAATTGATATGATGTGAATTGTGCAAGTCTTGCAGTGTACATCCTTGTCAAGACCCAGTAATTAAGAGCTTGGATGGAAGGGAAGTCGGTGTACCCGCCAGACCATGACGACTGCAGTAACTCTGCCCTAGCAGTTTTCCTACCAAGCACATCACTGAACAAAGACGTGGATGAGCACAGGGGACAACAATATGAAAAATATATTCAGGGACATTCAAAAGGCTTTTGTACTTGACTCTATATTATTGCAAGTGGCTGTGGATAAGGATCTGGCAAATGGCAAATATATAAATTATTAAATAAATAAAATATACATGACAAAAGGCGGGTGAATGATGGTAGATGATTCAGTATGAATGCCTGCTGTCTCATCTGTCAGGTATATGTGACGTCTCGGTTATGCATAAAAGCTGAAATGCCAGGTGTAGATATCCTGATGGACTGGTGCATCTGCTGGGTACGACGCTGCAGCAGTACTGTGCCACTTCACCAGGAGGGTTGTTGTTTCTTACCAAAGTTGACTCCCTGTCATTCACTCCATGCACATACCTCAACTCATCCCATCTGTTATGTCTGGAAGTACTGAGCCTCATAAATGAGAGACAGATTAGACAAAGAGTCACACGGCTTGGGAATAACCCCAATCAACATTTGACAACCTGCTCCATATCCCTATAAAAAAATTACAGCCCCCCATTTGCATCACCGAAATGAGTTTTACAACTGTAATTCAAATCCGGCGTGCATACATGACCTTATGCAAATTAGTTTATTCATCAGTTACCCTGTTGATCAGATCACTGCCTTTGCTGAGTCAAATGGTGGTGGGGGAGGAAGGAAATGGGAGTGCTTTTCTAAGCTTGCTGGCTGTTCCCGTGGTGCCCGCCTGTGATTCATCAGTCAAACCTGTCAATATGATAAAATTCTGGATTATAAGACATGCATGAACAGAACACAGAGCAGTTTACAAACAGTAATAACAGACACCGTAATATGAAAGAGTTATGCCATGTTTGTGTTCTTGGTGTTTGGCAATGATGATCAGAACTTAAGACTTCGGCTGCTTTCCATCCATTGAGGAGAAAGAAGAGGAGACTCTGCAGGCAGAACAAAGATGTGCTCTTAAAATAATTTATAAAACTACAGTATTTGCTCTATGAGTTACCTCTGTGAACCTAAAAAGGGTATTCAGGGATGTTCAGTTCTATTTTGACTGACCTTGGTAGAGCAAAAAAGGTGTTCAGATGTATTTTGTATATTACCTGCATATAAAATTCACATGCTGGTAGTTTTTGGCTCTCACAAAGAGGTAAGTACTATTCTAACATTTCAAGACCAAATGCAAGGACAACATTAGGAAAACTGCTCTTAAGGTTGTTGCAAGAGCTCTTAGGCACTCTATTCCCAGTAATATGAGTATTAGCTGTGGAGGCATGGCGCGCCATCAGGTCCACCCCCTTCTGGGGCATGCATCCCTCCACAGCAACAAGTATCTTTTCCATTAATTCACCTGCTTGCTTTTCTCCCAAGGGTCCTGTTATGCAACAAAAGTGAGACTCAACATAAACAGGCAACTGATAAATAAATCAATAACAAATTGAATGCTACAATAAAGAAACGCAAGTCACCAATCAGTGTTAACACCACGGATTTCAGCTTATTTCTGCTCTGGAGAATGCAATAAGGCCCTAAGATTCATGGCGAATAAATAATTAAATACTTAAAAATATCCATCATTTACAATTCTCTCTATCCACTGGCTCCAACAAAACTTACATAGGTGAACAGCTGTAGGGTTACCTCGGACTGCCCTCGAGCTTGACTAGACCCCCATAACTGGGAATAGCCAACAGTCAAGCCCTTCAAAGGCCATGCTGACTAAAGCAGGCAAACAGACCAACCTGTGGGAGTCTGTGAACGAGATCAATCATCTGGCCCCATCGTACCATCTGAATTAGAAATGTGCTCATCCTGATCGATTGGCACCAACTCTGTGCGGCTTTCCACAGCACGAGCGATCGATCGACAGTTCACATCCTAATAAGAAACCGTTCGTCATCGGTGCCAGCACTGGCTTCAAAGTGACGCAGAAGCTACTTTTTGAATAACTAGTGAAACAGCAACAGAAGAAAGAGGAAAGAATAAAACCTATATTCCACTGTTATTAAACAAATATATCAAATCCTTCTGTGCAGTCAGAGGAGGAGCCATTAAATGAGTATAAACCTGTGGAGCAGAAGAGAGCAAGAGCCAACAGTCAAAAGGAACAAAGGCTCCAAACACAGATGTATTGAAAATTCATCCATGTAGCAGGTTCAAAATGAAACAGCCATGTTGACTTATGGACTAACTCCTGAAGGCCATTTGACTCAGACAATGATGGCAACCAAAGGTTTTTCCATGAACATTACACAAATAATTCGTGTTGAGCTGAAGGAATAAAAAAAATATGTCTGAGTTTCCTCATCCCATCTTCTCTCATGGTGGATTGGGTGGCTTTGTCAAAAGGAAAGGAAAAATATAGACTTTGACGCATGAAACTCAGCCTGAGCTACTTTCATTATTATGAAAGATATGTATGGCGCACTCAAAATATAGTATCTACGTTTTTTCTTGTATAATCAGAAACAAATATTTTACTTGATGACTGTGACTTTTTTAGTTTTTCTAACTGCAAGCCTGCATCAACATTCATGCTGCCCATGTCACCACTTAGCCACTTATTGAATAGGAAGTGAAAAATAGAAAATATAGGGATAGAAAATGCAACTGAAGTAAACATTAATTTATATGCACATATAGTTAAGGTGCTGGTCTGTGCCTGGAAGGGCACTTTAACTATTTGTGTGTACAGATTTTGCATCTTTGAATTTTAAGCTTGATAAAATGGTAATAGCATGATTACATTCTCCAGCAAATGCCTGGCATTCAGATAATAATTCAGACTGGCAACAAGTATTCCACTTGCCTTGGTTGTTTTTACCACCTTTATACAAAAGCATATTAAATTGACTTAAATTACAAATTGCTAACTCTGTTCTTTCTTTTTGTTGAGCACTGCCTCACTACATAAGACTTAAGGAGGCCGGCCGGTGGTGACAGACGTATCCCATGCTAACTGAAGATGATGACCAACTACCATGATGGACGAGATGTTCTTGTTAACTGGCTTAGAATTTTTACTTAATCTAGAATCACCAGGAGCGGTGGGCAGCCACTGGCCCTTGGACCCCCAGAGGTTTTTTTCCCCCTCAACTTTCAATTGGGAGTTTTTGTTCCTTTCCTCCATGGCCAGTAGGCATGCTTGTAGCTCTATAAAAGTACTGTATTATAGTAGTCATTAGTCAACTGTCTTCTTTGTTTCTTATCCGATGTATTTGTTCTTCTTGCCTTATGCCTGTGTTAAAGTGCTCTGTGTCACTGCATGAGCAGAATACTCTATAAAAATAAACTGAATTGAAAAAATTGAATCCAGACTTTAAATTTCCAAAAACTGTCAGGATAATGTATTAAACTTCATTTAATTAATAAATGACCCTAATATTATGCAAATAATTATTTTCCTCACGTGAGTATCATTAAATATTTTATTCATATGGTACATGTCCCATGAGTACCTCTGAGTGGAAACACCCAACAGAAACAGAATTTGTAATTAAAAAAGGCAACTATTATGACCATGGTGGTTTAAACAACTGTAGTCCTGTAACAAGTGGTCTACAGCAATGCACCCTCGAGCCCTTTAATTGCTGAAGACACTCATGTCATCCTGCAGTGAAACCCGGCTATTGATCTCCAGACCTCAAACAATCAGGAGAGGCTCACTGACCCCTACTTTCCCTCACACTTTTACCAAAGGTTTAAGATATAACCACTGGAAAGAAGCATGGTTTTCCTGTCCTGCTAAAAAAACCATTCACCTTGGCAGCATATACATATGTCTGTTGGCTGACCCTGTCATCCCCCCAGCACGTGAACTCCTGTGTTTTAATCTGAACAATGGGCCTGCAATTGAACTTCCATGTGTGCCCACCTTACTGTCCTTGTTCAAGAGTACAAAAGCAGATAAAGCAGCCTTTTAAATACTAGTATAACTCCCAGCCACTTTCACGGTGTCCCCCTGAAGCGGAAGCGTCGGACCCAAGTTCGGAGCACCGGAAGATTTCTGAAGGGGTAATCCGAGAGACATGGTCGAGGAAACAGGCAAATGATCACCGATGTGCGAACGAAATCCGAAGGGAGAATCCGAGAGTCGTAATCCAGAAAACGGGCGAGAAGTCATGGTAAACCAGGAAGTCGTGGATAACAGGAACGGGCAAGGAAACAAGGATGAAGGCGAGGGGTGGACGAGGGTGAGGATGAGGACAAGAGATCAGGGAAGGCAGGAAAACTAATGCAAGAAGCGTGAGTGAGTAACAAGGCTGAACAAGGTTCTGCATTTGTGTGTGTTCTGCGCTTTCCTTTTATACGCTCGTCCCCTGATCTACTGCAGGTGCTCCTCATTGCGCTGAGGTGAAGGGCGTGACAGCCACACTGTTGTATACTAAACATGAATTTTAAGAAGGTGTTCAAAAATGGAGAGGGGTGCGGTGGTGCAGTGGGTTGGACCGCAGTCCTGCTCTCCGGTGGGTCTGGGGTTCAAATCCCGCTTGGGGTGCCTTGCGACGGACTGGCGTCCCGTCCTGGGTGTGTCCCCTCCCTCTCTCCAGCCTTACGCCCTGTGTTGCCGGGTAGGCTCCGGTTCCCCGTGACCCCGTATGGGACAAGCGGTTCTGAAAATGTGTGTATGTGTGTGTTCAAAAATGGTGTTTCTATAAAAAAGCAAGGAGATAAATATATATGCAAAACACTTGACTTTGGAATAATTGTTTCTCCATTTTAGGGGTGCAGTGGCGCAGTGGGTTGGACCACAGTCCTGCTCTCCGGTGGGTCTGGGGTTTGAGTCCTGCTTGGGGTGCCTTGCGATGGACTGGTGTCCTGTCCTGGGTTTGTCCCCTCTGGCCTTATGCCCTGTGTTACTGGGTAGGGTGTGTGTGTGTTTGTTTCTGTTTCTCCATTTTTTAGAAACTTCTTTCGGGTTAACCATCCATCCATCCATCTCTCTTCCTCTGCTTATCCGGGACCGGGTCGCAGGGGCAGTAGTCTAAGCAGAGCCCCCCAGACTTCCCTCTCCCCGCAAACCTCCTCCAGCTCATCTGGGGGAACCCCAAGGCGTTCCCAGGCCAGCTGGGAGACGTAGTCTCTCCAACGTGTCCTGGGTCTGCCCCGAGGCCTCCTCCTAGTGGGACAAGCCCGGAACACCTCCCCAGGGAGGCGTCCAGGAGGCATCCGGAACAGATGCCCGAGCCACCTCAACCGGCTCCTCTCGATGCGGAGGAGCAGCGGCTCTACTCCGAGCTCCTCCCGGGTGACTGAGCTCCTCACCCTATCCCTAAGGGTGCGCGCAGCCACTCTGCGGAGGAAACTCATTTCTGCCGCTTGTATCCGCGATCTCATTCTTTCGGTCACGATCCAGAGTTCATGACCATAGGTGAGGGTAGGAACGTAGATCGACCGGTAAATTGAGAGCTTCGCCTTACGACTCAGCTCCTTCTTCACCACAACAGACCGGTACAATGACCGCATTACTGCAGACGCCGCACCGATCCGTCTGTCAACCAAAAAAAAAATTAGTCCAAAGGCAATGTGGATGACCACCTTTGTATTGCTTGAAGGAACAGATGCCTGAGTCTTAGGAAAGACATGGCAAGGAACAGTCAAACTGACCAAAAGATTTCTGGTTGAAATTTCAGCACAATATTGAAAGCTTTTAAAACTTTTGGAAAATGGGTAAATGATGCATGATCAACCATTCAAATGTCCTACTAGAAAAAAAGAAAAAAAAAAACTGTCATTAGAAGTTTGGAAACCCTCCCAGAGCTACATGAGTGCATTTTTTATGAAAAGAAAAACTGCTGAATGTAACTGCAACATCTGTTTGAGCCACATGCTCCTCAGTGAAATACTGACTGAATTTTCAATACCTCAGCTGAGAAAATCAGGGTATGATTCTTGAAGCACAATTTCTGTCTTTTTATTTCTCACACTGGTGGTGCAAAGGTAGATATCAGGTTGCTCAAACCTTTCTTGGGACATGTCAGCAGCCTTTTCTTCCCCCTGAACAAGGTTAAAAAATAGGGTTGAATGATGTAAATTTGTGTATAAAGGATGCAAAACAATGTGTACTGTTGGTGAGAAATGATGCAACACAAAATGACAAAATATGGTAAAATAGTATGTATTGTTAGTGAGAAACAGAGAAAGTGAACGACAAGTGTTGGCGAGAAATAGGGTAGGGTAAGACAATATGTAATGTTGCTGATAAGTGGGGCAAAGTTACAGTAGACATACTGTTAGTGAGCAATTTGGCAAGATGATTTTAATTGTTGGTGAAGTAACAAGGTTAAACTATGGTAAGAAGTGGGGTTAGACAATATATATTATTGGTGAGAATTGGCGGAAGACTATAGGTTATGTTAGTGACAAATGAGGCGAGGCAATGAACACTAGATAAGAAATTAATCCACAGTGTTCACTGTTAGTGAGAAATTCGGTAAGAATGTATGAAATGGATGGGGGTGCGGAGGTGCAGCTGGTTGGACCGGGTTCTGCTCTCCACTGGGTCTGGGGTTCAAGTCCTGCTTGGGGTGCCTTGTGGCGGACTGGCGTCCCGTCCTGGGCATGGCCCTTCCCCCTCCGGCCTTACGCCCTGTGTTGCCAGGTAGGCTCCGGTTCCCCGCGACCCCGTATGGGACAAGCGGTTCAGAAAATGTGTGTGTGTATGTGTATGAAATGGGGGTAAAAGAATATGTACTGTGGATGAACTAGACATACTGTTAGTGAGAAATTAAGACTGAGCATATTTTTAATAAGAAATTTTGTCCAGATTGTTGGCAACAAATAAGGCAACGTGTCGTCCTGATGACAAATGGCATATTATAACAATATGTATTGTTTGTGAAAAGTGGGATAAGACAATGTAGGTAAGAAGTAAAGAAAAATAGTATGTAACATTTCTGAGAAATTTACTAAGATGGTGCGCACTGTTGAGGGAATAAGGTCAGACAATGCATACTTTTGGGGAGAAATAAAGCAAGAAAATGTGCACTGCTGGTGAGAATTGGAGTCAAGCAATGAGAAGTGTTGGCAAGAAATAGGGCAAGGTAGTATGTACTTTAGTGAGAAACAAGGGAAGACATTGTGTACTGTACATGACTTGCATCCACTGATAACATAAACATCCCGGGGCTCTATATAGTCCAAATGGCATTAACCAAAACTCTAAGACTCCTGTCTGCAAGTAACACATTGGATTTATAAAATGTCTGGACAAAGTTAATGTGAACTGCTACAAAATTACTCATGTATATCTTGCAAATTTGCCCAACTATTGTAACACACACACACACACACACACACACACACATGCACAAGATAGCACGATGAAGATGCTATATAAACCATTTTCAGCAGATAAAAAAGACCTCAGATGGAGAGAAAATAAGATATAACAAGATATAAGATTTTTTTTTTTTTACGTTTTAAAATACTGGCAGTTGCAAGCCATCAATTAGTACTAAGATATAAATGGAATCACAGCGACACAGTTACAGAACACATTTTAACTGCATAAATTCACAGACTTACATGTGAAAGCAACATCTGTGAAAGATACTGAATCAATCCAGCCATCACTGATATAAAATTCATTTTCCCTTGACTGGCTTCTTTGATCTGTCATATTGCAGTTATTCTCAGTTAACTTGAATTACAGTTTTCCTCTCAAAGGTTTGATGGAGGGCTCACTTTCTGTGCCACAGAGAGGGAAACTTCAATAGTCATACAGTTTATGATACCAGAAGGTTGTCAGTCAAGACATGTTAAAGACAGGTTGTCATCACAGCTTGATCTAGTGCAATGAACAGAGGCTTGGATTGACTGATTGACTGGATTTCTGGGGATATTTGATTTTTTTTAATTTGAAAAACTTTTGTTAGGGTAGAAAATAGGATGGCTGGTAGTGCAGCGGTTCAAGCTACTGCCTTTGTGTCACGCCCACGCCATCAAGTCAAGAGACCGCACCTGCCACCACTCAGAGTGACCGGGGATAAAAGAGGCAGCTCTGTCTCACAGGGTTGCGGAATCTCTTCAAGTCCACCACTACCCTTGCGATAGCTGAGCGACGACTATTTGTTCCTTGTTCTGCCAACCCCTCTTCGCTGTTTTCTCCTGGTTCCCTTACTCCTGTCCTCTCAGTTCCAGACTTCCTGATTCGTCTCCTCGACCTCGATTCTCATCTCGCCCCACGGATAACGTCTGCACATCCAATGACCCTTGCCTGTCCCTGACGACGACTCTTGCTTGCCCCTTGTTCAAGTGCGGTCAATAAACAATCTGCGACTGGGTCCTCACCTTCTCCTCAGTCTCCTGTCCTAGTTAATGACACTTTGAACCTAGAGGTTAGAGGTTTAATTCCTGTCTTTGGCTGTAGTACCTTTGAACAAGGTACTTACCCTAAAATTGCTCCAGTGAAATTACCAGCTGTAAAAACTGATAAATTATTGTAAATACCTTAATGTTGTAAGTTGCTTTGGAGAAAAGTGTCAGCTAAACGGATAAATGTAACTCCAATGCTTGTTGCTGTCCTCTGATACCTCTCAGAAAAACTGAGAGAGCTTTGAAAGATGCAACACTAGTTATTCCAGTCCTCTGAGAAAGTATTAGTGTTATACAAAAAGGTTATACAAACCTTTAAATACTGTGCAGTTCCATTTCAGTGAAGAACTCCCTGTGTGGGTTTTGCATGTGGGATATTAGCCTCAGCTGCTTGTCCAATTTTTAAATTTTTTCTAACTTTTTAATGAGTAAAAATGTCAATTTTTGAGATTTTCTGGGCACCTCTTTGTCCTGGTGTTAACTAGCAACATCTCTGCCTCTTCTGTTTCTGAGCCTTAGGAGTAAATTCTTCCTTTTTAAGGTAAAAAATATGCACCATTGGGTGTTATCATGTATTTCTCCTGGTTTGCCATTAAGAGCTGGATTCAATCTGTTTTTACATGATTTGAAATTCATAACATAACAGTAGAAGTACATAGCATAGCAGTTAAGGACCTGGGCATCTAGAGGTTATGCAATCTAAGTCTGATCAGTAGGTAGTGTAGTGGTTAAAGCCATCAGCATGCAATCCAAGGACCTGGGCTTGAATCTCCCTTTTGTACCCTTAAACAACATATGGGCCCATAAGCATATGAAGTTTGGCATAGTGTACCTACCATTATAAGTGGTGTTTGTCAAAGTTGTCAGATGAATGAATAGTTAATAAGAAAGTATTGTTGGCTGATTGTATTATCCTTCAATATAGTTGGTGTAGTGGTTAGTGCAAAGAACATAGCTTGAAAATGGGCTTGGATCTCAACGTGAAGAAGACAAAACTGTTCACAACTAGAAAACTGGAAAACTTCACACTTGATGGAGAAGAAATAGAGATAGTAGATAACTCCAGTCTACTCAGATCAATAATCAACAAAGAAGTGACAAGCAACCAAGGAATTTGATGACTAATTGCTCTGGGCAAAACTGCCACGAAGAACTTGGACAAATTTCTCCAGTGCAGGGATATGACTCTGTACACAAAAGTCTGACTAGTTCAAGCCATGGTCTTCTCAGTCATGTCATATGGATGTGAGAGTTGGACAGTGAAGAAGATGGACAGGAAAGAAAATGATGCCTTTGAACTATGGTGCTTGGGAAGAATCCAACATTTACCCTGGATGACCCAGAAAGCAAATGCATGGGTTTTGCAGCAGATCAAACCAAAGATTTCATTGGAAGCTCAGATGACACAGCTTCGACTCTCTTACTTCCGACACATCTTGCGGAGAGAACAGTAAATGGAAAAGGACATCATGCTGGGCAAAGTGGAAGGTCAACATAGAAGAGGAAGGACAGCTACATGGTGGATCAACACAATCACTACAGCCATGGAAGCCCCACTTTCAAGTCATAGCTGATTAGCAGAAGACCGGATCCTTTTCTAGAACAACTATCCATAGAGTCGCCATGAGTCGACATCGACTTCAAGGCATCTAACAACAACAGTGGTTAGTGCAATTGCCTTGGACTCCAAGGATAGAGGTTAGAATTGTGCTTCTGTTGTACAACCCTTAATCAAGGTACTTACCCTGAATTGCTTCTGGAAAAATAACCCAGCTGTATAAATCGGTAAAAAATTGTAGGTAGTAATATACTGGAAGCAGCTAAATGACTAAACTATAGCAATGATGTATGTAGCTTTAATCCGATCTTCTCAGTTAAAATCCTACAGTATAAATGTACAGATTTCATAGTCGCTTTGTAAAATAGCCTTAGCTGAGCAATGAAATAGTAGTCATGCTAATCAGCTTTTGTTTACAGTAGAATCTAATATTCTTCCTCTTTTATCACTAGAATGTGTTTAATGAAAAAAATGGATGTACAGAAAGGTTTGTGGAAATGGGAAATCAAATCAGAAAAGAACGCCAACTTTCAAATTGTGAGCTCAATAAACAGAGACTATAAACAGTTGCTCTATAAATAATACTTTCTCATGCGGACCCCGTGAAAGTCTTCCACATGCCAGGGCTCCTGCCTGAGTCACTGCTGGGAATGAATATTCATGTCCATGAGATGGAGGAGCAACACGAAGCTGCAAACAAGAGTGAAAACATCCAGAAGACCGGATCAAAGTGGGTGGTTTCCTGAAGCGGGAAGACAAAATTAATAAATAGAAAATCCTGACTATCCAGTTGTGTTACCAGGGCACCAGCCTGGAAGAATCAGAGTTGGGAGGTGTACAGTTGTGAAACAGGCACTGGACAAAGTGATGCTTTCCATTTGTTTATTACCCTCTTAGGACACACTTGATGCACTGTAATTGTCGTATTTAGAAGAAATTATTCTTCAGTTTGTTATGCATGAGACTGTTAAAGGCAGCTTAGGGTGTTGAAAGGAATTATATTTTCAGAACTGGGTTTTTGTGAGTAAGATCTTTCTGGAAAAAAGACAGCTGGTAGCATAATAGTTAGAGCTACTGTCTTTGGGTCCAAAGGTTGCAGGTTTGATCCACACCTCTGGCTGTAGTACTGTTGGGCATGGTACTTACCCTGAATGGCTCCAGTAAAATTACCTAGTTGTATAAATGGGATGGGGGTGTGATGGTGCAGTGGGTTTGGCTGTGTTCTGCTCTCTGGTGGGTCTGGGGTTTGAGTCTTGCTTGGGGTGCCTTGTGATGGACTGGCGTCCTGTCCTGGGTGTGTCCCCTCCAGCCTTGCGCCCTGTATTGCTGGGTTAGGCTCTGGTTTGCAGCGACCCCACTTTGGATAAGTGGCTTCAGACAATGTGTGTGTGTGTGCATCTGTGTATTAATGGGTCAGTAATTGTAACCTTGACAGTGTAAGTTGCTTTGGAGAAAAGCATTACCTAGATGAAGAAATGTAAAAAAAAAAAAAAACACTTTCAGAAGCTCCTTGGTCTCTTGATTAAGAAGCTGGAGTTGATCATAAAACAATGCAGGTCCAATGTGCTAAAGGGGAAAAGAAATTGTACCTATTTTGATAGTACAGTGGTTGGGTCTCTGGTCTATTTTCTTATCCACCACTTTATACATTAGTCTGTCCAAGATGTATTCTTACGCTTACTCAGTACAGAAGGGAGTGAAAGTGACATTTAAGACATGTCCCTCTGGAATTTGAGAGAATCCATTACTTTACTAGCAGTCCTGCTTTACGGCAGAACACAACCACATATTATTCTGGACATTCCTTCTCCTCTCTTCTCTCTGGTGCCATCATGAGCACTGAAATCATGTCACTGTCCTTCCCACACAAAGGTGTCACTCCTTTTGTATGCCCGCACCACAGTGAGCTGAAACTAATTTTTACCAGTAAATAAAGATGTTTGGTCAGGTACAGCTGTTGAGTTGTAGGATACGAAGGTGACACAATGCAGTGTATTTCAAACACAAGTTCTTGAGGGCAGACGTACAAGCAGGTCAGCATGAGAATGTCTGAGAAAATATTATCAAAGTTACGAAATGACGTATTCAAAGCCCGGAACTGACTCCAACTGAGATGGTGTGGCAGCTCCTGAAAAGAGCTGTTCAGGCTCAATAACCTATAAATGTTGCAGAGGCAAAGCAGTTCTGAGTAGAGGAAAATTCCTCCAAAATTCTTCCTCATCGATGTTAGACCCTTGTCCACAGTTAAAGGAAATGTTTAATTGCAGTCATTACAGCTAAAAGTGGCACAAAGATACTGAAGGACAATGACTTTGTCACTCCTACGACCAGACTGTCATGACCATGCAGCAGCACCCGGCTCCAGTTAAGCACCTGGCTTTAATCGGTACACTCGGCTATGTAAAACACCCCTCAACCCCGTCCCACTTGCGGAATCTCATTAGAGACAGCCGTCCTGTCTATGGTCTACAACCTTCCTCGCTTTGCTTTTCCCAAGTTCTGTTCCTCTTCATTTCCCAGTCGCGCCTGGATCTCTTCGGTAGCAACCACCTGCCTTATCCCCCGACCACGACTTTGGATCTTTGGCTCTGTCCTGTTTACTGATCGATCGATCATTCGCCTGTCCCCGACTATGAGATCGAGTCTAATCCCTTGGTTGTGATTCAACCCGGCACTTGGGTCCAAGGCCCCTCCGTGTCCTCTGTTCACCTATGATCACTCATCTCATTATCTCTGAAACTAAGGATATGACACAAGAACAGTTCTGGTGTCACTTTTTCTCTCTCATACACGCTAGAACTGAGAAAAAGATCTGATCAAATTTACATATAGATTACATTTTACATTTTTTCATTTAGTAAACACTTTTCTCCAATGTGACTTAAAATTCAGAGTAAACAAAAGTGCAAACGGAGGGAAAGATACAGGTAAAGATGCACGCTTCTCAAAGTACAGTTTTTCTAATGCCATAGTTTTGACCAGCATACATTACATGAGTACCTGCATATAGAATTGGAATATGGAAATACAACTGTAAATGTAACAGATAATGTTATGCAAAAAGGAGTGGATGGGAGATCCAGAGAGAAGTGAGTCTGCAACAAGGGTGATGACACCCTTGGAATCTGAAAGGGATTCAGTTCTTCTGAATGACTGAGAGCAATCATTCCAGCACACCTGAGCCAGTTCAGAGAACCTTTGTGCTTTTGGTTTTGGACCTCTTGTACATGGGACCAGGGGTGGAGTAGTACAGTGGTCTTTCTGCAGTGCAGGATGTAAATAAGCCCTAAAGGTATCGATGTGCAGATCTTCTGACTGTGTTGTAAGCCATGACCGGAGTGTTTAGCTTGATATGGGTAGCTACAGGCAGCCAATGGAGAGACCAACCAACCAACCAACCAATGCTGACAACTGCTAGTCCCAAGTGGGGACGCAGTGAGCCGGAGCCTACCCAACAATACAGGGTGCAAGGAGAGAGAGTGGAGGAGATATGCATGGAAATGCTTTGGCGGGGGGCAGCGGTGGCGCAGTGGGTTGGACCGGGTCCTGCTCTCTGGTGGGTCTGGGGTCCGAGTCCCGCTTGGGGTGCCTTGCGACGGACTGGTGTCCCGTCCTGGGTGTGTCCCCTGTGTTGCCGGGTAGGCTCTGGCTCCCCGCGATCCCGTATGGGACAAGCGGCACAGAAAGTGTGTGTGTGTGCTTTGGTGGGTCAAACACAAGTCGTGCAGCACCATTTTGAATCAACTGGAGAGGTTTGATGGAGGAGGCCAGAAGGCCAGACTGGAAAGAGTTGGCATAGTCCAGGTGGGATATCACCATGGCCTGGAAAAGGAGTTGTATAGAGTTTGTTGTGCGATAAGGGCAGATCCTGCGGATGTTACGCAAGATGTATCTGCATGCCCGGGTTATGGCATCGATATGTTGGGAGGAGCATAGATGTCAGTCGATCATAACGGAGCTGTCCAGACTGACAAAGAGTTCCCAAGAGGTCGAACTTGGTTAAAAATTCATTCTAAATGTTGCAAAAACAGAAACTTGGAAAGGGGGCAAATACTTTTCACAGTATGTATCTATTCATTCAGAAACTTTTTAAAAAATTGAATAGTGTAAGCAAATAAATACTATGCTTGTTGCATGACTAATGTGAAATGGATGGATAAGCAGCAAGTGTCTATTTGTGCATATGGAAACATGGCTGGGCCTTTTATTCTTTCAATCTGGAGAGGAATTAAGTAGAGGGGTTCACTTCAGTTAGACACAGCGGCCGATGGGCTGCATAAGCTTGACTAACATGCTGTCACATCTGCTCAGGCCACCTGAGACATGAGGCCCAGCGGCCCTGCCACCTACTCTCATGCAGCCCGGCTCAAATGTCACTAAATGTGACTCGTCCCTTTCTCCTCACCCTTTTTATTTTCCTTATTTCAAGAAGCATGATGCATTTGCATGTGAATACGACCCCTCGTGGATGACGTTACACAGGAAGCCCACTCCACAATTCACCTTCTGCTTGAACTAAACAGTCTGAGACACTGGAGCCATCTATCCATGGGTGACCAGCTTTCCAGGAAACAATGTGGCCACGAAGGGCAGGTTGCAGAGAAAGATACCCTGTTTCTTACACTTTTCGTGTCGAAGAGCTTCCGACTGGGCTTGTTGGAGAGGCTTGCAGCTCAACCAAGGTCCAGTGTTCTGGTCTGGTGTGCTCTGCTCCAATCACAAGCCGTGCACAGTGGGGCTAGTAACTCTTATACATGGCCTTGAATGGTTGCTTTGACACTGTTACCCAATCGAGACTGAGCCACACTAGCGAGTGTGGCTGTAAACACATGTAAAAACGTTTCATAGCTGTTTCATGGCTCCTTGGCAGGCTTTATGTGCTAAGCAACTGCTGTAGCTTCTACTCACTTACACAGCTGGGCAGGACTGCTGTCTAGGCACTGCTCGCAGACACAACTCTCCTGGGACTTGACCCTGTAACAGCTCGGCCAAAAATCCAGTTTTTTTTTTTCTTTTTAAATTATTGGTGCTCTATGGAATTAACACTTTCATAGTTTTAGTTTATATACGCGAGAAAATGATACAGACCTTCCCATCACGTCACCAAGATCAGCTGTCATCGTGTGACTTGAAGGTCTGTAGTGCAAGAATTTACAGCTTTACCTGCAAAGTACGGTTGCACATTTCAGGAATTTGACATGATGGATGCTCATTGAGACGCACTCATCATAACAGAACAATACACACACACACACACACACACACACACACACACACACTGTCTGAAACCACTTGTCCTGAGCAGGGGTTACGGCAAACCGGAGCCTAACCCCGCAACACAGGGTGTAGGGTGGGGGCGTGGGGGTGGGGAGACACACCCAGGATGGGACGCCAGTCTGTCGCAGGCACCCCAAGCAGGACTTGAACACTAGACCCACCAGCCAAACCTGCTGCGCCTCCGTGCCCCTGCACCAACCCCCCAGCGAAATACACTAAATGTCTAAATACTACACAAGCAGTACAATTATATATATGGATTAGTATTGGCTAATATAGGTAATTTGAGCACAGAGGTGGAAATATCAAGATTAAACACTTATAGGTGTAATTGGTGACAGTTAAATACATCACTTTAGGATATATTCTTTGTTATCAGAATAAACTGAGAAATGAATTCTGTTAGTTCAGAGCTGGACTCCAACAGTGGAATCTTAATGTATATTCAGATGTGGATGTGGATTATAATGAGCACTTCAGAGGCTGATGATGATGCTTTCAACACAATGAATCAGCCAGACCAGGGAAACATTCGATCCGCAAACAATTTACATTGAGCACTAATTGTCGCAATATAATACAAAACAGACAAGTGTGCTTTTTCTTGTGCATTTAAAAGTTTAAGCCGCGCAAAAACGGTGTAAAGAGTAATGCTCGTATTATTTACACCAGTACATGGATTGAGTGTTTCGTGGCAGTGTACAGCCCATCTCTTGCATTCCAAAGACTTTATTATGTTTATGATTACAGTTTTCAGTGTGAGTGATTAAAAAAATGCAAATTTAGATAGTGTAATGCCTGGTAATACATGTTGGTGTATTTAATTTCCTGTTTTCCGCGAACGCATAATTTATTTCCCTCAGTGAAAAGGCAATATAAAATGTTATTATTCCTGCTTATTGTACAACATTTATTTTACATTCATAATTAAAATTCCCCATTACCGTAATCACCCGTGCAGTCTTTGTGCATTGTAAGCATGTCAGACATGGCCAGAGCGTATAAAAGTTAGGCAATTATAAATTAATTATCAACTGGACAGAGAGAATGTGATAGCTAACAAGTGTTCCATCACTTCAAGCTGGGACGTTCTCGGAAATGAAAGAATTACACAGACATATTGAAAGAATTTTGAGCGAAAATGAAGCCAAAGTAATACTGGTTTATCCTGATTTCAGATTTCAGATGAGTATTTTTTTATAGGTGTGCACATATATGCTTTATGTTCACTTGAGGTCTCACTGTTGGTTGTAGCTGTCAGTTTTTTCTTGGATTTTTACCCCCCCCCGAACTGTTGGTCTCATTGAGGAACCCAAGCCTTGAGCAGGAGACCCTTGACAGCGCCACCCACTGTCAGAAGGCTGTGAGTCGCACGGACTGAATGATCTCCCCTTGTGCCCGGGCCAAGTTTACCGTCTTTTACGGTATCCTTTAAAGGTTTTCGCACACTGCGAGACACACACTCGTACACATTCCTCCAACCTCCACCCCCCGCCAACCCCCCATCCCACTTCACTTCGGGTCTTTGAAAGAACAACATGGTCCGGAATACCCGACAATTATTCCGTGTTATTAAATCCCGCAGGAGAATGAATTGCATGCAGGGCTGCCGAAATTCCATTATAATCAGCATTTGGAAATGGTAATAGTAAGATATGACGGGATCTGTTCTAGGTCCCCTAAAACGGGACTAAAATCGCTCAATCATAGCCTTCTGGGTAATGAGTTTATAGTGACTCGGCGCCTTCCTAAAGGACACAGGATTAATTCAGTAAATCGTATTGTGAAATTTAAGGGGAGCGCAATTGGATGGATTGATCGCTCTCGAATCCGCCGCCGATTTTATGGTTGCCATTTCCTTTCCCCGGAAGCACAGAACAGCACTGCGGGAAGAACACCTGCCTGCAACTGCTCCTGCCTTTTCAGATTTATGCTTTTAATGTAGCCGAGACACCTTACCGTGATCCGAGCGCTCTGCGAAACGCTTTCGTCGCTCGGTGTTTGTTTGCTCGTTCTTTCTACGCAAGGCAGCCTGCATAGCTTGCGGTTTTGCTCCATTGACACAGCTCAGTGCAATTCGGGTTCGGTATCTTTCTCAGGGGTACAATGGCACTGCCCTCCTGAGACGCTGAACCTGGAACCTGTGAATCTAAAGTTTTTTGCCACGAAGAAGAGAAACTGCGACTCGCTGGCCGTGTGCCATTGTCACGCCGCGGCGAGTTCCAGTTCTCTGCGGTTCCACACCGAGTTTCCCGGCGATCCGGGCTAGGGACCGTGTCCCACCTGAGAGCGAGCGACAGATGGACAGCGCTCCCGCCATCCTGCTCCCTAGGCATGGCAGAAACACCTTCTTTGACCTCCCCTCACACACGTGTACGCGCACGCTCACGCACACGTATCTGGCGTTAGTCGGCGGGGAGCAGGCCCTCGCGGCGAGCCGCTGTCGGACCCGCGCCATCGCCGTGGGTTTGACACACGTCTGGAGTCGCGGGTGGGCAGGGTACAAAGGAGAGCAGGTGCAGCAGCTGCCATATAAAGGGAGCGAGAGCAGCCAATCACAAGGCGGCGATATTGAACAGCACGGTAAACACTGTAAAGCGGAGAGCCATCGTAAACACGGCATGGCTGAGTGTGACCTTTAAATGATATTGCGTCCTGCAGGAGTAATTTACACTCCTTGACCTCTCCCGTGCAACCCCTAGGTGTGTTCATTTCTCTACCCATCTGGTGCCCGTAATCTAAAATCAACACTGCTCTTACTGCCTGATCGTGCCTCCAGCGTTATCTCCGTCTTAACTGTGTTTATATAGACCTAACACAGTATACGTTATATTTTATTACATTTTATCATTACGTATGAGGGTAAATCAAAGAAGTATCCGCAACAACCTGTGCTAAATTGAATGACGAGTACTGAATATAAATTGAATGAATGCAAATTAATAAAGGTTATTGTGCATACTTCTTGACTTACCTATGTTGTTATTATTATAATTATTATTATTATTATTATTATTATTATGGGGGTGCGGTGGCGCAGCGGGTGTGGCCAGGGCCTGCTCTCTGGTGGGTCTGGAGTTCGAGTCCCACTTGGGGTGCCTTGTGATGGACTGGCGTACCGTCCTGGGTGTGTCCCCTCCCCCTCCGGCCTTACGCCCTGTGTTGTCGGGTTAGGCTCTGGCTCGCCGCGACCTCGCTTGGGACAAGCCACTTTAGACAGTATGTGTGTGTGTGTATTATTATTATTATTATTATTGTTGTTATTGTTATTATTCAGATCTATGACTTCATATTACCCAGACGTTAACAGATATGCTTACATGCGTCAGAAAGAAAACGAGAAATTCACGTAGTCTAGAACTATGGTACTGTCACGCGTAACACAGGGAGCCGGGACGGCTGAACCCAAGCGCAGCGTTGTTCGTCTGAAGTTGAGGGAAGAGGCAAGATCTCAAAACCAGGGACGGGCGAAGGGTCGGTCGATCGGCGAACGGGACAGGAACGAGGATCCGTGGACGTGGTAGGAGAGCAAAGCAAGGAGTCAAAAAACCGGAGATCGTGAATAGAAAAAGAGTGTGTGTAGTAACGCGAGGAAGGGCGGTTGTCCCAAACGAGATTCTGCAACGGTACGGGAGCTGAAGATGGTCTTTATAGGGTGAGCGATTACTCAGGAGCTAGTGCGGAGTCAGGTGTTGTCGCTTGTGTTGCGGGCATGGACATGACGGGTACTCTCTAGGTGAACTTTGTTTAGGCTTCCAGTTTTCCTTTAATATCTGGGGGAGGGGAAAGATGACAATAACAATGACAATGACAATGTGACTCTGACCGTGTGACACCGGGCCACAGCCTGTAACTGGAGAATCTGCAGAAGTCACCTTGATGGTCAGAGCCCCCCCTGGAATTCCACACAGACTAACTGTGGCAAAATGTACCACAGTTGCTTACAAGTGTTCAAGGTGCCAGTCTCAAGCCCAAAAAGCTTTTTGAGGTCAAATCCCAGGAGGGGTCCTGCTGCTGTGCCCTGGAACAAGCGGTTTCATCTGAACTGAACTCTGAACTACTGCAGTAAAATATCTGATTGCATAAATAAGAATAAACCCTCAAATTACTCCGAGGTCAGATAATGATCAGATGTAACGGCGTCACAAAATGTGCTGAAACGTGTAGGTTGCAAACGAGCGTCGGATGCGAGCGTCAAGAAAAATCCTCCAGCTTCTCCAAAGATGGGCATAAATAGACTTTGCGCTCCCACACAAAGCACTAATTATCCATTTAGGCAGACATTAATCTCGCCCCTTGTTTGCGAGTCGAGGAAAATCTGCACCTTCAGCCGTTTACGGCCCGGTGGGCCGGCGGAGGGGTGAGAATGTCAGAATCCAAGGTATGAATTTAAACCTTGATTGCAATAATACACACACACACACACTTTCTGAACCGCTTGTCCCATACGGGGTCACAGGGAACCGGAGCCTACCCGGCAACACAGGGCGTAAGGCCGGAGGGGGAGGGGACACACCCGGGACGGGACGCCAGTCCGTCGCAAGGCACCCCAAGCGGGACTCGAACCCCAGACCCACCGGAGAGCAGGACCCGGTCCAACCCACTGCCCCACCGCGCCCCCTTGCTGTAATAATACATTTAAGAGCAATTTCTTGTGACAAATACAAAACAAACTTGTGCTGACAGCTGCTGGCAGGTAAAATACTTCTTTCTGTTCCTGTCGCTGTGGAGTTTTTTCTTCTACGGGATTCGGCTCGAAGGGTCAACGTGTCACGAGATTTCTGCTACCTCGAAGTGGCTCGACTCACAAACGGGAGACGCCCCAGAACAGTGCGGGAAAGCGCTTGGGTGTCACTGAACTTTTGCTGGAAGTTAAAGACAAGGTGACCTGGCTGACATCTTTGCGGACTTACAGAGTTTCATTCCAGTACTGGCTCTTTGCCTTTGTTGTTCCTTACAGTGAAATGCGACGCTGAGAGCACAAAAATGCACAAATTTTCAGATAAATCTTCATCTGCGGAATCATTTATCGGCTGTAAAATAGTGCTCAAATGACATTATACAATTTCAGTAGTGCTGATGTTCCTTGGGATTGCGAACTTTCATACATTTTTTTTTTTTTATTTAGCAGACACTTTTCTCCAAAGCAACTTCAGATTAACTCTATGCAGTGTTATCAACCCACACACCTTATTCACCGCGGTGACTTACACTGCTAGATACACTACTTACACTGGCTCTCTCATCCATACATCAGTGGAACACACACAGTCTCTCTGTCATTCACACACTATGGGGGAACCTGAACAGCATGTATTTGGATTGTGGGAGGAAACCAGAGCACCCAGAGGAAACCCACACAGACACAGGGAGAACATGCAAATTCCACACAGACTGAGTGGGGATTAAACCCACATCCTCTCACACCACCCAGGAGCTGTGAGACAGCAGCGCTACTCTCTGTGCCATCGTGCCACCTGCTTTCCATGTTCCCTTCAATTTGATTAATTATTATTTATCATTTGGTGAACATTTTCTACAAAGCAGCTTTCAGTATTACGTTGATTAAAAGGATTTATCCATTAATACAGCTGGGTAATTTTCACTGTATTAATTCAGGGTAAGTACCTTGGTCAACGGTAGATCTACAGTGATCTACTCAGGTTCTTTGAGTGCAACTCCTTTGAGCGCTAACCACTGCGCCCCCTGCTGTCTCTGCTGGTACTTATTATGTTCTTAGGATATGGATTTCAAACTATGTTAATGTTTAAACAATGTTACAGTTCAACACCACCTGGATTCATAATGTCCACTTGCGTGACTTCACATCTCATCTAGTCCATACAAACACTCACTCTCTAGGGGAGAAGATACTTGTACCTTATTAACTCCATATTATCTGAACAATCCATCCATCCATCCAATTTCAATAACTGCTTGTTCTGAGCAGGGTCGTGGCTGAGGTTGGCTGAGACGGGGTACACCCAGGATGGGAAACCAGTCAGTTTAGGGTATTCACCTGATTTATGCTATATTTTCATTTTCATATTAATTTTTTGCGATTCATGTCTTTTTCAGGATGTCATCCAAAGTTTTGTGACTTACTGCACGCAGCGATCAGACCCAATCTCCAGGAGTCGACGCGTGGTCTTTGGATCGGTCGCCTGCCTGCGGTCTGATGACAGCGGTGGAAAGGGCACATAAATGCATAATGACCTCGGTTCAGCGGCTCCTGTGAAGACACGACTGATGCCTGAATGCGATCTGTCCAACCGCTGCTAAAATTACAAAGACGCAAAAAACCTGCAGGGGAGAAAACAAGAAAGACGAGCGAGTTCCGCTCTTTATCGTCGGAATTTCTCAGAAAGGATGTCAAACGGTGGCAACCATTGTGTAGGTGGGCTCTTTAACACACACACTTTCAGAACCGCTTGTCCCATACAGGGTCGCGGGGAATCGGAGCCTACCCGGTAACACAGGGCGTAAGGCTGGAGGGGATACACCCAAGAAGGGACACCAGTCTGTCGCAAGGCCCCCCAAGCAGGACTCGAACCTCAGACCTACCGGAGAGCAGGACCGTGGTCCAACCCACTGCACCACCACACCCCCTGGGCTGTTTAACGCAGAAAAGAATAAAATAAAAGGAGGAACCGCACACATCCATCCAGAATCTGGAGACGGAAACACCCCACGGACATGGGGACAACATGGAAGCTTCTCTTACATGGAGCCGTGAACCTGCAACCCTGCGAAACTGTTGAGCCTCCATTGTTCCTTTGAGGTTCTAAATGAAAGTCACAGTATTCCCAATTCGAGAGTCATTTATGAAGCAGCACGACTTTTAATAAGACCATGACGATGATTGCCTCGTTAACATTTAATAAACTTGCTGTAATGTGTCGTATCGGAGCGTCCTAAAGCGACAATAAATATTCCCAGTTACCAAGTGTTTTGGGACCAAATGATCATTTAAGAACTTCATTCCTTGGATTGATGACAAGACATGTGGCACAGCCCTAAAAGACCCTCAGTTCTGACCAGAACGACATGTTCTGTATGTGGGAAATTGTTAGTTAGCTAGTTAGTTCGATACCCCATAACCTCTCCTAGGGTACAGGTCGCCAACAAGAAACTTCCAGAATCCTCTATGGGAAATTGTAGTGCCCAAGAAAATCATGGTAACATTCAGTCACTTGTGTAACTATACATCTGAATAACAGTTTACAGTGTACTGTGAATTGCGATGACCTTGACTTTGAAGGGTGGTGATAGGGGGGTTCCTCCTCCTGACCTCCATAGCAGCAGATTGCTCAGTGTTTAAGGCTCCTGCCTTAGAATCAGAAGGGTACTTGTCTGAATCCCCTGCAAGATAGAACAAAATATATAAAAAATAGCGTTTCTGGCCCGACGGGCTGTTTTTATTTGAAATACAGATCTTTGTGTGCCCCCTGTTTTTACCGTTAATCAGTGCATTTGTACTTCTCTGGGCAGCTGTGCTGAGGGGTGACTGTGCTTTTTCTATTGTGCTCCTGTCACACAAGGAGAACCTTGAAGGAGACGGATCAGAGCCTGTCTGGTGCCGACATAAAGCAGGGCTCCAAACTCATAATGATCGGGAAAAGGGTGACAACATTCAAATCGATACCGTGGAAAGACGTGTCAGTGGGATTCGAACCCATGCCTCCATTCAAAAACCAGAGCACCCATTCGTATAGAAGGTAGGCCTCTCGGCCACCCTGATGCCATATCCCTTCAACATGAGCTCTACTGCTTTATAGGCTCTGTTTCACTGACTGAAGGTGGAACCTTTTTGGAATTCATACAACGTGTCCAATCATAATATAGTTCTTTTTGTGGTCGTGGTCCATTGCTGCAGGAAAAAGTGGTTCGATGTGAATTTCTCATTATTTCAGATGCATTGGTGTGATGGGTTCAGACAGTGCCTGCTGTGTGGCAGGTTAGAGGTTTGAGCCCTGCTTGGGGTCCCTTGTGATGACCTTGTGTCCCACCTTGGGTGTGTACCCTCCCCCTTCTGCCTTGCACCTTGTGTTGCCAGGTAGGCTCTGGCTTGCCACAACCCCACTTGGAACAAGCGGTTGTTGACAATGGATGGATGTGATGATCTCTTCTGGCACTATGTTGGACAGCTCAGCAGGTGGTTTTGCACTTACAGTTGTTCTCTTACATTGTAAGGTGCCTGGTTTAAATCCCACTACAGCTGTTGAACCCTTTACCAAGGGTTCTTACTTTGGTCTCTCTCTCTCTCTTACACACACACACACACACACACACACACACACTCACACTTGTTACAAGCAGGGTCATGGCAAGCCAGAGCCTAACCCGGCAACACAGGGCACAAGGCTGGAGAGGGAGGGGACACACCCAGGGCAGGATGCCAGTCTGTCACAAGGCACCCCAAGCAGGACTCGAACCCCAGACCCACCAGAGAGCAAGACTCAGCCAAACCCATCACATTACCGCACCCCTTATTTCACTAGAGCAATGCAGGGTAAGTACCTTGCTTGGATTCTGTAGCTGGAGGTGAGATTTGAACCTATGATCTCTGGGTCAAAAGGGAGCAGCATAACTACTACACTTGCATCTGCCTACATAAAAATGAATTCCTATAGTAACAACACCGTACTTCATAAATGTGACTGTGCAGTTGCGTTTACCATGGTGTAAACTACCTAAAAACGCCCAGAGTCATTTTATTTAACTCCTCAGAGGAACACAGATGATTTAGCTGTTAACATCGGGAAGAGTCAAGAAAGTATATCCTACATTTTCCACCTCCCAAAAAAAAAAGTGGCCCATTACTTAAGAGCCCCCCCACCAAATTTTTCTCCATTGTCTTTCTTGTCCAATATAGGGTTGCAATGGCTTGGAACCTATGCTGGAAGCACAGGGTGTGAGGCACGATACACACACACACACTATGGACATAGACCATGACTATGTTAATAGTTCACACAGACCGATCCGGAACCGAAGCGTCATTCGGACCCAGGAGCTGCTGGGCACAAGCATGACTGTCGGTACCACCATGTCGTCCTTACCTTAAAATTGAACAAATTAAGTAAAAACGCCACCAATGTAGGGGTCATGTGTCAAAGTATTTTGTTATGCGTCCCTCCTTTGAGTTCATTTCGTAGCACTTCAAAGCACTTCCCGAATGACTTTCTTTCCTCCCTCTTTTCATTGCCCTGGCAAAGGGGAAAAGGCTTCGCTGAGCTCAGTCATCCAGTCGGCGTAACACGATCCCCTTCACGTCGGCGCCGCAAAGGATCCGTCGTTCTCGTCACCCACACAGCGAAATTATATTTAGCTAAAGTGAAACAGCTAATAAAGGAAGATGCTTGCTTCGTGGGGGTGCGGTGGCGCAGTGGGTTGGACCGGGTCCTGCTCTCCAGTGGGTCTAGGGTTCGAGTTCTGCTTGGGGTGCCTTGCGATGGACTGGCGTCCCGTCCTGGGTGTGTCCCCTCCCCCTCTGGCCTTACGCCCTGTGTTGCCGGGTAGGCTCCGGTTCCCCGCAACCCCGTATGGGACAAGCGGTTCTGAAAATGTGTGTGTGTGTGTGTGCTTGCTTCGTGATCATAATAATAAAATAAGTACACTCCATGGAATTGATTCCCACAGAGCAGATAAAGGGATATTCGTGCGAAGGCGACCTGGGGACGAGGCCAGAATGAGCAGCAGTGCTTTCGCCAGTTTGCACGCTTGCTGTAGAAGCGGGAGTCATTCAACATGACTTTTTAATTTGCGCAAATGCATCTGAAATGTGCTGTGCACGATGCTTTCATAAGTTTGCTTTTCTGTTCTTGCAGTGGTTTTGATGGGGGGTGATGGGTCGTTGAGTAATGCTGGTGCCTCTCAGCACCTGGGTGCTCTGGTTTCCTCTCATGATCTAAAAAATAGCCCGTAGTGTGTACGTGTGAGGGAATGGGTGTGTATGGAATTGCTGATGGACTGGTGTCCTGTTAAAGGTGTATATGCTCTGGAGCACAAGACCATGTATTGGACAATGGTTACTGCTAATAGATGAACAGATTGATTGATTGATTGAGAGGAAGACTGATGGATGGATGGATGGATGGACGTTCCTCCAGTTGATCGGACTCTGGAAAGAACCTGCAGAGGCCACTTTGCAATGGAAGTGAAGAGGTGACTGTTCTTTTGAACTGGCCAGTGAAGACAACACCCAGAAAGTCGCAAGATCGAACCGCACCATGCAACTGACCCCGATTAATGTCGACACACCAAAGCTGTGTAGTGACCAGAGTCAGAGGAGACGGGTACGACTTTTGCAGCCCACCGGGATTACCGTTAGAGCAACTGTGAGGAGGATCAGGTGAGGTGTTGGGTGTCAGCTGTCTGATTACTTTGGGCCCCGGAGACCCCCGAAACTGATCCCGCAGAAAATCTGTTTAGAAGAATCTATAGCAAAACACGCTTTATTGACACATTCTGGGATTATGCACAAGACTGCAAATTACATTTGATTAGAGCGGATGAGGGCAGTAATTGAATGCAGTCACCGTGAGAGAAACATATCCACTCCAACTGCCTCTGGCCTTCAACCTTATCTCTGACATTAATATATTTAAGTTGTACTTTGAATTTATGATTAAAATAGCAGTTTAGCACCGGCTTCCGCTGAGCTCATAATGCAGAGTATATTCATAAATACATTTGTCTGAAATCTGTTACTCAGGATGAGAACTTTGTATTGGAGAAGCAACTTTCTGGAACACATCTGAATATCAGTTCTGAAAACCTGCAGTGTGTTTTTATGATGGGGGGGTGCGGTGGTGCAGTGGGTTGGACCACGGTCCTGCTTTCCGGTGGGTCTGGGGTTCGAGTCCCGCTTGGGGTGCCTTGTGACGGACTGGCGTCCCGTCCTGGGTGTGTTCCCTCCCCCTCTGGCCTTACGCCCTGTGTTACCGGGTTAGGCTCCGGTTCCCCGTGACCCCGTATGGGATGAGTGGTTCTGAAAATGTGTGTGTGTGTGTGTGTGTGTGTGTTTTTATGATTCCCTACAATCACCCGAGCCATGAAATGTGTCATTACAACTCGATGGTGTGTTGTCACAGGGGTTGCATATGGTGCAGTAGTTAGAGCCAAAAATTTACATACAAAGGCCCAAGCTTCTGCTGCTCTAGTTCCCCTTATTTACCCTGAACTGATGCAGTAAAAATGACCCAGCTGTATAAATGGGTATCACTGTGAGTCAGTAAACACTGGGAGTAACTTTGGACTAAAATGCATCAGCTAAATAAACAAATAATCCCAGATAAGAACCAACGACTTTCCTAGTTGAGATGTTGCTCTCTGGGTTCGGTCTGACAACCTCTTTGGAGGTGGGATGGCAGCCGGTGCCCGCTGGGTGGTGGGTCTGGGGTTTGAGCCCTGCTTAGGGTGCCTTGCAATGGACTGGCATCCCGTCCTGGGTGTGTCTCCTCCCCCTTCAGCCTTGCGCCATGTGTTGCCGGGTTAGGATCTGGCTCGTCGTAACCACGCTCAGGACTAGTGGTTGTTGACATTGGTTGGTTGGTACATTCATGGATGGAGATGGAGGTCATCTGGCTCTCATTACCTCCAATATTGATGTATTACTAGAGTAAGTAAAAAAGTACCCCCAGTAGTGTTTCAACTTTTTCACAGAAACTGTTGTGGATGATTTTGTTTTGGACTTTACCCTAGTAGAAGTTTCAAGATGGGAAACTTTAACATGGACAGAACCTCTGTGGACTGTAACTTTTTTTTTTTCACTTTAAGTAGAACTTGAAATTTATTTATTTACGTGATGCTTTTCCCCAAAGTGACATACAGCGATTAACCTGTTTATACAGCAGGGTAATTTTTACAACCTGTTCAGCATAAATACCTTGACACTACAGCAGGAAGGGATTTGAATTACATCCTTAGTGTGCAAGTTGGCAGCTCTAACCACTTTACTGCCTGTTGCCTCCAAGACAGAACAACCTGAAATCTCTAAAGAAAAATATTCACAGTTTCAACGTGGATATTAAAATGAATAAAATAATAATGACAATAAGTCTTCATAGAAATTTACCATCTGTATAATAATCAGATTGCATGAACACTTTGGGGGGGGGGGTGTATGTGCCCTTCATCACACTTGTGTATTTATCAGTTATGCGACAAATGCCAGATGCTCCTGTCAGTCCCTTTGCTTTCTGCTGCCGGTGTGTGAAGCTCCTGCCTGAACCCTGTGAGCGGACACTGCGTTCTGTTCTCTCACAGTTTCTACAGGACGATGAGTAAGCTGCGGCTGCGGTACACTGGGCGGTCACGGCGGCGAACCTGCAAACACCCGGGGTTGGCTTCAGATAGCCGTAGTGGCAGCGCTCTGAGTTAGAAGCCTGGATCCTGCTCAGTCCATGGGTTCAGCTTCTAGAACAAGGTGGATCTGTGAACCCACTTTGCATGACGTACCTGGATCACTGTGTACTTTCCCCCACACGGCAAAAGTGAGATAAAGGAGACCTGTTACAGGCTAATCCTGCCCTTGGAGAGTATATTTGTTTCCTTGGTTAGTATCAACTGGTTTCCATGGAAACTAACCAACACTTTCCCATTGTGTGAGATTGGGCTGCAAATGGGAAATACTGTTGTATAAAAACCTCTCGGTATAAACTGCAAGAGGGACATGAATATATCTTTTAAGATGAAGTCATATCTGAGGTCCGGGAGAAACTTCTAGAAAGAGTATGAGCAACACCATATATCAATAATTAATAATTAATGAGCAGGAATAGGAAAAAATAGTTTTATTCAATAGTTTTTTTTATTTACCAGAAGGTCGCTCACCACCTTTAACCACTTGTCCAAGTCAGGATCATAGTGGTCCAGAGCCTATCCCAGAAGCACAGGGCGCAAGGTTAAGTAGAATGCGATCTGGATGTTATAACAGCCCATTACAGAGTACCCCCACACACACATAATGTGTACGGTTAATAATTTTTACTTAACTATTCACTTGAAATGCATGACTTTGGACTGTGTGAGAAAACCAGAGTGCCCATAAGAAACCATGGGAACACAAGAGAACATGCAAACGCCACACAGACTGACGTGGGTTCGAACTGGCATCCAAACAGCCTTAATGTTGTGAGGCTTCAGTGCTACTCGCTGCACCACTGTACCACTATATGATGCACTTTTCAGTTATAATTTACAGTTTTACGACTATATTAAACGCAAAAAAGAAACAATGCAATAATTTATGAAGGTCTTCATGGTTCATACTGGCATTGACTTGCTGGATTATTTACAGTGCGCTGCACACAGTATCGTTCGGTGTAAAGCACGGCATGACTCTCTAATGCAAGAGGATCGGGGTTCGAGTGACCCTGATACTTCTGCGTTTGTCCCGCACTTCCCACCAGAGCCCTTCAGAATCCTGCTCTCGGGTATCATGAGTTTGCCAAAGAAATCGTTACGCATTAGTGTCCAAGTGGCTGTCCTTCAGGATGCATTGAGTGCAACAGTCAATTGCAATGTACCTTTAAAGATTTTACATTCCCTTCTTAAGAGGCACAGAGTAAACAAGGTAGTGGGGACAATGGAGCTCATTGAAACTGATATATTGTACATTAAGTACTTTTATAATGTAATATTACAGATATTATTGGATCAGCAGGTACTATAGTAACTAAGGACCTGGCTTTGTAGGCTGCAGGTATTTGGTTAAAGAGCTATGGTTGTAAGTGCCGTTGAGTAAGGTACTTAACCCTGGACGGCTCTGGTAAAACACTTCGCTGTGTGATTGGTTTCTGTACCTGTTCATTCATCAGACACTTTTCTTCTAAAGCAGCTTGCAATGTTGAGCTACTTACATTGATTTACCTATTTACACAGTAGAACAATTTCTACTGGAGTAATTCTGGGTAAGTCCTTTACTCAAAGGTACTACAGCAGTAGAGGTAAATCACTATGCTATCTGCTGTCTCTTGCAGGCTAACCTGGACTAAAAAAAAATCAAATAATAAATAAATATATTGTCTGAACTGCTTGTCCCATATGGGGTCACGGGGAGCCAGAGCCTAACCCGGCAACACAGGGCAAAAGGGGGTCTCACCGAGGATGGGACGCCAGTCCGTCACAAGGCACCCCAAGTGGGACTCAAACCCCAGACCTACCGAAGAGTAGGACCCGGTCCAACCCACTGTGCCACCATGCCCCCCAATAAATAAATAAATACATAAATAAATAAATAAGTATGCCTTAAAGATAAAGCTGGTTCACTTAGAATGAAACCATTTTTTAAAATGTGAATGTTTTTTCATTTGTTCTTTCAATATAGTCTTGCAAACATATAAACACCTGTTTACTTGAAACTTTTATGAAGCTGATTCCTACCTTGCATTGGAATGACGTTCTGTCCAGGGTACCCCCCCCCCCCCAGCCTTACTGCCAGTAATTCTGGGATAGGCTCCAGATCACCACGGCCCTGACCAGGACAAACGGTTAGTGAAAGTGGATGAATGTCAAATACCCAAGGTGTCTTACAATATTTGATAATCACTCTTGATTCCATCAGTGATGTACCTTTTCATACAGTGAGGTTCTCTTACTGTTCACGGTAAATACCTTCATCAGGCTGCTATAGCAGGAGCAAGGATTCAGACACCTGGAAAGTGACGGCTCTACCCACCATGCCACCTGCTGCACCAAAGTGGACCCGGCGAGTATGAGATCACACTGTAGTGTGGCTGAAATGCAGAGATTTTCCATCAGAGGTGACACTTGTACATCACTGGCACAGGTTCAGAGTGACATGCTGGCATTGCTTTCTCAAAGTCTTTTAGAGGACGCGCCTTGATTTCCCCGCGCTTGAGGAAATCCCGTGTTTCCCTCTATGTCTCCTGCCTCTGTGGTAAACGGGGAGGGCATTTCTTATGCTTCAGCGCATGCCACACAAACATCCGGCACGTATCATTCATAATTAACTAGGCCGTGACAAAATCGCCGTCTCTTTCGTGACTCGGGGACGAGACCCAGGTGATGGCTGACAAACACGAGAAAAAATGGAGTCGAAGGAAAGCACACGCTTCCCGCAGAATCCCTTTGCCGTAACTGAAACGTCCGAGGAACGAAATGACGTCGTATAACGGTATCGAGAGGTACCCAGGTTTGGCCGAGAGCTGTGGAGGGTGAGCGAACAGCACTGGGTTTCTTTTTTTTTGTCATCCCAAAATGCAGTCGCCGCGTCCTTGGCCAACTCCGGTTCGGCACCTTGGGTTCACCGTGACACAATGTGCATATTTATCCTCACGCCTGGATTCAGGTAGACTTGTGCCTCTAATCACATGAATAAAATGCCTTCCCTTCCATTTTCCCTTTCAAGGCCATAGGTAACGCGATGAGGGCACATCCTGCTTCGGCACCTCGCCGAGCACTGAAATTTCCACTTTCGCCCACACAAACGGGGCGGTTATTCATTTTGAAAGAGAAGCGGTCGCATCCAGTCCCCCCATCTTCTCTGCTCATGTAGGTGGGTGTGTGGGGGGGCACTGTTTAATTGAAACAATGATGGGGCAATAGGCTCATAGTATGCAGACAATGTTATATACCCACCATAGCAGCAGGTTGTGTAGTAGTTAAAGTTGTCACCTAGCATTTGATGGACATGGGATCTAATCCCTGGTTGTGCTGCCGTCCTTTAAATAAGGCACTTAACTTGGACTGATATGGAATTCATATTCAGCTGCATGTAAAAGGGTAAATAATAATAATTAACAGTTTAGTGTACAAACCTAACATGGTAAGTGACCTTGAAGAATGGTGTCAGCCAAATAGTGATAATAGTAATAATAATAATAATAATAATAATAATAATAATAATAATAATAAATCCAGCATATGGTACCTTCATTCACCTTAGAACTTCAGAATATAGTCTGAGTTCTTCTCGCGAGAAGAACCAGGCAGCTGTTGCTTGGCACATTTAGAATATTTCTTCATCCTTTATTTCAGAATCACAATAATTTAGCTGAGGAATCTTGTCGTCCTTGGGTACAGTTTCTTATTACACACTGTTCCATATTCGTTCTCAAAGTTTCAGATAAACTAATAATAATAAGTCCATGATATGATGTTCCCTGCCTTTAAAGATTACTGTTACCCCAACCTTGGTTCGGATCAAATCGTAACTTAAAAAAAAAAGAATCGGCAGTTTTCCATCAAGGCTCAGCTATAAACGGGCATTATTCCATGCCTGGGGGATGCACGGAAGGATTCACCGTGTTTGTCCACTACTTTACATCGGTAACTACAAGGTAATGAGGCGTTGTACCGAGCCGGAGATTCTGAGGAGGAGGCTGTCTCGTTACTGACACGACACGGTGCTCTTTGTGTCAGCCTGGCAAGAGTTGTCCTGTAATGGCAAAGTAATGAGTCGTCTTTGGATGCAGCTCATTGTGTACTGGGACTAATTACGTTTGATGTGCGGTACATTACGACTCACATCGTCAAAGTGGGGGGGAAAACGCATACACAGGCAACATTGTTAATTAATGCAAATGTAAACACTTTTTTTCCCCTGAACTGAATTTGCATTCAGACATTTGCATGAGGGGAAATTAATACTTGTTTTAATAAACTATCAAAAAACTATCTCAGAACAAAAAAAAAAAAAAAAAAAGAAACCAAAGCGGAAGGGCTTTGAATGAACGACTTTCGATGCCGTCTAGCCGTAGACAGATAGAGATGCATACTGGACGCAAAGGCGAATTCCTCGGATCGTTGGTGGATCGACTGACTTAGAGCAAAATCGGGAGCGTCAGTCCCTTAAGTGTGTCTCCATTAGCGTTAATTTAATCTAGTGTCTAGGTTTGGACTGAACTGGTTCCATTTCTCCACTTCTTTTCATATCCTTAAACAAGTGGTCCCCAGCTGTGGTCCTGACAGGGTGTAAGGTGCCGAGCTTTAAATACACTGCTGGTCAAAGCCTGACTTTAACTTTCTGAACTAATTGAGCCTTCTGCAGGAAGAGCTTCTGATCAGGGCTCAGAACAACTGGTCCAAACCATGAGCTGATACTGGACAGAGCAAGGCTGCCAGCTGCCCAGAAGGGCTTTCAAAAATCACATGCTGGTATGGATTCTCCGAATTCCAGTTTCTTTCTGTTCCTTTCGACCTCCTCTCGGTATTCGGACTCAGCTGGGCTGCACTGGGACTGCAAGTTAGCTACGAATGCACCGCTTGCATACAGTATAAAATTATATTCCCTTAGCTACACCAGTTTATTTTTAATCCAATAACAAATGGAAAACCTAGCTAAGGTAAATTTTTCAGGGTCCAGAAAAAAATTGTAATTGTTAATTTCATGCAAAAACTTTATATACTTCCTACCACACTGAGTTTCAGTCAGTTTCAACTCTTGGTTAAGGTAGGTATGATATCACAACTGAAGTAGTAGAATCAATGCTGTTATTATTACTAATTAATCAAATTAACACTTTTCTCCAAAGGATTTACAACATTAAGATACTTACAATGATTTACCCATTGATTAAGCAGAGACATTTTTACTATATCAGTTTAACGTAAGTACCTTACAGATCCTACAGCAGGAGCTGAGATCAAACATTCATATTAGTCAGTGACCTTGTGGATCTTATTACTTTGTGTCATAAACATACATGAGCCAAGTTATCACAGTCTCCACCCAGGGCATGTATTGCATTCCACCCCGTACTTTGATAGAATTCAGGCTTCTGCAACTCTCCACTGGAAAAGCAATTATTGATAATGATCGAACAAATGAATGAATATATAACACTAAAATACAAGCTAGAAATAACGGTTCTAACCATAAAACATGTTGATGTTATCACTGCATCTTGTACCTTGGGGAGAGGATGTAAATCATATGCTGTTTACTAAGTACGGTGTCGCGCTTCCTTATTGTCAGGGAAGGTTTGAACACTCCAGATTGCAGGTCCACACTGTGCTGCTGGATGTGGACTTTTTTCACTGTACCGTTCTGCATTTTCACTGCAAACATGACATCATCGTCGTACTCTCAAACTCACAGCGGTAATTCGGGCACGATTAATTAATTGGCATCTGCGGCTGCTCTGGTGGACCACTGTGTTAGCAAAGGCAAAAACAGTGGGCGACCGCAGAGATGTGCATATACCTGCTCTTTAACTCTACTGTTGCTAAAAAAAAGTGAGTCTTTCCCCCGTGCCCTCATATATGTTATCCTGGGTGGAGTGACGGCGAAAACCCTGCGAATGGGGTAATAGTATATCTCTCTAAGGGTATGTGAGCGATTGGGATTCAAAGGTTAAGATTAGCTTTTAAAATGATGAGAAGTTTGGTGAGATGTCAGAGGTGGTGAAATAATGACTCAGTCATCTGTGTGTGCAAAAAAAAGTTTGAGGTTCAGTCGGGCTAACAAGCAAATTTCTGTGGACCAGGGAAAGAAGACCAAAAGTGGACACAATTATCTTTCATGCAGTAAGAAAAACATACCAGTTTGAAAAGTTTTTTTTGACTCCGTATCACTGTAATATTCAGAACAGAGACCTGCTGTGCATGGATCTTAATGGCTGCTTTGTTTGAATGAACGACCTTCAACCTTGACCTGTGGCCTAAGGAGACCCGCTCATTCTCTTCTGAGATTGTCTATGAGTACTGTGCTTCTAGGTATATCTAATGGATATTCAGCACCGTGGGTCTCTGTCCTTGCAAATCCTCATTGGATGACGGGCACGTTCTTGGTGCAGGACCGCAGCATGTACCCGAGGCCCAGCTTTCTTAGCCGCGGGTAACTGCAGCCTGTTGAATAATGTACCGTGGCAGACACAGATGTGCGTGCCATGAGAGACGAGTGAGTCTAGTGAATGCCTCTTTTTCATCTCCTAACGGCCTGACCCCATCCAGCGCTGGACTAAAATGCCTTTTGAAAGAGGAAAGTTTGGAAAGATACAAACATTTTAATGCTTGATGGTTGTAGTTTATAGCAGAGGTCATTAATAGAGAAGTACCTGTGAGCAGAATATGAAATAGTAGAACTCTGATAATACATAATGTTGCATGATACACCAAGGAAGCACAAGTTTCTTTTACACCAAAGAAGCACCAGTTTCTTTCAGAATATAGATTTCTCACTAAAGAAAGAGGGCCCTCTGGTTTCCTTGCACAGGCCAAAGAGACGTGCTTCATGTGAACTGGTGACTCTCAATTGCCCATAGTGTGGGTGTTAGTGAATAAGTGTGTGTGTGTGTGACAGCCCTGTGTTGGACTGGTGTCCTGTCCAGGGTGTATCCTGCATCATGCCTTATCCTTCTGGTATAGACTGTAGACCGCCACTACCCTGCACTGAATAAGGAGTTACTGATACCCGAATGATCTGCCGAGCGGATGGACAATGAAATTTCATGCAAACTAACTGTACTTTTTCAAATCTGCTTTCATTCTCACCCTTCTACAAATTGCATTATAAGACAAAAAGGATTCTGGGTCTGTTTCATCATGCAGACAAGTACAGATGGAAAGTTCAAGTCAAGTCAACTTTTGATATGCATTCCAGAGGATGAACACTATACTGATAGTTGAACACGGTGGTGGTAGTAGTGTAATGCTGTGGGGATAGTATGCTGCCTCTGGACCTGGATGATTTACCATTATTGAAAGAACCATGAATTGCGCGTTTTTTCAGTAAGGTCTTAAGGAGAATGTCTAGTCATTCTGTGAAGTGAAGCTGATGTGGGATCAAGCAGCAAGACAATGATTTAAAAGGCAAAAGCCAGTCTTCATCAGAATGGTTAAAAAGAAACAAAAAAAGATGTGTCAGTGCGGCTTAGTCGAAGTCAACAACTAAACCCATTCAAGATGGTTTGTCAAGACCTGAAACAAGCAGTTCGCCCTTACTAGTAATTCTGAATTAAACCAGTTGTGCAAGAGTGGGTTAAAATTCCTCCACTGTGTTGTAATGGACTGATATTTAATTACAGGAAAAGCTTAGTTGCAGTTGTTGCATCTAAATGTGGCACAACCAGTCATTAAGTATTAGAAGTTACTTTATCATACAGTAACAGGTTTAGATAACTTTGTTAAAATAAGCAGAAAAGTGTGTCATTTGTTCACTTAAGTACAACTCACTATATCAAAAATTTGAAATAATTCAGGAAATGAGGAAGGGGGCAAATACTTTTTTCATGGTACTATGTAAAAACACATTGCATTTCATTATAATCACATAGAAAAAACAGCATCCAGGGAAAAAGGACACTAAAGTCAAAAACAAGACAAAAACATATTTATTAAAAAAAAAAAAAAACCTCACATCTAACTTTACTCGTTAATCGAGGATCCAGTAAAATCAAGGAAATGTCAGTTTGCTAATTTGTCTGCTTCGAATTTCATTAAATATTTATGCAGATGGAAAGAACAGACTAATTAATATCCCCCCAGAGCCTCAACCTTTCCATGAGGGGGGAAAAACAGACAAATAAAAGTAAAGAGATTAATTTTACCCAATGTGTTTTATGAATAATTTACAAATAATCCAGTCATCAATCTGGATCAATCAGATGTCTTGAAAAACAGCGTTAAGTACAACACATGGATCTAATATTGACTGTACTTTTTGGATGAGTTTAATGATAACAAAACATTGCACAACTCCATTTTCATGTGTCAGTATTACTGATTAACATCTGGCTGACTTTATGTAGTCTGTCATTTTTGTTCCAAATAGTTTAAAAAACAAGCATCTGCTTGTCTCCGAGGCGACTTACCATGTTAGGTCTGTTTGCTAAGCAACTTGCAAGAATGTATACATCTTGGTAATTTTTACTGTACCAGTTCAGGGTAAGTACCTTGATCCAGGGTGCTACAGCAGTATTTGGGGTTCAATCCTGAGTCTTTAGAGCACAGTATCAGGGTCTTTAGAGTATTAGTATAGCTTGATGGCTCGAACCACTATGCTAGCTCTTACCCCTCTAAAACAGCACAGGGGGCTTTTTTGGAATCAGGGGGCACAGTCCCAAATTTTAAAAAATGTGGACAGTAAATGATAGCGATATCCGGCGATACAGCCCATTTTGCTACTGGGACAGAACTACAGTCTCAGTTACTTTAAATACAGGCCTTAGATTTTCATCTCCACCCTCTACAAGGGGGCTTTTGTGGTTATTTCTGGGGTAAATGTTTGTCTCCAGCATTACCCAGGGCTGCGGGAGTTAAGAAACTCCTGGGCTTTGCTTGCCCAATGAAACAAGGATGATCAATTGCTGGACAGGGGGTTTAATCGGTCCATCTGTCTCTGGCTGTGTTTAAGTCGTCGTTCTAGGAGAAAAGGTCAGGGCAGCATTTTTGACATGTCAGAATGCTCTTCAGCATGGGGGCTTTGTTTGGGGCCTCAGGTGCTCCGGCCCGGGGGAGATGGTCATGCGAATGAAGAAGGTGGTTGATGCAGTGAAAGCGAAGGGCAGAGCTTGGGGGAGGGGGGTGCGTAGGGGCTGAAGCGCAACCCGACCATTTCGACCTTCAGACATCCTTTCCGCCATTCAGACCCCTCGCTGCTGGGACAGCCAGGTTCAGTCGATAATCTGCAAAGGGTCAGGCATTAACCGGGGGGTTAAAGTCCCTACGGTTTAGGTACGTTTTTGGAAAAGGTAGTCAAAATCCTTCGACGAGCGCCACGATGCCCCCATCCTGCAGACTACGCTCTAAGACTCGTCGACTTGTGTCTGGCGGTGAGGGGACAAAAGAGAAGCAGGGAGTGACGAAGACAAAGGCGGGGGGAATATGTGAATTATTTAGAAAGCCATTGGCTCCCCTCACGGACAAACACCCGACATATCAATGCGCATTGACGTTCCTCGCGTCGGGTGGGAAAAGGTCACAGGACTGCGGTCCATACAAAAAAATGAGCGAGCAGGGAACAACTTCAGAAAGGCCTGAAATTGCTTCTGCTCTTCAAAGGGTATCTCTTTGCCGGGAAACACACGGGGTAACGGGTCAGGGTAATGTTACATTGATTGAAAAATTACACATGCCTCATCTGTAAAGGGTATTTCTTCGTAAACAGGACTGCTTCACTGCCATAGATTGAAACAAATCTATTTATTTATTTAGAACTGATTTTCTGGTTTGTTTATTTCCCTGCTGTAGAATTATTTCCATTTTTTCCCCCCAGTTATCTCTATGTTCTGCTTTGTGAGAACCTGAGGTCAAAATGTGCTCAATATGAAATTTGATTGATTAGGAATTATCAGTAAACTGGTGTCAGGCGTGTCTGCGTAAGGCCGCCATCCCCCCGTTTTGTGAATGACTCAGCGTTGTTTAATGTTTATCAATCATCGCCGTGGCAGCCGTGACGCACCTCGCGCCGCAAATGAATTGGAAACCGAATCCCATCGCTGAGCGTCAGCCAGAAGGCTAGACACTTGACATCCATCCTTTCCCAGTAGCTGCTTATTCAATTAGGGTCACGGCGATGTGGGGCCAGCAGTGGGAAACACAGGCGTAAGGCTGGGTTCGAACAAGGGCACGTTTGCGCACGCACACAAACATACACGCAGCCAATTTAGGATCATGAATTAATCAAGCGATCAGATTTTTGGACTGTGGGACGAAACTGAAGGAATCTCACTTGAACAAGGGAGCCTGACTTGAACACAGCTTCTTGTGCGGCAGGGGGCCAAATTGAACCTATAACCTTCGAGCTTGGGGACAACCACACTTCTGAATAAACTGCCATCCTTTGTGAAGAAAGAATATTGTAACATCAATTTTAATTGCTAAATCCTTTGGGTGCCCAATAGTATAGCAGTTAGGGCCACTATCTCTCAATCAAAGGACTCAGGTTCAAATCCCAATGCCACTGTAGTCATCTTGAAGTTACTTATCATGTATACATACATACAGCTTGTCCCAAGCAGGGGTCACAGCAAGCCAGGGCCTAACCTGGCAACACAGGGAGCAAGGCTGAAGAGGGAGGGGACACACCCAGGAGAGGACACCAATCCATTGCAAGGCACCCCAAGCAGGGCTCAAACCCCAGACCCACCAGCAAGCAAGACCCAGCCAAACCTTCTGTGCCACCACACCCACTTTGAATTGCTCCAGTAAAAATGATTCAAGGGTATTTAGGTTTAATGGTAACTAGTATTTACCATTAAAATAGCAAAATCAAAGTGATGTGTTATCATATGCAGCATTATTGCCTTAGTACAGTGGCAAAAGTCAGCAATGCATATTAGTATGCTCCGGATATTATTTTAATGGTACATCCCGTTACATGCAGTGCTGCAAATGGTCACGACATCATTAAAAAACATTAAAGATTTAACAAGATTAGGGATCTGACCGTTCCATTCTAGTCCAGCACGAAGGGGCGTCCTCCTCCTAAAAGCCCTTTCATATCAGCGCAACTGAAATTAACTAGTTATAAAAGCCAAGGTATTAATGTATTTTACAGAGATATGAATGGCAGCACCCGAGCTCCTGGGTTCGGGGAGGGAAATCAGAACACATTGATGCGAAAAGCCTCTTATTTTACTTGCTACTACCAGCGGCGAAGTAACAAGCTGTTTTTCCAACACCGACAAGGTCTCTCCTTATGGACAGGACCTGAAAATCATATTTCTCCTGCAGTTTTGGCAGGAGATCCAAATATGGCCCTCCATCACTCTCAGTTGTATTAAACCCACATTAGCTATGCTCAGTTCCTCTTGCCAAGCCAATATCTCATGGCTCATCAATGCACCGAACGTTGACAGGAGAGGGACCAATACAAGCTTTCTCAAAGGCCAGAAGAGAAAAAAGGTAACATATTCTTCTTCGTTTCCAGCAGGCCTGAATCTGGCTATGCATCAGATGGCCGGCATCCAGCTTCACAACTTCTCAGCTATGCTAGATGTCACCTGCGCGTGCTCGGTGTGCTGGAGATCATTGTATGTAACCATTAAGTTGTTCAAAAATCTACAGGAAGGGTCACCAAGCAAGAGGAAGAAGAAGAAGAACAGGCAGTGGGGTGGCACGGAGTCTAGGTTTTGCATGAGTTCAAATCTAGCTTAACCTTTGAGTTTTCCTCCCACCATCCAAAGACGTGTTGCAGGTCAATTGGTGAATTTGAATTGCCCTTAGTGTGTGCATGCATGTGGGTCTGGACAGGGGTTTGGAAATGCTCAGCTTGTTAGCATTTTCTTCCCATGTTCATGTCAGTTTCCTCTGGGCTCTCCAGTTTCCTCACAAGATGCAAAGACATGTTAAGGGTGAATCCATTGTTTGTGAGTTTAATTGCCTAGCGATGGACTGGGGTCATATCAAGTATTCACCCTGTCTCACACCCCATCCTTCTGGGATAGACTCTGGACCATATAGACCCAGTACTGGACAACTGCTTATGATTGGATGGATGGATGGACGGATGGATGGATGGATGGATGGATGGATGGATGGATGATAAGACAGATTTCAAAGTCTGGGAACACAGCAGAATGTCTCTCCAGGCCAGCTTAACAAGTTACTTTGCCAGTATGACACCAAATACATCAATTTTCCCACTTGCCGTCCCAGGGACGCAGGACCGCACTGGAGTGATAACAAAAGACCTCATTATGTCCAAAATTAAAACGTTATTGCCTTGCTCTGAGGCTTTTCTGGCATTCAGGCTTTAATGTTGACGCTTAACAGACTCTCATTTCCATCCGGCGTATCCTTGCCGGATACCTGGGGAAATAAAAATGTACACTTTAACTTTTTTGATACTGCTTAGCCACCACTGATAAGATGCTTGTTTATCATTTTTGAGAAAAGCACGCACTTTTGTGTGATTAATCATGCATTCTTCAAATAGAGTTGGTAATGACAGCGGGAACGGCACCATCTAATGCTGAATCTCATCTTAAGGAATACCAGAGTTTTCCGTGGTTGCATATATAACCATCTTGGACATTTGGCTCTGCCCACCAAGGTACCGATCCCATACCAGATGAGTTTTCATTCCAGCTTTTCCCTCAGCGCTAAACTTTTGTTCCCGCTCTGACAGCGAAGCAAAGCAAATGAAATCTCAAGGTCATCCAACCCTACCTTGGATTAAACATTGAAAAAGAAGCAGAGAGGCTCGCCCTGGTTTTGGGCTCCAGATTCGGAGGTGATGTCATGTGGACAGTTTGCTTGTGTTGGGTGAACAGTGCCTTTCCCAGCCAGCCTGTGATTGGTCCGCTCCCCTGTTAGGCCCCGCCCCAAGAACGAGTGACATGTGGCTTGGCAGGCTCAGTGCTGAGGTAAGTGGGTTCGAGGCCTGTCTTGGCCTCTGCGGGCTCCGGGTATTAGTCACGGGACCAGCTGCGGTAAGGTCACGGACGCCGCTGTGCCCACCCGCTCACTGGCCACCCCCTCTGCCCTCTCTGGCTATGCCCCAGTTGCCCACGCACCTCTAACAAGGGCGGGAGCAGGACCGCGGTCGTTCCAGGTGGTCCGGTAGTGGCGCAAGTGCCATTTTGCTGGATTGCAGTCTCCAGCAGACCAGCGGCAGTTTATCGCATAGAAGACGACCCTGATGGATTTCACCGAATAGAAATTCCAATCAGATCCTGTCGGCCGCACCAGCGTCTTTACAGAAAGTTTCCAACAAAACCGTAAGAGCAGAAAATGTGCAAAATATAAATGGAAAGCAGTTGTGCGAGGAGTTGCATGAATGTTTCACGGGCGATGGAAAATGCTCTCTGATCTTCTTCTGCTGAACATGGTGCTGCAGACAAAAAAAAAAAGAAAACCACGTGAAACAGCAGCGCGAAACAGCTCTGTTTTTGGGTGAAAACAGCAGCTACGCAGAAAAATCTGTTCTCTGTGCCAAATGTAGTGGGATATGACAGTGAGACACACCAGCAATCTGTGGCATGATTATTCTGATTATTATGATTATTATGATTATTATTACGGTTCTTTGGATTTCAGTCTTTCAACTGGTATTAAAGCTATATCCACTTGAGAGAGTGCATAGGTGGGTACTGAGTAAATTCTAGGATTTAGGTAAATTAGGGTTAGGGCTGGCTGGTCTAGGCCAGCCAAAAGGAAAATTTGGTCGATTAACTACATCTATTATTATTATTATTATTAGTCGTAGTGGTAGTAGTAGTATTGTTGTTAGTTTGTTTCTGTTTTTCTTTGTTTATTGCGCATAAACAAGGTAAACCAAGGTAAAAAGGTCAGAGGTCAAAGTCTTACTCCTGCTTCTGAGGGTTTTGCGGGAAACAATAATCACTGCTGCTAAATCGAATTAGAATCACAAGCAATTATAAGCACGGAGAATCATGAAGAGTATTAACAGCACCTATAACAGCAACGCGACGCCCCCCCCCCCCCATCCTCCATGTAATATACATATTGTTACGTGACAATCGCGGCTCAAGAATTTGCAGCGTTCATTGCCGGCGTGTCATTATTCTATAATCCGTATCTTATCCGGCACCATCGTCCTGTACCTCCGCAGCTCTAGAGCTCTGCTTTTAATTTCCTCACCAGGATGTCTTTGTTTTTGCACCGCCGCTCTTCCGTTTGCTCTCAGGTGATTCGCACACATCAATTAAAACGAGTGCCAGCGTGCCCCCCCCCCCCCTCCCGCACATTAAAAACAAAAATCAAAAAAGAGAAAAAAGGAAGAAACATGCAGTGCTCATCATAGCTTGGGATGATTAATTACACATGAATAAAAGTTGCTGACCTGCCTGTGTTCTCACAGTGTGTACGTTCCTGTGTGTGTGTGCGTGTGTGCGCGTGTGTGCGCGTGTGTCTTTTCATGTTTTTGTGGCGAGCGTTTTGGGAGCCTTTTAACATTCCACTCGAGCAGGCAGTCTTCTTCAGCCCCAGGAAGCACTCTACACCATGTGTACAAATCACCTCCCAGCCTCCTTCATATGCATCACAAATGTGATCCGTGAACACGACTTTAATAGTTTTTTTTTGTTATTTTTTGTTAGTTTTTTTTTTTTTTCTGGGAATCTGACAGTCATTCAGCCCTGGGCAGCTACTGAAGCATCCATGTTCCGAATGGGCAAAAAAATGGGAAATGTGATTATTGTTGTGATGCTAAAGATGCAGGTCACTCCTGCGGAGAGCAGCCTACTTCATTAGGACCTCACACCCGGGTTACCGTAATCTCGAGCGCTTCGGCTCTCCTCACCGGCCGGGGGCCCTTAAACGGAGACCGAGGGGCCACAGAAATAGTCAGGCCAGTTAGAACTCGGCCACGTAACAGTGTTTCATCCGAACAACCTTTTTCCTCCTTCAGGAGGACCAGGCCACCCTAACCCAGATGTTACCCCGACACCTGGCCAAGTCGTACATTCGGGATGCGGGTAAAGCGACGCAGCCCCGAGCCCAGCAGCCTGTGAAGGACGGATAACTTTAGTTTTTCAGCCTCTAACTTCCAAAATGAACAGTTTTAATACTGAACCAAACCAAACAACCAAGCAGTTTTAAGAACCGCTTCTGGCGAGCGGGGTCTCGGCGAGCCGGAGCCAGAAGCGGAGACATTGGGCGGGGGGCATACCGTAGACGGGACATCGGCCCATCGCAGGGCAATTCTGAATCCATTACACGTGAATATCTATCTATCTATCTATCTATCTATCTATCTATCTATCTATCTATCTGTCTTGGTTTTCTGTACAGTGCTGGGTCAAAGCAGCACACCGACAAACAGTACACTGACAAAAGGCAAATAAGCCCACATCTATAGAGCACGACCTCGGGGTCAAATGGTGCATATACATATTTACAGCCAGGTAATAATTTCATAACCGTTTCTGATCAGTAAACCAACTCGAGGAGGATCCCAAACCCAGTCGTCTTTCTAACAGACAGAGGTTAAGGTTCCATGAGGGATTTTCCATGTTTTTTTTTTTTTGCTTGAAAGTTACTTCCTAAAGAAGCAATTGGTTTTATGAAGTATAGGAGAAAAGATTTAAATGAATGTGTGTGAGCCTCCGCGGGAGCAGCGGAAACACGTTGCAAAGCTCCCGCTAAATGGAAAGCCGTTCAGAATCCAGAAACACCAGAACCTCCCTCTAGTGGCACCTGGAAGCAGCACACGCTTCACTCTTCATTGCAGCAAAAAAGTGAAACGGATCTCTACGTTTACCCTTCTTCATTTCGCAGACGCTTTTCTCCGAAGAAACGTACCAGTCGGAGTCAACAAGAGCGCAGCAGGTGCAGCTCTTCAGTTGCAGACGCGACCGTCGAGGCGCGGTTGGTTTGGTGCCACCGTTTTTGCTGACGCGCATCACAGCACAGTAGCGGCCTGTAGAATTGGTAGAAAATACAAAGGTGATCATGACAGATGGCGCGATGCAAATTTGCGGAGCTGCCAGGAGATCGAGAGGGAAGTGGGTCTGAGAGAGAATGGGTCTGAGAGCCTTCTAGAGTGGTGGAAGGGATTCAGCAGTTCTGAGGGGCAGGAGGAGACCTAACTTTCAAAGTGATGTCAGTGTGTTTGGGCTCTAATGGGGAGAACGGATTACTTTGTAGTTCCCTGCGCTGAACAGGAGGACTTAACGGTAAGCAGCATCTTCCAGCATCTTCAACTTGTTTACCCCTGCTCTAACACAAACCAGATGCCCGCATGATTCAACTGTGGATGAGTGTTGCCATCTTTATGTATTATGCACATGCATCAGTGCATTTGTTTGCCTTCCAAAACCTTGTTTGTCACGGCATGTTGATGTTTAGTGTTATCGTCAGCGAAAACATCACCGAAACCTAGAACGTCCACAGCTTTTCCATTTCACCGGGTTTTTTACATTAAATTTACATTCATTTATTTAGTGGACGCTTTTCTCCGAAGCGACGTCCAATGAACTCTATGTAGTGTTACCAGCCCACACACCTTATTCACCGCGGTGACTTACGCTGCTAGATACACTACTTACAATGGGTCACTCATCCATACATCAGCGGAACACACACACTCTCTCTGTCACTCACACAATGGGTGACTCACACACTTCCCTTTTAAGAGTAAAGAGAGGTTTTTACCATAAAGTGATGACTAACGATAATTCCTGGACAACGAAAATCACACCGATACGTTTAAACGCTGTGCTGTTTTACAATTCAGTTGTTTCAATGCCATGTCAAGGGGCTCATAACATCAGCGGTCAACGAAGGACGCTGAGAATCCGGAGCCAAAGTCTGTCTGTCGGGGAAAGAAAGTTTGCGGCCATTTGAATTTTCTCTCGAACGTAAAACGACTCGAATGCTGAGATCTGCGGGATTCCTCCACCATGTTTCTGGTCATTTCTTTGACTGAAGATGTTGACCAACCAGGTAATTCCTCTGTCCACAAAGTAGTGGAAAGGCTGGAAAGCGCAGAATGTGACCTGGGTGGCAGTTCGTCCCCCACCTGGAGAGCGAGGAGACTGTGGAGCGAGAGCATCTGCGCATCACCTTTGTCACCGAAAAGGACTTAGGATCATAATATTAATTGCAACGTTATCGTATTAATCGTAATATTAATCCCTTTTCCTTCACCTCTGTATCAGCTGTCAGTGTGAATGGGAAAAACACACACAATGAGTTTCTCGTCATGTTCGAGCAAATTTCCGGACACGTTTGCCCTTAAGTACCGGCATCGTTTTCATCAGTACATCAGTAGCTATGGAGCTGATCAATTTTGATGGAAGTCCACATGCAGAGTCTTCATTTGATATCTTATAGCATTGAAATTGTTCTGGGTTTTTTCCGCCCACAATCTTTGAAAACGTTTTAATAACTATTTTTTGCACAGTTCTTGTTAGAAAAGGCAAAAATCATTTCCCCTAAAGTAAATTCTCACGTTCGCCTTCACCTATTATTCTGTTATTACTTTTCACTTAAAATTACTGCAATTACAAGCACAGCTGGAAATGATTATGACATTATTGGCATTTTCTTCTATTTAACATTCCTGCAGAATTTATAACTTTCTGCTTTTTTTTTTAGCCTTATTCTTATTTTTAGCAAAAAAAAAAAAATGGTTATAGTGCAAATTTCAGTACCTTTACTTCTTATAGAGCACAACACAGGTAAAATATATTCCCTGGAATGACTTTGTCCAAATAAATAGAATAACTTTCTGGAGTTCAGGAGGGCCAGTGTATAAAAAAATCTCACTTTTTTAAAAAGTCCTCTTCGGTGCATCTCGTCCGTTGCCTTACACTGAATCTTAACCCCGAATAAAATATTCATAATTAAGGAAGCTATTAAATCAGCTCAGACTTGTAGAATTTTTAAAGTCTCGCGCTGTCGCAAATGAATGTTCCTCCTATTCCGAGAAGTCCTTTATATGAGGGTTCTTTGCTTTGTAATTATTTTTAAACACAATTACACCAGTCCTTTGTCTTCTCAGAAACAATTCCAGAGCGTCGAATCTAATAGAAATCACTGGCAGCGCCTACTCGTGTTAATCTTGTTTAATGCACGCGGCCCCCAGACGGGAAGTGCCGTGAGAAATGTCTCTTAATATGCAGAGTGGGCCTCGGGGCCCCGGGGCAGCCGCCCTCTAATGGTCCAGATGCTACTTCATCCTGATTTATTGGGTCGGCGGCTTGCGAGGACAGAAATTGGTGGACTAATTTACCCCGCGCGTACATTCATTAATGTCCGAGCATCGCGGAGACGCTCGCCGTCTCGTCCGGGGCGTCCGGGGCCTGCGGATGGAGTTGGCTTCGAGGATTTGACGCGGGAGCAGATCGGGGGGCCGCACAGGGCCGGATCGCACCGTAAAAGAGACAAAAATTAAATTGCTGAAGGGGAGCTGCTGTTGAACCATAAGGAAGGGGACTCAGTTTAGTTGCACATCATCAACTGCATAAATTCATTTCATTTATTCATCCAGCCAACCCCACTTATGCACATGTTTAATCTAATAGAAATAGTAATCTAATAATAATAGTAATCTAATAGAAATATAGCAGGGTAACTTTTACCGCATTAATTCAGGGTGAGTAGCAAAAGTGAGGACTTCAGTTTAGGTGTTTCAACAGTGAGCTGATGGCTCTAACCGCTACGCCATCTGCTGTCAAAGGTACAGCGGTACTGTTCCACTGAGGAACTTGAGTTTCCAGGTCAGTGCTAGTTCTTTAATTATTTATTCATATTGTGTGGGGTGCAGTGGCACAGCCGGTTTGGCTGGGTTCTGCTCTCTGGTGGATCTGGGGTTCGAGTCCTGCTTGGGGTGCCTTGCGATGGACTGGCGTCCTGTCCTGGGTGTGTCCTCTCCCCCTCCGGCCTTGCGTCCTCTGTTGCCGGGTTAGGCTCCGGCTTGCTGTGGACCCCCCCCTCTGAGACAAACAACTTCAGACAGTGTGTTGGTGTGTGAGCGACTAATTCATATTGATACCTCAAGCTATAGCACTTTGATTACAGCAGGTATTGTAGCAGAAGAAGGAATTTGAACCCAAACCCTTGGATGGTACGGTAAGAAAAATTCCTAGCTGTATAAATGAGTAAGTTGTAAGCAGCTTAACGCTGTAAGTCACTGCAGAGGCATGCATATCCCAAAAAAATTAATAACCAGCTGAATGACTGCCTAACCACCACACCAACTACTGGAAGGACAGGTTATCTTGTAGGTACAAAGGGGATTAAATGATGGCAACGAGGTGCGTATGGAGTAGCAGGGCATTCGCCGAGATCATCAGACCATCTCTCTGGTGGGATTGTGGGGGGCAAAAGGTTCAGACGGGGAAGAGAGTGGTGCTCGGTCCAGCGGCCCATCAGAGCAGATGGTGTGCGTGGGCCGATGGTGCTCAGATGCTGGATGACTTGCACCAAGCTCCCACAGACCCTGAGAGAGAAAGAGACTTTTAATAATTTGTTTAATTTATTTTTTATAACTATTTATTTAGTTTTCTGATTCGTTATTATTATCATCGTCATCATCATCATCATCATTAATCACAGAGTCTTGTTTATACAATAGTCCAAAGAGGTATCTCAAATTTGTCAAGGTAGTAAAAGCCCACTAAATTGAAGTTTATATTAAACTGGAAGCCAGTTACTATTTCTGTCTCTGCTGTTGTGATAATTACTTGCTATCAAAACTTTTATTTACGCAGAATGCACACGCTTTAAATAGGCATTGCCGGATGTCAGTTGTCCTGTGAAATCAGAATCCAAGTCGAGGAGTACGGGGAGAGGGAGAATTGCCGCTTTGAAGGCCTTCGATGGGTGTGTTTGATTCCTCAGAGCCAAGCTGCTCCTTTTCCTCTTTAACAGATTCAAAACGGTAAGAAAAGGAAAAGATCAGTTCACATCTGTGCTTTTTCATCACCTCTCCTATATTTAGGTATCTGTAATTAGGTCTCAGCGAAGTTTTTCTGTGATGGTTTCTGAATGTCTTTGGATGTGGCTTCATTGTCCCCTACCAATAAAAAATACTACACTATATATAAAAAATTTTAAAAAATTTATAATCAATAATAATATAAAAAAAAATTAAAAATACTACTACTAATACTGTAGTTCTCACATATGTATGAAAACTATGGTATCAGTAGTACTATTTAGATATAAATGTGTGTGTATATAGAAATATACACACACACACACATCTGAACCACTTGTCCCATACGGGGTCGCGGGGAACCGGAGCCTAACCCGGCAACACAGGGCGTAAGGATGGAGGAGGAGGGGACACACCCAGGACGGGACGCCAGTCCATCGCAAGGCACCCCAAGCGGGACTTGAACCCCAGACCCACCGGAGAGCAGGACCCGATCCAACCCACCACGCCCCCTACAACAGAGATACACACATACATATACATACATATAATGTATAACTTATATATACATAGATACATATGTAGTTAAATTTATATTTAAGTTCACAGCAATCCGGAGCCATTGCACATCCTGAATAGGACCTCAGTCCATACCGGGACATTTACGTACATACATTATGACACAAGTGAAACACAGAACCACAAAATTGCTGGAAAAAGCATATTTTCGGATTGCCAGAAGAATCAGGTGAAGTGGGACTGCCCCCCCCCCCCGCAAATCATGAACACAGTGGGAGAAGAAACTCCACACAGATGGAGGAGGATTCAAACCTGCAACCCAAGAGAGGCGCGGAAGTACTGCTACCCACAGAAACGCAGTCAAGTCGAGCGCCCAGCTCTAAAAATTCATCCAAAAAAAGTATTGCCGGTCTTTGAAAAGAGCCTTGGGTGGGAGTATCCCACAAAAACGAACAACAATAATAACTCAGAGGGAGACGGCGTTCACGGGCACCACGTTACTCACCACCCGGAGAGTTCTGAGGACTTGCTCGGCTCACCACCAACCGACGGCAAGGAATCGTGGGACTGTTGTGCGGTGAATGATGAGGTTCTTGTATCGGCCCGGAGTCTTTAGTGTGTAAATTCCGGGAGAAAAAAGAGAAGCAATTACGTAACTGAAGATATGAAACATGAGCTTTCAACCAAAGTTTAACTAAAGTCTGGCAAAGCGGAGGCAAATGATAGTCTGATGTTCTTCTCTCGTTTTGTTTGTTGTTTCGTTACATTTACGTTTAATCGTTTAGCTGAATCTTTCCTCCACAGTTATGTACAACTGAGAGCAAATAAGTGCATCAACAGATGAGGAGCTGGTTCAAATCCAGGTTGTTGCTTCACATCCCTCAAGTAGCTGCTTGTAGAAGTGACCTTCAAATAACAAATACGTAGATAATCATTGGGGAGGTGGTGGTACGGCGGCGCGATGGGTTCAGCTGGTGCCTGCTGTGGGGTGGGTATGGGGTTCAAGCCCTGCTTGGGGTTCCCTGCAACAGAATGGCATCCCCGCCGGGAGGGTCCCCAGCCCCACACCCTGCATTGCCGGGCAAGGCTCCGACCTGCCGCGGTTCCACTCGGGACAAGTGGTTGTTGAAAATGGATGGATAGATAACTGTAGCAGATGCTCTTGGACTCATTCGTGGAGCTATCAGGAGAAAAGTAGGTCTGACAGAGATGAGTTTGAGACCCTTCTTGAAAAGGATTCAGCAGCTATGAGGGTGGGGGGAATGTGTTCCACCACATTCAAGACTAAGCTGAGAATATTTGAGCTTTTGATTTTGCAGCTCTTGTGTGTGGGACCACCACTCATACATCACTCCAAGGGTAGTAGGTGGAGGCTGTGCAACCAAAAGGCTGCTGAGTCAAGCTTTGGAAAAAGAAAAACACCCGTGTACATACTTGCCTATAATAGAAAGGTACGGCAAATATTTGGTTGAAAATTGAAGGTACATTTTGGAGATTGAAATGCATGCGTGGATGTCCAGGCGGGAGTCTCCGTGAGGCATTGCTGCTATTGTGCTGGTATTTTGCTACCTGCTGTACAGTACATCACCTGAGTTTACTGCAGTCACAGCCAAAACACAGTTTATGTGCGGGAGATGGAAAACCGGGGTAATGTGATCATTTGGGTTCAGGGAGGACTCTTATTACCATGAAAGCACAATATTTCCATACAAGACTAATGAGATAATTAAAACAATCCTCAGCGAGGGCATCTGAATCAATAAATACCCAAGTTTCTCTTTTCACATTAACATACACCACGAACCTGAGGTGCAGAGTTGATGCATCTCATTTCAGATGGAAATCAATGCAACTGACATTTTTTTAATACAAAAAACAAATATATCTCACATTTCTGTCTATGGAATATTAAATAGAAATGCGATGAGAAAAAAGCTTCAAGCAAATGAAATGTCAACAACAATACAAACCCCCTTCCTCAGAGAGGAACTCAATACACATGAAAGAAAAAAAACCTTTTTTTTTTTTTTTTAAGAGAAAATAACCTAACCCTAATATATTAACATTATTGTCTCAGTAGATTACACCGTATGATACAGGTCATGTCACATACTTTTATTACATCTTCTTCTTCTCATTATTATTATTATTATTATTATTTTTATTATTTTAACTGGTGCATTTTTGTACAATGACAAACTCTGGGTTTGTACTTTAAATATATGATTGTGTACCCATGTATAGAGCAGGGTAATTTTTACGGGACCAATTCAGTGGAGCTAAAGCAATAGTGGGATTTGAACCCAGGACATTTGATGGTAGAGTTATAATTAGAGCCATTGCACCATTCACTACAGGTCATGTGACAAACTGCTACTACTATTATTGGTATTATTATTATTGTTATTAAAAACTCTACAATATGAATATGTTTGTGCACTAAGCAAGTTACAATGAAGACCCATTGATATAGCAGGGTAACTTTTACAGTATCAATTCAGCGTGAGTACCTTGATCAAGGGTACTCTTGCAGCAGGTGGGATTCAAACCCAGATGATTAATGGAATGGAAGGTTGTGATTGACACCAGTGCTCCACCTCTAACAGGTCATGCCACGGTAAACATAACAGTATATAGTTGATGACAAACAACACACCACATGGCACAGGTCATGGCACATGGCACGTAACACATGGGCGCCCAAACTGAGCTCATCAAGTTCACTCAGAGGAACTGACATGTTCCACGTTCCCAGATGAAAAGAGGCTCCCGAACCGTCGCTTCCTCCCACTGTTCTTTAATCCAACCGGGAAATGTTCAATATTCTGCGGCGTTCTATCAAACACAGTGCAGGGAAATAGGAAAACAGATGCAAACAAAGCCGGTGTCCATTATTCAAAGATGCGTCTCGCAGAAACCAAGAGGAATCTGATTCATATGGGGGAGAGACACAAGACGGAATCCCAAAATAAATAACTCCCGCTTGGGTCATTCGGCAATGCCACCGAAGGAGACTCATTATCCGCGGCGTACGCTTAAGAAGAGCACAGGCAGCGCTTCCCCCGAGTGACAACAAATGGTTCTGTTCTGGTCAAAGGACTTTGTCAAGTCTGGGGACGGTCATTAGTGCCATTTTGGGGTTTTAATTATTGCGGTTCGTGCCTGGCACCATGAAACTGCGCATGGGAGAATAATAGATCGCAACAGTTTGCAGATGCATCCTGACAAAGGCTGGCCACTGCAAAATCATCACTTAAGGGCTTTCTGAAAAACAAGTGAAATAATGATTATATGTTAAATAATGAAACAAATACCTCATGTTTTTTCATCCCAAGACTTGTTTTCGCACTTGTGTTTCCCAGCCTGACACCTTCCCCAGAACAGCTTCCAGTGTTTTCTATTTGTTCATTTAATTTACACTTTGCTTCAAATTGCCTTGAATATTAAGCAACATGCAGTGATTTACTAATTTTTGCTGTATAAATCAGGGTAAGTACCTTGATCAAGGGTATCACAGCAGCACCGCGGACCGGAATCCAAGGTGACAGCTTTAACTACCACACCACCTGTTGTCAGGGGTGCCACCAGTGGTAGTGCTCCACCGAGAAGACGTGAGGTTACATCTCAGTGTCATTGTCTGCATCCTTTGCAGTCAAAATGAACCTTAGTTTCCAGCTTTACTTTCCACTCATAAATTACACAAAAGAAGCAAAATGCATGGGAGGCACATTGAGACGAGGGAATATTATGAAGTAATAAAGTGTGATGGTTTCCCAGTGATTCAGTATGGTGCCAATGACATGTGTTGTATGAAATAGTAATGCATGATTTGTAGTTTAATATTATGCTCTGTGACTGAACCATCATCATCCAGTATATTATAAAGTAATAGACACTGAGGGGCTTTTCAGTAGAAGAAGCAGTAATTTTCTCTTTTGCAGAAATAGAAAAATGTGCAAAGTGTAAAGTTTTTGTCTTGACGAGCTTGTTTTCAGTCTTGTAAGAAACAAGGTATTTTAGCTTCCTTATTAGCATTTCTTTATTAAGTACTGGGTAGCTGCCCTGTGATGGACTGGTGTCGCTCTGCGCTTCCAGGATATACTGTGGACCACCGTGTCCCTGCAATGAATAAGCAGTTAATGAAGATGGCGGGAAAAATTGGCATGTGCTTTTAGTTTAGTGATATTAAGCCAGGCAGACTGTGAAAATATCGTGGCGTGTGATGCTCTGGGTTTGGATGGGGCGAAGAAGGATGCACAGGCAGTGTTCAATGCAAGTCGTTACATTATATATTTTAAAGCAACTGAGAAAGTAGCTTTCTCAAGATTGTAGCATTTGTCGCATTACACTGCATATACACACGGTCTCCGACTTATAACGGGGTTACATTCCGATAAATCCATCGTAAGTCGAAAATGCATTTAACACGCCTAACTTACCGAACATCATCGCTTCTTATCCTTTAAGAGATAAGAATAAGATCATCGATTGCGAAAGTCCAAGTTTAGGCGGATGGCCATTACAGACTTGCCACCTTCATGATGGGCAATTATCTTGAGTTTCTCGTCAAGAGGAATTGCCGTCCTCTTCTTCTTCTCACCAGTAGCAAGAGACACAGATGGGCATTTCGTAGACATGATGGATGCACAAAACACAACGTAGGTGCGGGGGGCGGTATCCAAACAAACGCTGGCAACACAGAATACTGTAGAGTATCAGTTGTATACCCTAGCGACCACGTGGCAGACTAGGAGATGCGGTTTTCTGCCTCTGCCCAGCTGCCCAGCATCAGGAGACAGTATCGAACTGCATATTGCTTGTCCGGAAAAAAAATCAAAATTCAAAATTTGAAGTACGGTTTCTACTGACTGCGTATCGCTATCACACCATCGTAAAGTGGAAAAATCGTAAGTCGGACCATCATAACTTGGAGACCGTTTGTAATTGTTACATATTTGTTCTATTAGTTGTTTTTGGGAACAAATCAACAAACTCATACAAGTTCCCTACCAGTGGAAAGCCCTTGAATTATGCACCAATTCACTGGTTCTACTTCGATGTTGAACGAATAATTCATTTTTCCCACATTTATAATTAACGCAGGAAAAATCAAAGTGGTTACACATCGAACGCAACTGCGGTATTTCAGGGCACATATCAGGCAGCCCGGTTTCCAAAAGCGCTCCCGTCCAGGAGGGAGGAGGTGGAACAAATTGCACTTTAGTCAGCGATGGAAAGAGGGACGAGGAGGTAGGAAGTTCAAAAGGGTACATTTGAGAAGGTCTGAACGTTTGAAAGATTGTGGCGCTGGTGTGAAGCCCATATCGAAATGGCCATGGGCATAACAGCCTTTCAAATGCTGGGGAAGGAAAACATTATATACAGATACTTGCTTGAACAAAATATAAATCCCCACCAATGCAGACGGCAAATATAACTGACTTGAGAAAATTCAGTTTTTATTGGGCCGAGCCCGAAAGGGTCACAGTGTCTGAGAGCTATTTTAGAGGGATGCTCTTTCTGAGGTGTCGTGAGCTTCATGACGGGGTGGCTGGTTAAGCTGAAGACTGATGGCACTGTTAGAAGGGGTACCCTAAAGGTCTGAACTCAGGTTTTTATATCTTTGCTCCAGACCTTATTGTAAACACTCGCTCTTTTTCTCATTTGAGCAGATCAAATCTGTCAAATGTGACAAGGAGGATATTAGAGCCTTGAGGTTGAAAGCAGGGAAGGAAAACTCCTTAGGAAATTTGGACCTACTCTGAAAAAAACACAATAATTTGTGTAGATTAACGGAGGGCCGAGGAGGCTTAAAGAAAATAACTGGTATAAATATGTTCCCTAGGGAGTCATTCAGTTCCGTTCCATTCCATTCCATTCCATTCCATTCTACATCGCTCTCTTCCATTGCACACCTTTCTTTCTTACCCCATTTCATTCCATTGTACGATACTCTTTTCCATTCCATGTCATTTCATTCCATTCCATCTTATCCCATTTTATTTTGTTCCATTCCATTGTACAGTACTGTCTTTCATTCTATACTGTTCTATCTTACCCCATTCCATTTCATTCCATTCCATTGTATAATATTCTGTTCCATTCCATTCCATTGCATCGTACTGTCTTCTATGCCATACCATTGTGCAATATTCTGTTCCATTCCATTCTATCTTACCCTATCCCATCCCATTCCATTGCATTCAATTCCATTCCATTCCATTCCAATGCCCTGCATTGCATTGCATTGCATTGCATTCAATTCCATTCCATTCCATTCCATTCCATTCCATTCCATCCAACCTCAAGAAAGAGAAGGTTACATCTTCACTGCTCCCCCCCAGGGGTTAAGCAGATGTCCATCACTGAATCTTGCAGGTAATCAAGCAGATCATTATAGGACAGTGGAAGTAATTAAAGTGAAAGAGAGAACTCGCGGAAATGTGGGAGGAACACAGTCTCACAGCATGACACTGCTACAGAAATAAGTTCCGCGGTCTAATGCTCCTCATTTGTGCTTTCACCTCTGAGACGCTGCTAAATTGCGGAACCCCGTCGGAGCACCTGCTGTCTGCTTTGCTTTCCCGCGTGAGGTTACAGGAGCTCCAGCCAAAGCGCCCGTGGGCATTCGCAGCCCTGGATGTTTTTGGGCTTTGGGATGTCAGCCAGAATTGTGTGCCAAGGGACGGAGGGGAAGCCTGTGAAGCCGTGTTGGAACCAGACTATCGGGCGGTACCAGGCTTCAAAGGGCACGCCAGTGGGTCCAGATGCAGGCTTCGCTGCGGATTTACTAAGTGGAAAGAAACAGAGCTCCAGCCAGAACGCTGAAGGTTTCCCATGCCAGGACAGGACAGGGCAGGACAGGACAGAACAGAACAGGCCTTCTGTTGTACCTTTGAGAAAAGAATTTGACATAAACTATAACTGGAGAAATCCGGCTCCATAAATAAAATAAAAGTAAATTAAAACATACTGCACTGCACGCTGTAAAATTCTAGAGTATAAAGGTTTTACTAAATTACGACACAATTTTACTGTGCTGCTGTAGCGGGTTAAGATTAAAAGTATTTTTGTATCTCCACATTAACTGCAGCTGAGCACAATTTATAAAGTAGTATGTGTTGCTTACGTGTTTACTATTTACTATTCGTATATTAACTATATGTTTTATTTAGTGCCTTCCGCATTCAACCCTCTCCCAGGTCCCTACTGTCTACTAATGGAAAATGAAAATATCAGTCCTCGACATGTGTTTGGATAAAACATAAAGAATATTGAAAGAAGTATGACAAAGAAGCAAAATTTCACCTGCTCATACAGCAACACTATTAGTGCGAAATCAACTCTGAGAGAATTAAATCGACTCTGGGAGAGTGTTTCACAATCAATGCAGCTTACTTCCGAGTTTGTATGACCCAGTGAACTGTTCCAGAGTTGATTTGACACTGGCGGTGTGTAAATGAAAAGGATATTAGTTTGATGAAGGTCTCTACGTTTGAGCAAAACTCCTTCCTCGGAGCACACGCCTGTATCCATGGCTACAGGTCAACATGCAATGCAAAGAGCTGAGCAGGGAGATACATGCACTGTCTTCCCCCTTTGCATACCCAAGTTCCGTTCAATTGTGCAATGGAGCGTGTGAGTACACACACACACACACACACAGTCTGAAACCGCTTGTCCTAAGTGGGGTCACAGTGATCCAGAGCCTAACCCAGCAACAGAGGACACAAGGCTGGAGGGGGAAGGGACACACCCAGGAGAGAACGCCAGTCCATCACAAGGCACCCCAAGCAGGACTTGAACCCCAGACCCACCGGAGAGCAGGACCCAGTCAAACCCGCTGTGCCGCTGTGCCACCGCACCTAATCCTAACCCGGCAGCACAGGGCTGGAGGGGACACACCCAGGATGGGATGCCAGCACACCACAAGGCACCCCAAGCAGGGCTTGAACCCCAGACCCACCACAGAGCAGGCCCCAACCAAATCCGCTGCACCACCATGCCCCCTGTGTGTGTGTAGGGGCAGTTAAACACATACGTGCAGAGCAGGAGAAACAAACATAGTAAAACTTGTGTATAAGGATTTTATTTTCAGAAACGCTTTAAATAAATTATCGGGTTTGTAAAAGCAGCACAGCGAAAGGAAGGAAACAATAAGCGGACACAAAGGCTCAAGGGATGGGGGAGCAAGAAAAAAGCAAAAACGTTGTCATTAGTGCCTCTAAAGAAGAAGATGCGGAACTGTGGTTTATACACACACACACACATTTTCAGAACCGCTTGTCCCTTACGGGGTCACGGGGAACCGGAGCCTACCCGGCAACACAGGGCATAAGGCCGGAGGGGGAAGGGGACACACCCAGGACGGGATGCCAGTCCGCCGCAAGGCACCCCAAGCGGGACGTGAACCCCAGACCCACCGGAAAGCAGGACTGCGGTCCAACCCACTGCGCCACCGCACCCCCTGTGGTTTATACATTACAATGTCAAAACATTAACCAGAAGTAACCAGTGGAGCTTCTGAGGAAAGACTTGCCAGTGAACCGCATGCAGTAATTTTAAGTTGAGACATTTCTGAAATAGTGATGGACTGGCATCCCTTCCTGGCTGTACCCCCCTCAGCCTTGCATCCAATGATTCCAGGATAGGCTCTGGACCCCCGCGACTCTGGCCAGAACAAGCAGTTCATAAAAATGGACGGATGAATACTTTCGAAATAACGTTGAGGTTTCAGGTTACCGGAGAGGAACCTCTGTTGGTCTATGCAGTAAAGTATATTACCTGTGTAATATAGGTGTGGATTGAAGTAGGCACAGTGGGTACAGCAGGCACCTCATAGCTCCCCTGCCTGGATTTTGAAGCTGGGTTTGAATCCAGCTCAGTCTCTGTGGATTTTGCATGTTCCTGTGTTCGCTTGCCATTCATCTGGCTGCTCTGGTTTCCTCCCACAGTCCAAAGACATGTATTTCATGTGAACTGGTGGCTCTAAATTACCCACAGTGTGTGAACTCCCTGTGATGGAGTGGTGTCCCATCCATGGTGGAACCTGTCCCACCACGGCAACCTTCCACTGGACAAGGGAATTCTGATAATGGATAGATGGATGTTTCTATTCATGTCCATCTGTATAACGAGATGAAGTGCAACACTACAAGCTTCCTGAGTCGCTGTGGATGAGGGCCCACTTAGAGAAACATGTAATATGATCATAGTTAATAATGAATAAAGTGATGCTTGGATTACTTGAGAGCGTGTTATTCGCAGAAGGTTCGGCTGGATACGTTTACATCACTTAGAGAAGGCTGGTCCTTTGAAAGGGAGGTTATGTGGGCTCTCAGAAGGGAAGAAGCAAAGATGCAAACGATGACTCAGCACTAATCCTCACTCAGCGCTTCAAACACTTAAATCCTGCCGCCCTAAAAAAGATCCATCCCTCTCGAAAAACGTTTCGGCTCCTCTCTTCCCATCGATACACGCCGTTCCGCCTTTCATCGAGCCCTACGAATAAAAGGCTGTTTTTCCAAGGCTGACGCCGGGCTTCTTCTTCCACCTGTCAAACTTGCCATATTAAGCAAACAACATACTTATCAAAGGCTGTTACAAGCACAAGAATAAGAACAATAATCAAAAAGTAAAAAAATAATGAAAGTTTAAATCTGTTGGGAACCATTACTGAACTTCACAGTTTTGTGATGCTGTGACTTGTTCCAGGTGAAGTTTTTTTGTCCCCCCCCCCCCCCCCCCCCTTCAAATTCCAGTTCTACCTGTCGTTCTGAGTCACCGCTCCAGAGCTGGAGCGTTACACAAGAATTAATCAGCAGGTCCGATTGATGCCGGAGAGTCTCAAGCTCCCGCATGGAGGCCCCGGTGACTCACGCGCCATTAGCATTGCAGATCCGATAGCGGGAGCCGCACCGCCGCGGGTTCGCCGCCTTTCCATTTGTACCGGTACCTGTATCCTCTGAGAAGGAGAACCCAGGCGACTGGTCCTTCTCTTTCCAGCATTTCAATAGCCTCATTAATGTGATTTAATTTATCTTGCACTTAGCAAAAACGAGCGAGCGCTTCAATACATGGAGGAACAGGAAGGTGCGTGTCCACAGTCCACACGCCACTTTCGTTCGCACCATAGTTTATGCTGGGAGTCTTACAGATGCTGAATAAAGCAACAGCATGAAACTTCAGAAAATCTCATGTGGGGTGAAACTGAGACATCTTCATTAGTATTATGTTGCTAAGCAACGTAATAACCTTCAGGTTTGAGTCTCTGTCCTTAACCAGTGTGCTACCTGCTGCTCGATCTGTTTTCTTCTGCCAACTACAGAAGATTCTGTAGAAAATACCCCGCTACCCCCTGTGGTCCCCTCCGGGTGTTTCTGAATTGGACTTGTCCTCAAGGTTGATGCTGACCAGCTAATAAGAGAAGAGATGACCGCTACCCCCTTTACGCTATACCACTTGCACAGAAAATCAATACATCCAGTATGGAGTGGTTTCAGAGCAGCAGTGCTGCACCCCGCATCACACACACACACACAGACACACACACACTACTTCATATTCACTTTACATGCAATAAAGAAAAGTGACACACTGAAAGGTCTTTTAAAATAAGTTAAAAAACTAAATTCCTTTTAAAATAGTTTCATTTTCCGCTTTTTAAAATTTTTATTATTTATGTAGATATTCAGTATTCCAATACAGAGCAACTTTTTTCTGCATTTCTACAAAAAAGCAAAATACTTATTTCACTGACTATTGGTATGTTATGTTATGTTATGTTATGTTAAGCATTTCATTCATTCATTCATTCATTCATTCATTCATCAGTGACTTATAATGTGAGGTTTGCATACTAAGTTCTGTAATATTAGTTACCTTGTTGAGTAATTTAATAATAGGTACAAAATTAATTACTGATTAATAGAAATTGTAAATGTAATCAATTGTAATTGCTGATAGGTGGTAAAAACGAGTAAAACTGCCCTCAAAAATACACATTGCATAAGGACAAGTTATGTACATCTCTTTGCTCCTCAAGTGCCTTCCTCGATTGAGACGTATGTTTTGACCTGACGTGCTGTAAATATTTCCTTCAAGCAGCAGTGTGCAGCGGTGCAGACGTGTGAGATTGGACCCAAGGGGACCTGTTCGGCAAACTCCTGAGCCCCATGGAATGCAGCTTGACTCTGTGAGTACCTAAGGAATCAAACTTTTCTGAAGTAAAACTAAGACGCTGCTTTGAAACCACTCCACGTAGACTGTTCAACTTGTAGCTCTTATAGCTTTTGCATCTTTCTGTAATAGTGACACTAATGCTGCCTTCATCTGCTTTAATAAGCGCTTTTCAATAATCATGTTGGGAAGGCTGCTATTTATAAATAAACAGAATTGAATTTGCTAAATCCTGGGATTACTAGGATGTGCGTCATAAAGTATTAGTTTACACTGCTGGCCTCAGACGTATGTGTTGGAATCCAGGCTTTGCACAGCGTCAGAGAGCAACAAATGATAAGAGAATTAGAGAATCAGATTTGGGATTTAAAATTATTACTTTAAGTCCCGCAAGAAAATATGGAGCAAAGTGCGTAATCTTATTTGCTTCTGCAAGAGTATGTTTTAATAAAATTCCATCATGAATAAAGTGCTTTTATGGTATGTATGGGTAGAAATATCTAATAAGAAACTAAATAACAAAAAAACAATAGTGATGAAAACAATAATCCTTGCAATTCTAGTTTCTGGTTTTATACAATCTCTTAATGCTTGATTGGTGCAAGACATGTAGCATGGGACTTTAAGGTCCCCACTTTGCCAATATAAAAAACAAATAGATGGAGAATATCCAGCTAAGCACATGAGAAATATATACTGGCTGAAGGTATATTCGAAAGAGAATCCATGTTGTGGCAGTATGTGTAAGCCATCAGATGTATTATTATAATGATTAGCTAGCTGCCTTTGCTTAGGACAATGTTTAAGGTCAAGGTTGTACTTACAGTGATTTACGAGCTGGGTAATTTCATCTTGAGCAATTTAAGGGATCTAAACCCAGGTCCTTAGATTGCAACATAATGGTGCTAATCAACATGTAATTGGTGTGAAGATACAGCCCAGGTAGGACTTGAAGCTGCAATCATTAACTCCAGGGGTTATACCTTATCGTTTGCCACTTTAGGAAAAAATAAGGGTCCCAAAGTAGTGCCTTGGGGAACTCCTTTCAGAGCTAAGGAAGATACAGAGGGTACAAAACATATTCAGAGCAATCCCATGTTTGAACATTCACTGATGAGTCTTTTTAAAGGATAGCCTGCAGAGACTAACAGAACTAATATTGCAAGTATTGCACTAGAACGATTTTTACCAGCCATAGAATTCTGAAATCAGGTTTGATGGCAATGGGGGTGGTTTATCTCATTTTGTAGGGCTGAAAAAAGCAGGCCTGTATAGGACCTGTATTAAGTCAACAGACCGGACACCCATTGGCAATGCAGATTAATCAGGGCTGCGGGAGCCTAATTGCATGTTGACATTAAGCACATTGTCAGCACAGCTACAGTCACTTGCCTGCAACTCTGTTGCTGAGTAACAGCAGGCACTACATGTGGTTGTCTTTAGAGATGAGGCCTACCAACAATGTATTGTTAGGTGTTGATGGGAATGGAAAACAAAGTCCCCTTGAAGCTCATTGGAAATAAAGGTGGAGGCAGTCAATTTTGGGTCTGGTTGTTGTCCCAGGAATCCCTGGGGAGAAGCAGTGGAAGAGGACAGTAAAGTGACGTGATAAAACAGTCTAAGTGTGCAAGGATGAATAGAATGAATTTGAACACAAGTGTAAATAATAACATTTCTTAGATTGCGACTCTGTACTCGAAAGGTGAGGAAACGTCAGTGTCAGATTCTCACCGTAAATAGACGTGTCATTAAGTGTTGAGGATATGTCACCAATGTTTTGCATCAGTTTTGCCATATGTAATTTTGAAGTCTGGAATATAACCGAAGTATTCACCAAAGAATAATACCGATTTACACCCTTGCAGGTTAAGAGAAGCACCTTTGGTCTTATATGGTACATTAATGGTAGCTACTGTCATAAGGTTTCCACTGGGGTGTTTTTTTTAAAGGTTATCCGGAACATTTTGTACCAGTAGACTAAATGTTTTTAATTGACTTTACAAGCATGGAAATTTGTTTTCTTTGTAAGTAAAATTGCTTGAAATCCTTTTGTTCAGATGAAGTACATCTGATTACAGAAGAAATTTGTGGTGAAAAAGGGCTTTTATACTGGCCCTTGTACCTCAAATGGGATAGATCTTCATTCACATACTATAATTTTGTAGCAATATAATTTTTCTTTGATAACAGACTTTGAAAGTTCTTTGGAGGAATCAATTTCCCTAATATAGATATATAATAATAGACTTTTGTTGAATCTATTTTTCTATACAGTGCATCAATTACATCTTATTTTTTCTGTGCTCTTGTTCCATTTTATGTGTAATGAGGATATTTTTCGGTCAGTTGATGTTTTTTACAGAAGTAGCTAAATTACTGGAATTAAGTGGAAGTGGAAGTACAGGATCTTCGGTAAAATTGAAGCATATGCATTTCACAGATTGGATTTGGTAAGTTGGTTTCATTTTGGTACTCACTTGGATGCAGATTTTTTGAGTTAGAGAGTGTGAGATTGAAAGGCTAGAAGGGTGGTTCAAATATCCCAAGTCTAGAGTCATGAGAAGAGTTTCAGTGCCAGTTCTAAGGCCAATTGCCTGATTGTTTTTATTGAAACAGATGGTCTTGAAAATGGCTAATGCAGTGCTATGGCTGTGTTACAGATTGCATGAAGGAATACGCAAACCAGCTAGTGAAATATCTTGAACTCCTAAAATGCATTTTAGACAGGCTTACATTTACATTTACATTCATTCATTTAGAACACGTGTTTCTCCAAAGCAAAGTACATTTCAGAGAACAATGCAAAAAGTGCATTACATCAACAGAAGGAGGGATTTGGCTGCAGACATGTTTCTTGGATGTAGTCAATTTGTCATATAGCACTGTAAGAACCAGTATACAGTAGAGTACAGTACACAGCTGCATTTAAGCTTTTCTATTATAAAATAAACTGTTATAAAAATTCTTAAATGTAACAAACATATACACATTTATTGAGAACCTACGAGATCAGTGGAGAAGTGAGTCTGAAAGAGATGAGTTTCAAGACCCTTGTCAAATGTAGAGAGAGATTCAGCAGTTCTGAGTGAGAGGGGAAGGTTATTCCACCACATTGGAGCAAGAACTGGGAACCTTTTGATTTTGGGCCTCTAGTGAGTGGAACCAAGCAGACAGAGGTGGAGGAGCATAGCAGTCTGGTTGGGGTGTAGTGAGTGATAGGTCTTGTAGATATCGAGGAGCACATCTATTGATGGTTTTGTGGCTCATCTCCAGAGTCTTGAATTTGATCCGGGCAGCTAGTGGAAGACAATGCAGCCAGAGAAGGAGGGGGGATACACAGGAATGCTTCTGCAGGTCAAACACAACTTGTGTAGCAGCATTTTGCATCAGCTGCAGAGATTTGATACCAGAGACCAGGAGGCCAAAATGGAGAAAGCTGCAGTGGTCCAGGCAGGATATCACCATGGCCTGGACAAGTAGCTACGTAGAGGTTGCTGCGAGAGAAGGGTGGATCCTGTCGATGTTAAGCAGGATGCATCGGCAGGACCAGGTTGTGGCTTTGAAATGCTGCAGACAGGTCAAAGAAGATGAGAACTGAGGAGAGGGAGGCCACTCTAGCTAACTGAAGAGCATCTGATGCTGTGAGGAGGGCTGTCTCGGTGGAATGTCCAACTTTTAATCCAGACTGATACTCATCGAGGAGATCCTTCTGGGCAAGGAATGCAGACAGCAGTCACTGGTTGCCCGTTCCAGAGTTTTTGACAGAAAAGGGAGGAGGGATACTGGCCCGTAGTTCTGGACTGAGTCCAGATCCAGAGAGGGCTTCTTCAACAGCAGAAAAGTAAACAGTGAAATGAGGACAGTTTTGAAGGGTGATGGGAAGCAACCAGAGGAGAATGATGGAATGGGGAGCCTTGCTGAGAAGTGAAGCTTCTCTGCAGAATGTTGTCTGCAAATCCAGATAATTTGAACCATTTCTTTAACAACAAACCTCCGTTCCACACCATTTCAAGTATGACTCTGATCCTTCGGTGGCGTCACATAGTATAGTATTTATAGCTGCTGCCTCTGCACTTGAAGATTGTGGGTTCAAATCTCCCCTGCTGCTGTAATTATTGTCAGCAAGTTACTTGCCCTGCTTTGCTCCAGTAAAAAAAATATTCAGTTACATAAGTAAGTAAATCATTGTAATTAATGAGTAGATTATATAGTGAGTAGAAACGAAGAAAAGTCAGTAAAATGAACCAATGTAAGACTGCTTACAGTATCTGATGAACATCTGTGTATTTTACTGGACCAGTTTAGTATTTGTGCTCATGAGGGACTTCTGTGTGAAAATGATGCTCTGCACGTTATGTACCGGTTTACCACTGTATGAGGGACTAACTGGAAGTAATGATAGCAGAGAAACTCTGACTTGAACATAATGATGTAACCGCATGTGCTCTTATCCCAAGGATCTCGTTCACCTATTCATGAGAGCGGGATTCATCAGTCTGGATTGTGAAATAAGCGTAACCGGTTCACTTTCTGCTCATCAAATGGGCTTCATTTGTTCCATGAAATCACTCTGGGGATATCCCATTATTAGGGTGTTGCTTTACCATTATTTCTAATGGAAAAAAATATAAGTTGTGGACAAAAAAAAGTGGCCTAAAATGAACCAAAATGAAAACTGTATTTTTATGCATTGTCATGACAACACTACTATACTTTGTAACAATTCTACGAAAAATTGTTCCATCCTACTACTTATTAAGCAAATTATTATAACTGGAACCTTTGACTGTGAAGAAGACCAAACTTTTTTTTCTTTTTTTTACTGTTAGGGTCACCTTCAGAATCAAACCTTAAAAAAAACAATAGAAACACTTTATCTGTGGCAGTTTAAAGGTGCTCATGTTATAAAAGCTGCTTGCATGACTGAGTCAATATTTATGTTTATTTTTAAAAAGGAGTATTGAATGTGTTACTTTACTTGTGAATTTGACTTATAACAGATGCTGTGACTTTAAAGAGTGTGGCATAGGAAGCAGTAGTTCGTTTACTTACAAAAGAAGTGTTATTTCTCTTTAAATTCTGTGCCTTGCAGAGTGAAACATGATAGTGCATAAAACACCTTTTGTGGGGACAAAAATATATTTACATTTACATTTATTCATTTAGCAGACGCTTTTGTCCAAAGCGACGTACAGCTCAGCAAAAGTACAATGCATTACATTAAGAGAAGGAGACATAGCTGAAGACATGAAAGTCTCAAGCAAACCTAAATACCACGGTATTGGGAAACTGTTGAATAGTAAGCACGTTTTATGAAAAATGGGTATACAGTTTCAAACGTGGCACCAGTTGACCCGTCTGCACAGTATTACAACTATTGGCGCTGCTCACGGCATCGATTTGCCCCCCAGCCATTGGGACTCCATTTGTCTTAATGTGCAGGGGCTCCGTCCAGAAGGTGGGTCCTGTTGCTTGCATCCAGAAAGCCCTGGAAGTTTCTGAATCGCTGACTCTCTCCTAATCCTTCACCCTCACACCTTCCAAAGGGGGAGGAGGTCGAACGTGCGGAACACTAAAGCTCCTCCGAGCCTCCGTGAATAACACCCACCTGCTAACGTCCCCGCCAAATCCCGGCTCGCGAGGGGCCAGGTGCTCGGTGTGCGCGCATTCGCCCGTGAGCAGGAAAAGAAAAGAGTCTGACATAGGGGGGATTAGTCCCACCCAGTTCTGCGTTGCAATATCCTGCCTCCCAGATAATTGGATCCCTCGATCAGGTATCTGTAGGTAAATGTCAGCAGAGCAGCACTGTAATAAATAAACAATTAACAGTAGGCACTCGTCAACATCTTAATCCCAACTAAGCTAATTTGCAACACTGTGATGGAGACTTAATGCCTCATCTAGATTGTTGAGATTTTTAGCACTTCGGTTAACAGTACTCGTTATGTATCATTTTTATTATCCCTTAATTTTAGTATCCCTTGAAACTCTTTGTTGGAAAAAAATTACTGCTGGCAATCGAATTCATCCATCTTCGTTAACCACTTGTCCTGATCAGGGTCGTGGTGATCCAGAGTCTATCCTGGAATCATCATTTGCAAGGCTGAGAGTGGGTGAACTCTGGACAGGACACCAGTCCGTCACATGGATGTCACACGCTCAGACTCACCCCTTCACACAGCACGGGCAATTTAGCATCACCAATTCATTTGAACTGCATGTCTTTGGACTATGGGAGGAAACCAGAGCAACTAGAGGAAACCCAGGCAGACACGGGAAGAACATGCAAACTACTCACAGAATGACCTGTATTAGAACCTATACCCAACCAGCTCAGGCCCTGTGGAGCAGCAGCATTACCCACTGCACCACCGTGCCATGAAAGAATTGAAATTCATGCTAATTGTCTCATCGATTTTCAAAGAAAGTCAGGTTTGTTTCAACTGCGTTTGCACTGTTCAGTGTTCTCTGATGAAGCTACTAAGCAGCAGCATTTCATGCTGGGGAACCAACAGTTGTTCCACTTTCATGTGAGCGTTTCACTTCGTTCCCGTCATGCCGCGGAGTCTGGCGCGTAGCGATCACACGCAGAATCCAAGGTGGGCTCCACTGAACTTGTCGCGTTCGTGCACGTCGGATCCGAGCGGCTTGTGTCCTTCTCGCTTCCCGCCTCACCGTCTCTGACGTGCAATCGATGCGTTATGCAATATTTCTACATTTCACAAAAGGGGGTTTTCTGAGATGCTTTCATAAACTTTATAAACAAAGTCATCATACTTGTTTTCCGGCAATGCTGCAGTAAACTGCTCATTATTGCATGCAGTTGCGCTAGATGTCACCGCGTGGAGCTCAGCAGAGCAAACGGTGTCAGTGCCTGGAGGCCACCGAGGCCCCTCGGCTCTGCGTTGCGGCGCGGTGCCCCCGTCGAACCGTGCCGTTTATAGAATCTGACACGCAAGGGATGGGGGCAGACAGCGATGAGGACACTGCGAGCCTCCGTGCGTTTGCCCCCGTTCCTGCACGAGGCCGGGGTGTTTCTCTGTGTCTCTGAGCTCTCCCGCTCCAACGCCAACGCTAAAAGGCAGAGCAGCTTCCTCCGCCGAGGCTCCCCGACTCGACGGGTAGCGCTGCTGGCGAGTCGTTCGCGTACGCCGTAATTGCCCTTGCTGTCGGCCCTTTAAAGAGCATTACATGCAGAGACAGCCACGTGTTTATTTATAGAGGACTTTTTTCCCCCCTCTCTGCCTATGAAGCATATGCTTGCAAACAAAGTTTCATATCTTGAAGTTTTACACTGGAAATGGTGGGAATTTGGCCTCAAGGCTTTTGTTCCCTATTTGTTTGTTCTGTCTGTTTGCATGTTCTGCGACATCCGGCACGGGCCACTTTGTGACTTCGGCGTGCGCGTCGATCCGGTTTTAGAACCGTTTCGTATTCCATCTGTTACCTCACAGTCTTTTCACCGTGACAGCGAACATAATATGTTTGCGCTGCATGTATCTGCTGAGGCTTACATTTGCATTTATTCATTCTCTGAAGGGACATGCAACTCATCGCACCACCCTAAGTGGACCGATTCCATGTGCTAGTGCTATTCTGCAGTCGTGTAATAAAGAATGAAACAATTCAAACTTCAGCAAAGTTAATGCAACTGCAGCTTAAAATGACAGTAAACACCATAAGAAACATTAACAACCTGCAAAAGCAATAAAACTATAAACACATCAGGAAACTGGTTCTCATGCACTCAGTGAGATGAGATATAATTAATCATGTTACAAAAACAAATCATAAAGCCACATTGCACAGAGTGTAATTTGAAATGTAAAAACTAACAATCATCCAAGACAATATAACACCACTATGTATGACCCACAAAATCGGTCTATTTTATATAAATGTTCAATATATAAGCTTTCACTTGTAAACCTGAAATACCATAATAAATAATTAATTCCCTATCACCTGCTAACACAACCTGCTCTTGAACGTTTGGGGCACGTGCACCGACTTCACTGTTCTGCTGTCATGGTGGGGGGGTCAGTGCAGGCCCTGGGGAGACGCCAGCGTGGGATGTAATGCACATTTTATAGAATCACGTGAGCCTTGGGTGAGTTTATGTTTTACGTACAGGTAGTCCTCGATTTACGATGGGGATACGTTCCGCGAAACCCATTGTAAGTCAAAAATGCATTTAATACACCTAACCTATCGAACGTCATAACCTAGCATACGTGCGATGGCCATCGTGGACTTGCCGCCTTCATGACGGGCAATTATATTGAGTTTCTCCTCAAGAGTAATTGCCCTCCTCTTCTCACCAGTAGCAGGAGGCACAGATGGGAGTTTCTGTGACATTATGGATGCAAAAAACATAATGTAGATACAAGTAGGTATCTGTATAGCGACCATGTGGCAGACTGGGAGATGCGGATCACTGCTGCTGCCCAGCATCAGGAGAGAGTATCGCACCGCTTATCGTTTGCCTGCGAAAAAAATCGAAACTCAAAATTTAAAGTACGGTTTCTACTGAATGTCTATCGCCAGCTCACCATCGTAACGTCGAACAAACGTAAGTCAAACCATCGTAAGTCAAGGAGCATCTGTGTTACGAAAAAAAATCCCCCGATGCATCTACAGTTGGAGGTTACCTGTACAACTGATTAACTGCTATTGTCATATACTGTCATATTATCACTTCTATAAAGGACTTTGCAGTAGTATTGGTAGTGAAAGAGCTGAACTAAGGACTGACAAATTGACTCAGTTCCATTTTCTGCCAGATTTTTGTGCCATCTCAAGTGCAATAAACCGCCTGCAGCTCTACAAACGTCCACTGATTGAACAGGCATGTTTGTCCTGTCTTCACACGACAAGTCAAGACCTTCTCTGCCCTTGAGGACAGGTTGGAATTGCCCCAATAAGCTGTGATGGACATCACCTGTAGAACCGGATGAGCCAGGAAAGCCCAACTCTAATGATTAAATCTGGAAGCTAGCTGCCTGAATGAACTCATCTGCATCAGTGTAAAAAAAATAAACCATGTTTCCTTTCAATTAATTAAAAACAGCCCGGCGAGTTGATGTAGGTCAGCATAGTTAAACCAGCATGGAGGATATTAACTTTGTCTCCTCGGAAGCTCTGAATCTTAACTCTCATTCCAAGTCATGACTATTAATAGTTTCCTAAACATAAAACCTCTCTGCATTAGCATTATGTAACACAGGATTGAATTAACTCATTGATCGCTAATAAGATCCTTCCAGGAGACAATTCTGCCCAGTTTAATTTAGTCTATATGTAGTAACCAGTGTAACAAAATGACTTCATGACTGTTGTGGCAGCACCGAGGCCTTGTTGGTTATTTCAATCCTTGTCCAAATCATATCAATCGCTTAGATTGTCTGCCTGGTGCAGTGTGTTATGAAGACCAATATGGAGGATCATGTGTTTAATCGTTTAGCAGATGGTGATGTTTAAAATGTTGGCAACTCACAAGGATGACGTATGAAGAAGGGCTGAGTGAATGAGATCGCAGGGACAGCAGGTGGTGTATTTGTTAGAGCTCTTTCCTTGCACTTGAGACCCAGGTTCAGTCCCACCTGCTGCTGTAGCATCCTTGAGCAAGGTACTTGCCTAGAATTTACACAGTGGAAATTGCCCAGCTGTATCAATGAGTAAATCACTGTCAGTAACTTCCAGTAATTTGAGAACAGTGTTACTGAAATTAATTTAATAATGGTGCTCTAGCTGCTGTTTTAGTATTTGATTTACCTTAATCGATGGTTGCGATTCCGTGTCCGCTACATGAGTCAACGTCAGATATTGACATAGTATCTTCTGTCATATTGCTGAAAAGGTTTAAATCCTACTGGAAAAGAACTGATATTGTTCAGCAAATGGCTGAACCAGGGAGAAAAACAAACATATTGTAGCACACTGCGCTCCGAGTTCGGATGGGGCAAAGGACACACAGGCAGTGTTCATTACGAACGTTTATTGAAACACCGGCATACAAGGAAATAATGCTCTTGGTCCGGGAACCCCTTTTCTTCAAGGACCTTCCCCTCAAGCCAGCCTTCCTGATGCCCCACAGGCTTTCTCCCTTTCCCCACTGGCAAACACAGTCACCCCCTTATATCTTCCATAAATCCCCACAACGGTTAAACACAATTCCATTTTACCCATGTTAATTCAACTATTTACAATAAATACATTTTCCTGCCCAACCTCATGGTGACGTGGGTTGTTAGAATATGCATGTGGTGTTATACAGTACCTGGTGGCCCTTCTTCCTTCAAGAGAAGAAAGTTACCTTTATAAAGATCATTTAGCTTTCTACAGACTATGTAAATCTAAACAGTTGAGTTTAGAGCAGAATACAACGTGAAGTCTGAATAATTTGACTTAAATGTCCATTGATATCCTTATCCAAATCCCGATGTGACAGCCAAGCACTTTGAAGTTTACTGTTGAGGCTTGAGGGCCAAGTGATTTTTGTCTGCTGTGCCTTTGCAACAGAGTTCTCATCATTCCAAGTGCAAGGATGGTACTGACAGAAAACTGTTTTGGTAATTTGCTCAAGTCCATGTGCGGAGTGGAGTTAAACAGAGTTCAAGGCCAAGGAAATAAACTTTGGAGTTGCCCAGCAACCACGAACCCAGGGACCTTTTGTCACAAGGCTCTAGGAATGTTTGCACACTGGCCTCGAATCATGAAGGTCTGTCGCAGTGTGTAGTCCATGGATATCATTCGTGTATGTCTGCATTACTCTCCAGTCACATTAGCCGATGTGCCTTTGCGAACCATACACTGAGCTGCCTCTGTTTATCGTTGGATGAGTTTTGGAATTTGAAGCTAGAAAAACTGCAGAGCAACATTGTTAAAATATTACTTGCACATATTTCAAAGATATCATTACTGAAACATTTTTTTTATTAAAGCAGGGCAGTCAGGGCTAAAATCCTGCTTGCTAATTCCCGGTGCTGGTGGAACTCCGCCATGGATGGTCCCAAGCCCCGCTGAGAAAGGAGGAGGGTTGGGTACGGGGGTAGTCACCCCACACCGTAAAAACCTTGCCAGCTACAGAAACGCCAACAAGGAAATGTCAAGACATCTCAGCTCGAGATGCCTGGAGAGCCCTTGTTGGCGGCCAAAGGGGTGGAAGGCGTTGATTGATCGATTGAATTCCTGGTGCTGTGCTTGGGGAAATATGTAAAACCACAAGCCCGTGGCCCCACACTGCTGTTTCTAAAAGGTGGAGGAAATATGATAAAAAAAGAAAAATTTATGATAATCTCCAAAGAAAAGAGAGATCCATTCATCCATAACCACTTGTGTAGGGTTGTTGTGAGAATGGAATGGGATACAGAAAAACTGTATAAACCAAGGTTTCTAACTCTGGGAGGGGAGATGTTTTGCATGCCCAGTCTCTTGATTGCTCCTCTTGTTAAGTTTTAATTGACAAAGTCGATCTGCAGCTTGGGAAATGCACTTTGGAGGAACGCTGCGGGGTGCTGTGTAGAGGATGTAAACAAGTGACGGTCCTATTAGGCCAATCACCATTAAAGTTTACCACAAACACATCCATCTGAATTCTACACCGCAGACAGTTGGGTCACAGTTCCTTAGCTCAAGCCTGGCAGATGAAGCCAGTCCCTAATTAACAAGAGCTTCTCGCAGTAAATTATTCTCACTTACTTAATTGTTCGGGTCACTTTTGTGGCCCTCTGTTAGTCAAACTGACACATTTCAGTGAGTAATTGCCATTGTTCGGGCCAAAGTGAATTCTCCTACATTGTCTTAATAAAGAGTTGGGCCACAGGCTTGTTGTCTTGAGGTGGAATGTTTTTTGCAGTAATAACTTGTCATCTTAAATAGCAATCCACACTTTTTCTACACAAATTTCTGCCGCACCAGGGCTGTGTTACTTTATGCTTATGGATTTTTTTGTGTGCTACAACAGCCATGCTGGGATTTATGTGTCTATGCTCTAACTTTATATCTTTTTTCCAGTTACGCATTGTTTAGTGAGCTGATGTATGTCTGTTTTTTGGGGTTTTTTGTTGGGTTTCCAGTTTAAAAAAATATTGATGATAAGTGATTAGACTTAACAGTAGAGATGATTTACATTTATCTAACACTTTTTTCCCCAAAGCAACTTACAATGTTAAGGTTACAGTTCTTACAATTATTCACCCATTTATATGGTTGGGTAGCTTTTACTGGAGCAATTTAGGGTAAGTACCTTGCTCAAGGGTACTACAGCTGGAAGTGGGGTTCAAACCTGCAACCTGTGGATGGGGACACAGTAGCTCTAACCACTACACTATCAGCTGCCCCTCTGCTTTGTCGTAATTCATCTCAGTAATTGTTATATAAATGCTTTTGCGTAACTATTCTAAACACAAGCTTTGTACAGCTACTCTTCTGAAATCAGACCTGTGGAACTACTGGCTCCTTAATTTGTATCCATTCATAGAACATTGTGGCACCAAAAAAAAAAAAAAAAAGGATTCTTGTACAGATACAAACATTTAGTAATATGAGTTTTTTACATTTTTTGCTGTTTGAAAATGTTCTGCTTGACCTCCAAAAAGGTGAAGGGAAAAATACTATATAACAAAAGGAGGATTCCCAGAGACCACATCTCTGACACTTTTTTTGAAAATGGACCACAGTGAGAGCAATATCCCTTCAGTAGGTCCTTGCTACCCATCAGATAGTAACCAATAAGCAAGAACACTGACCTTATGCCACTACACAAAATGTCTACAGCTGCTTATTCCAAAAGGTTTTATATTTAAGTGACAAATTCATAGAATTTTTGCATTTGTTCATAAGAACAGGGCCTGCCGAAAGCCAACTGATCGGACCTCAGTTGAACAATGGTCCAAGCAACAGTCTGAAAATAGTGAAAGTTTGGAAAAGTGATGAACCTACCTAGGAGTGCCCCTCTTGTCACAATCTCGACATGAGCAACGTGTAAAATATTTCCTGAGCTGGAAAAGAATCCTAGAACAATATTCAGGGAACTGCAAGCCTTTCTTGTGACAGCTTATGTCAGCATTTATGAATTCACAATAAAGAAACACTGTACAAAAACAGGATACACAGAGAGTGCCATGGAAGAAACCTCTGCTTGGTAAATGGAATGTGAATGCTTGTCAACAGTTTGCAAAAAAGCATCTGGTTGTCTCTCAAAAATGTCTGCAAGATCTGTGGACTGCTGAATGAAAGGTATAACATTACGGAGTACCTAAGCTTCTTCTATCCATCCGTCCATACATTCATTTTCATTCCCGCTTGTCCTTCTAGGGTCGCGGTGGCAAGAGGGAGAGCAGAATGCCCCAGACTTCTCTGTCACTCGCGACTTCCTCCAGCTCAACCCGGGGGATCCCCAGCCGTTCCCAGGCCAACTGGGAGATATAATCCCTCCAGCGGGTCCTGGGCTGACCTCGGGGCCTTGTCCCAGTTGGCCACGCCTGGTATACCTCCAAAGGGAAGCGCCCAGGGGGCATCCGTACCAGATGCCCGAACCACCTCAACTGGCTCCTCTCAATGTGAAGGAGTAGCGGCTCTACTCTGAGTCCCTCCCAGATGTGCGAACTCCTCACCCTGTCACAGATAGTGAGTCCCAACACCCTGTGGAAAAAACCCATTTCAGTCGTTTGTATCCGTGATCTTATTCTTTCGGTCATTACCCAGACAGAGATCATGACCATAGGTGAGGGTAGGGATGTAGAATGACCAGTAAATAGCGAGCTTTGCCTTATGGCTCAGCTCCCCTTCACCACTATAGTCCGGTACAGCGACTGCATTACTGCTGCCGTTGCTCTCAGTCTGCGGCCGATCTCACGCTCCCTTCTCCCCTCACTCATGAACAAGACTCCAAGATACTTAAACTCCTCCACCTGGGGCAAATTCTCTCCCCTTATCTGGAGGGGACATACCATCCATTTCCGTGAGAGAACCATGGATTCAGACTTGGTTGTGCTGATTCTCATACCAACTGCATCACACTTGGCTGCAAACCATTCCAGCGCATGTTGGAGGCATCTATGTGATAGCCCCAAAAGGACAACATCATCCGCAAAAAGCAGAGACAGCATCTTCTGACTCCCACATAGAAGCCCTCCTGACCTCAGCTGCACCTTGATATCCTGTCCTTGAAAACCACAAACAGGAGGGGGGACAAGGTACAACCTTGACGGAGTCCAACACCCACATTGAACAACCCACACCCACATTAACCTTCTTCCTGTCTGGCAAAAATTAAGCACATTTTCAAGTAAGAATCTTCTACCAGTAGTCAAACATGGTGTTACCAGTGTGATGGTTTGGGGATGTTTTTCCACCATAGAACCTGGACAAATTCCTATCATTGAAGGAACCATGAATTCCTCTTTGTATAAGAAGATTCTAAAAAAGATGGTCAAGCAATAAGCATGTCAGTTAAAGTTGAAACACAGCTGGTTCAACAAGGCAATGATCGCAAACATATAGGTCAATATAAATTATGAAATGGCCTAGTCAAAGTCATGGCTGGAATTCAGTTGCAATATTGTGGCAAAACTGAAAACAGATGTTTATTCTTGAAAACCTGAGAATGTTGAGCTAAAACAGTTCTGAATGAAGTGGGTCCCTATTCAACAGCAACAGGAAGTATCAAAACCCATAGGCTTCCGTGGCTGGTGTCAACTGACTAGGGATTTAACTCTTCTGGATAATCCAGAAGAGTTAAATCCCCAGTCAGCAACAGGAAGTGTTTAGGTGCAGTTGCTGCAGTAAAAGGTAGCACAAATTTATTGACATTACTTTTGCACACATATGATTGCAGATTTCTTGATCTTCTGCTCCTATGAAACAGCATGAAATCAGTACTGGAATCACTTTTTCTCCCCGCCCCATTAATGTATGATCCAAAGTGGTAAAAGTATCTGATTAAATTTAAAGTCAAAAAGCTGAAAAAATGGAGTTGGTAAAATTTGTAAAGAGCAAATATTTATTATAGTACTGTATCTTGACCTTGGTCAAGAATACAACAGCTTCCGTACTCTGAAACAAAGTCAAATTACAGGTCCTTTCCTGCCAGTGCACCACCTGCAGTTCATATATTTGAGTTTTTATTGCCCACTATTATAATGAAACTGCACCTTCTGTCCCTTATACAGGTTCCACGTTTGCAGCAAATTCATAAAATCAGCGACACTGGTGTGTGACTTGTTTTCCCAACTGAGTGGTAAGAGACATGTTTCCATCTGCCTGAGTGAAGATATCTGATGTCTTTGTGCCCTTGGAGATTCATTGGAGTGCTTTTGTACCCTTGAGCATAAACACATAGAAGGAGACAAATATAGGGGCAAAAGCCAGCCTTTTGACTGAGAAAAGATAACGCTATGTCATGTTAAGGAAGTTTAAACTGTTTACTTAATATCAAGTTGAAGAACTTCATAGAGAAGGACATGAGTGTTTGTGGATGTGTTTGGCAAGTTTTCACAAAAGAAGCATTGAATATCCCTGCAAAGTGTGTTGAAATTTCTTACAAATGTTGTTTCTCTACCAAAATTTGTTTTTTTTTTTTTTCTAAAAGTGCTTAAGTTTTGTCATAAAAGGACCAATGCAAAAAAAGTGAAACATGCATTAATATGAAATGTGCAGTCACCATTTATTAAGTTTTCCATGACCCAATGAGAGTTGACATGCATTTGAAACATATTTTAGTTCTCAACAGAGCAAAACTGGATGTTGTGTGGAGCCAGTGCTGGTGTTAATGTGGGACTTGGGGGTTTGAGCTTGAATTTCCAAGAGTCAACATGGAACTAAATGAAGAGCTGTGGAAATGCCAGTCATCCGCAAATTGAAGAGAATGCAGTACTCTGGAACACAGAGCAGTAGTCTTTCACGCAAGCTTGCAAATATTTCCTTGTTGTTGCATAATTCAAACTTTTGTAGTCAGGTTACTAACCAGACTTTTTATGATGGAATCAAAAGAAATATTGGAAGTGAAGGCTCTCATTCTTGATGCTCTTTCAGTCAAATGCAGCTCTTTGGATGTTTTCACTCCAGTACTGTATTGTGTGATATCTCTTGACAACAAGGCAGGCTTGTTTAGATGAATATCAGCAACATTAACGTTCAGAGATGTAATGCCCGTCGTCAATTCCATTAGTAACTACCTCTGTGTTTTTCTGAGGTGGAGCTGTCAAGTAAAATCTTGATACCGTTTCATTATGTCGTACCCTGGGGTGGTGCAGTGTGCATGTTCGTCCTCATTATTTAAATGTTGAGTTACAAGAACATTTTCAACAGACATAACCTCAGAATTGCTGATAATCTTCCTCTTCTGAATCCCATTGAAAATTGGCCTTGTGGTTTGGACTCTGATATGGAAACCAAGATGTCACAGGGTCCAAAGCAGCCACAGAGAGTGCAGCAGGCCTTCAAAGTAAAAGCAAATCAAACACATTATATAGAAAGTGTTGGTTCTGCAAAAAAAAAAAAAAAAAAAAAAGAAAAAAGAAAAAAGTTAGAGGGTGTCATTGCATTAATACTTGAGTTTCAATGGTAACACAATTTTTTTTCCTTATACTGAATTGCTCCTGTTTCAGCGAATACATACAGGGGCGTGTTAGTGTTCTTTTTTTCCATCAGTAACACATGTAGATGACTTTTGATAGCTGTGTTTTGCCTCATTTAATATCTTTCTTGGCAAATGGGGTCTTCATTTAGAAGAACAAAAAGTATGGTAATATTCTACGGTGTAGAATCCTATGAGTATGGAGTGAGGCTATTGCAAGCCTTCGGAAGCACATAAAAATGTAAAAAAACAAATGTACAGCAAGTCCACATGTGAGGAAAAGCATGCTGAAGCATATTAAAAAGGTACAAGTGACATTGTAATATCAAAAAAAAAAAAAAATGTGCAGAGCATTCTACGTTACACCAAATCACACCTTTATACTTCCATGCTGCCTCAGAAAAAACAGAACACTCTCTCAGTCCTTTTCATTGGAACATGTCGATGGCCCACGGAGACGCCGTTCACACGCGCAGCATGTGTCATTTAACAGTGGCATGGTGTCCAGTCCTGTGATCCACTAAGTATGAAAAAAGCAGTATGGAAAAATGGTCTTTTTTGAAAAGGCTCTAGTCTGCTCATCTTTATCTATTACATTAGGTAGCCTTTTACAGTCACGGTTATTGCAGATATATCCATGGATATATCCATGCAGGATTTTTTTAAACAAATTCCTCTTCATATTCAGTCAGATGGATCATAAAAAAACTCTTAACTCTACTAATCACTGTTTTCTTCTGGCCTTAGTCACCATATCAAAAAGTTGAATATATAAACCTTTTTATAGCTGCCTGGAAAAAAGATTTGTGAACCTGTTGCACAGCTTCTGGTCCAGGTTATGGTGATATCCTGCCTGGACTATTACAGCTTTATCCTATCTGGTCTTCCAGCATCTTCCCTCAAGGATCTCCAGATGATCCAGCTTGACATGGCATGAGTTGTATTTGACCTGTCAAAGTGTTCTCATTTATCTCCCTTCTCTATCTGTCTCCATTAGCTTCCTGGAGCTATCCAGGCCAAGTTCAAGACTCTGTTCACAAGCTACAAGAATGTCAAAGAATCAGAACCTCCAGCACTTAACCAGCCCCTACATCTCAGAAAGAATGTTATGCTCCTCCACCTTCAGCCATTATACTCAAAAGTGGTCCAAAATCTAAAGCTCATCAGTTCTCACTTTTGTCCCTCATGTGTTGATGTCTCAGAACTGCTGGATCCCATTCACTGTTCAAGAAGAGTCTCAAAATCAATCTTTTTCAGATCTCTGATACTTTTGTAAGTTAGCGTATCACAATCTGTTACTTTTCTCTTCTTATTCCTTCCTTCTATCTGCCTCTCACTTTTATAGGTAGCTAGTCAGCAGCAGCTCAGAAGTGTCTCAATCTGGAAAGAGATACTTAATCCAGATTCTCTCAGTCAATGTCTACGAAGTTGTATGCGTAGGCAAAAGCTGTTGCTGTCGATAAAAGAGCTCGCAATGAAAAGCACTTGAAAGAAAAGGATGAGCTTGTATTGTGGCAACTACAGCATGTCTAATCAGAGTCAGGCTGGCATTTCCTTGTTTGCACCACACTACTTTGAATGCAGTGTAAGTGATGTTATTTACACTTCATTTCAAAGTGCACTTCAATCCTCTGACAGCGTAGTCCGTTCTTAATGTCTGAGACTGATACAGATTCGGTAAAAAATTTCCATTCTTGAACTTCGGCTTTTCCACTTCAACCCTTTTTTTTTTCATACCTTTTGGCACACCAAATGCTTCAGTGAAAGATCTGTCTTAATTCGTTGCAGCCTGTTAGGTTTTATCGTAGAATGAATAATTAGTGTGTTGCAAGGTATTTACCAAATCATTTCAGTGCTCTCATTTGTATTAATAAATTGGGCAGCCAAGACTAACAAAATCACCATATGTTTTCTAAATATTCTTTATTCGGTCTTTTTAATTAACTGCCAGTTTCACACCTGAATTCAGGGCGACTACATGTTACCTTAGGGGCACTGGATGTCTGTACTAGCAGCTCCACGAAATGCTGGAAGTCATCAATATCTGAAAAACATGACTAATTAAACCTTGCTGACAGAACAGTCACTAATATCTACGTTCACACAAAAGTATTAGTCCCCTGTGGAGCTGGGCTGTAACAGAAGCAGTATAATAAATAATACCAGTTCGAGTGACAAATAGGATGCTGAGAACCTAATGCATTGCGCGGCTAGTCGAATGCCACTGAGGCAGCTATGTGCCGCACATGTCACAGTGTATTGCGATCGTTGTTGCAGGATGATCACAGGTGACATCCATGACCTTCTGAATGTTCTTCATGTGTCACGCCCTTGGTCTCAGTGTGAGATGTCTGAATGCTTGTTCCATTATCTTTATTTATGCACTGCGCTGTTTTCCCTCCTTCTTCACACCCGCCTTCCTCGAGTGATCCATGGACCTCAGGTTTAGAACAATATTACTGTGCTCATCTGCAGGGCTTTGGTTTCCAGTCTCATCATAAAGGTCATAAAATACTGCCACAAGAAATGGTAAATTGAGGCTGCTTTTACTGTACACATGGTGTGGCAGGTGTAGTTTGCCCATACCCTTTGTACAGGCTGACAGCAGCACAAGGTAGCTCATTAAGGAGAAATAAGTATGAGGTGCTGCCAATGGAACAGTGAAGCGGTCCTTATGAAAGACTAGAGTGGAAACTAAGGGAGAGCTATTTGACAGAGGTTTGTGGAGATCAAGAGTTTTGTATCATTAAAATTATTAAATGTGTTGGAGTTTATGTTTGTACTTCTGATAGTTTGTTTCCCTTTAAGAATTGACAGTTTTGGGTTTTGTCCTTTTCAGGAGTGTGAAGCAGTTTTGCTTACTGTTTCATTACATTGCATTTATTTATTTAGCAGACGCTTTTTTCCGAAAGGACTTCTAATGAACTCTGTGTCGTGCTATGAGATGTACTTCACTTTGGAGAAAAGCGTCTGCTAAATGAATGTTATCAGCCCACTCACCAAGGTGACCCACACTGCTAGATACACTACTTGCAATGAGTGACTCATCCATACATCAGTGGAACACACTCTCTCTGGCACTCACACACTATGGGTGAACCTAAACAGCATGTCTTTGGACTGTGGGAGGAAACCAGAGCACCCAAGGGAAACCCACACAGACAGAACATGCAAACTCTACATGTGCTGAGGAGGGATCAAACCCATGTCCTTTCACACCACCCAGGTGCTATGAGACAGCAGCATTACTCACTGTGCCACCACATCACCTGTAATTTCATTAGAGAGATTAGTATTTGTGTGTTCGGAAGACGTGGCTTTGAATAATAGCAATTGGAAGGCTAACCATGTCCACCCTATGCCTGTTCAGTGCGTGAACACAATATGCCCTTTCATGTTACTCCCTGAACAGGTAATCTTGTAGTTGCTAGTATTGGTTGATCTGCTGAAGATCATTATAAAACAACTGGACTGACATAATACAGCTGGAGAACTAATGGACCAACCTATGTAACACTTTCCCTACTTGTTAAAGTTAGCATGTGCAGTAGGGGTTGCGAGCCAGTTGGACATTTTTTCTTCCACACCAATTTTTGTTTGGTTTCCTCTTCTCTGCCCTTCAGCTTGTTCCCCACGCTTCTTTTCAATTGCACTTCACTAACTAATAGTGTATCACTTTGTGAGTTTATTTATTTATTTATTTTTTATTATTTTTTTTTTTTGCACTAATTCCAGTTATGCCACTTATGTCTCTCCTTTCCTGTCTCCCTGGACTTTTCCATATCCATGGCAAACATTAAGGTCTTGGTTGCATGCATTCTGGAAAGGTGCTATATAAAAATCAACAAAATTCTTGGAGGACTGCACCGATGGACTTAATCACAAGTATCTAGAGAGTTCATATAACACCATAACAACAAGCTTTGTTCTTTCAAGGGATCAGAGGAATACAGGAGAAAAGCATTTTTATTAATGCAAGGTTTACGTGTTGTTCTGGAGACAGATTAAAACTGTACAATATGTGCTTTCACGACGATGAATTAATTGTAGCTGAATTCATCATGGAAAGTGGATGCGCAAAGATGACAAAGTTATTCATTAAAACAACAGTTAGGACTTGAAGTCGAGAGTACAACGGTAATGTATAAGTTGCAGAGTTAATTAAAGTTTCACGTAGAAATCGGGAGGTGTTGTCGTGCTGGTGTTGTGTACTGAGAATTTTTTTTTTTAAACCAAAACAATATGTGTTGAAACTGTATATCAACAAAGTGACTCTATGAGCCTGATTGGCAGGAATATGTCTGCTTATGACCTATGTTCTCGTGCTTTTTAAGGCAGATGTGTGTGACCTTCACTCAATTATAAATAATACTATCATAAGCAAGATCTGCCCTGTTCCCCTGTTCCACATTTCTTGCAGTTGTACGCACCACAATCCCAATACTTGCTCTTTCTCTCCCTACTATTCATAACTCCTCTTCCACTGTCTGTTTGCAGACTTCCTGACGTCATGCGAGGCTCAGCAAATTAATCGAATCAGCGAGACAATTTAATGCCAAGGGGCTGAGACACCTCATTTTTCTTCCTAGGGTAGAAGCAGCCATTTAAACTTGTTGTGCTCCTCACAGCTGGCCTAGTGGACAACTACAACATGAATAGCTGTCAGAGTTTTGGCTCCCTGGTGTCCTCGGGGTTGACACCCAACATCAACACTGCCGTGGCTGCTGTCAAAATGACAGTGGGAAGAGTCTTAAATGGTGAATTGAGCACCAAAAAATGTTTTGCCACTAATAACGTGACTTTGGCGCAGCTGGTCAAAACAGCAGTTTGTCAGCTGGAAAAGAAAGAACCTCAAAAGAAGTTCAAACTTGCGGATCATGACACTGTATCTCTATCATTGCCTAGATATAAGACTTTAAGTAAGCAGAGTCCCTCATGGGTTTATCCCGGTTAATTATGAGTACACAGAACTGAAGAAATTGTCTCTCATCAAGACCTTTATCCTTCAATCAAGAAAAAAAAAATAGTTTTAGCTCATAATAAAAGCTGATGCTGCAAGATATTTACAGTTCAACCAGTTCTCCTACAATGCAATAGTTTGCTCTTGTGTGTTCACATTGTGCTAAATACACACACACACACACACACACATACATTTTCAGAACCACTTGTCCCATACGGGGTCACGGAGCCTACCCTGCAACACAGGGCATAAGGCCGGAGGGGACACACCCAGGACGGGACGCCAGTCCGCCACAAGGCACCTCAAGCGGGACTCGAACCCCAGACCCACTGGAGAGTAGGACCTGGGCCCACCCACTGCGCCACCGCACCCCCTTTGTGCTAAATAATTCAGCAAAAATAACTGTTTCAATGATAAAAAGAAAATAGGATTGCAGATTGCACATCATCAACAACAGGAAATTCACATCATAGGAAAAATTTAATTAAAATTTAGTTCAAAATCTTCCAAAAATTGAAGGCTATAGGAAAACTGACCAAATCATTATTCTGAATGAGAGTTCATGTTGCACATAAATATATAACAGATTTTTCTTGCTGTATCCCTGTGTTAAAGCGTTCTGTGTCACTGTGTGAGAAGAGTGCTCTATAAAAATAAAAATTTTATATATATATATATATATATATATATATATTCATCTTGTATCCAAGCATCTCAAGGATCACTGTTGCCATGTTGTATATCAGCTGGTTGGTCTCAGTGATGGTCCCAGTAGGGATTGTTCGTAGTGCTGCATTCACATCTTCTAGTAGACTTTCAGTAGGTATTTCACTTGGTCTTGGTAATCGGCCACAGGGGCTCCAGGTGTCCTTCTTAGCCATGATCTTATCTCTTAGGTCAGCTGCTCTTGCATTCAGCTTACAAGGGCTCATTGTTCTTGGGGCTTGGTACCCAATCTCAGAGTGTGGGGATGATGATATCTCCCCTCTGACCTGTCCTGGTTTATAATATCTCCTGTAAAAATACTTCACTCAGGACATGCAATAAAGGTTGTGATGGGTCTTTATGACCCACTGAAAACTGAAATTTCTTATTCAGTTTGCTGTTATACAATAAGAAAATGTGCCTCTAAACCTGTAATAAGTGACCCCTTGGAGAGCAAATTAATCTTTTCTGTCTTTTTTTTCACAACAGGACAACCAGCTGGTACTTCATGGATAAAAGTACTATGTTACACATGGGTTGTGTCACAGTGTGTAGTAAAAAGGGTTATGCTGTGGAATCAACAGATTTACGGACTGAGTCGAAGACACAAGAGACACACAAACAGAAGTATAAAAGGGGATGTTCCCTACAGGCCTTCTCAAAACTACAAATCCCACAATGCACTGCTTCCAATTACAATTCCCCATGTTTAATGCACATAATGAGAAAATAGCAGGAACTATTAACTCAGATGACATTTGTGTATGGTTCAGCGAAGGCAAGATGGAGCAATATTACTCCCAAATATAATCTACTGTCATTTTTGGAACAGACTGTACAGGCAGTGCCCGGTCGTCAGTGTCCCCGCCAGGCCTCGGCCTCCGTTGCTAGGCATCAGTCCTCTTCTGACACCCTCTCTATGGCCTTAGATCATTTCTCACACAGTCTTGCCAAACTTGCCTACACAGAAACACAAATAGATACCCTACGGAGCGCAGGGTCTGTTCGTGTTCATATTTGTGTTCGTGTTCCAAACCACATGAAGAGCCAGCAGGTTTGAGGAGCTAGCAAACAATGCGCCATTTTTCCCAATTAGCCTTGATCTTCTGAAGTACCACTTTATGTGCCTGCAGCACAATGAAGACTGATGTCAGATCTTCTGGCCGTGCCAAAGTTAAAACGTCAGAGTGTTTGGACACAAGTGCGTGTGCCGCACCCTGTTGAGGAACGGAGATTCAGAAAATGCGTGTTATAGGTTGTCACAAAGGGTCGCAACAGATAACTTTCCAGCAGCTGAGCGGAAAACTTTGGCACCGCTATAGCAGACAGCCGGGGTGAGGTAGAGCTCCATGATACCCATCATGTACGTGAGAAATACAACTGCGATTAGCGCCTCAACTCTGTGTCCGTGGCAGGCGATTTGTCTTCGGAGTGTTCGGTTTCAGGCCAGCTGTGGCCACCAAAAATCCAGCAGAACTTTGGCTTTTCCAAAGTCCTAAATAATTAAACAATGCACTCCTGTCTAGGAAGAAATAACAAGAACAATGAAGCAAACGAGGAGAAGACGAGGCAAAAGAGGGAAAACAAACAGAGAGAGAAAAAAGTGTAAGCAGAGGACATTAAGATTAAGTGCTCCAAAAACAGACAATGGAGAAAAGAACATGTTTTTTTGTTTTTCTCTTTCAAATTCCACCAATCTGGATTAATGGAGGCTTATTTTTGGAAGAGCAGAGGATGGAGATATCTGACACTGGCGCTCAAACAGACTCAAACTGTTATTAATGGCAGCTGTCAGGCGGGGATCAGCCACGGATGAGTCATAGAAGCCGCAAACCGCAGCCTGCTAGACGCTGCTTTATTACAGTCCCCGAAGGCTGGGAGGCGATGCTGTTCACCCTGTCTCCACATCCACTCTTCTCTCTGTGTTTATTCTTTTTAAAAAATAAATAAATAAAATTAAACAAGCAGCTATTTAAAGTTTGCCTGGACAGCAGTTTGCAGAAGTTGAAGAAAGAGGCTAAATAAAGCGGTTTTGGTGCGTTTGGGCGTTGCGCTGAAACACACTGATTCGGATCCCTGCTATAATTACAACCGGGCAGTAATTTCAGAGATAGTTAAGGATGGATGCAAAGTCCATCTATCTACATCAACAACCACTTGTCCCAAGCAGAGCCGTGGCAAGCCAGAGCCTACCCAGTAACAGAAGGTGCAAGGCTAAACGGGGAGGGGGGACACCCAGGACAGGACACCAGTCCATTACAAGGCACCCCCAGCAGAGTTCAAATCCCAGACCCACCACACAGCAGGGACCGGTCAAACCTGCTGCGCCACATCTATCTATCTATCTATCTGTTCGAGATGTAGGTCCAGGGAGCTTTCTGGTCAGGGTCCAGGCTCAGAGACACAGCAAGTGGAGAAAATGTGGACTTCACCGTGGCCGAGCTGCGGCCACATTCAAACCTACTCTTACGAGGTGACAACCAAAGTGAAGGCAGCTGTTTGTTCATGCCTGTGTCAAACAAGCCAACACAAAGAGCTGCTTGAGCAATTTCCAAACATAAAGGCAGGCAGGTCTTCAGGACATTCTTGGCAAATAGACAGGAGCTGTCGAGTCAAAGGATCACAGAGAAGGGCCACTCGAGTGAATAACAAATGTGCAGATCTAATGCTGAAGAACAAAGAACATCATCTGTGAGTGGGTGGGGGGAAACATTTTTTTTTTTTTTTTTTAAGTTCCAAATGTGTTATTACAGTATTTGAAAATTTATTCTGCCTTCTTCATGTCCTCTCATGAATGATTCCACCAAAAAAGCGGTCATGTTCAAAGGCTTCTGCAAAGTCCCTCCAGCAATTTCTGCTTTTCTCTCAGGGGAGAGGAAAGGGTGTGAATGTAGAAACAAAAACACGTAACAATCCCTTTTTAGAAAGCTTGCGCTCCAGAGAGACTGGAGTGGCTCGCTGTGGTTCTGAGCTGCGTCTCACGTCCCCCAAGACTGATGCCTACAGAGCAAGGGCTCCAGGATCCAGCACCATGCTGTCCTGGTTCTCTTCCTGACGTCTGCCTTCAACGCAAAGTGTCTCTGCTCAGCTGTTTCTCAACTGCTGTTATTTGTTATGACACAAAGGGAAAAAAACTAACAAAGACAGCAGCCAGATTGCCAGGGGTATAAAACTGACTTTATCCCCTTGCCCAGTAATTGCATGTTTGACCTTAACACATCACTCAAACTGTCTGTTGTGCTATAGTGTGAAAGAATAAACGAATATGTAACTAAGGGCCACATGACATAGCAGTTTTTAATACCATGATCTATTGACCAGATTACTGTAGAAACAATATAGTAAATGGGGTGCATTTATTATTGACCATTATTTAGTTGATGCCTTTTTCCAAGACAGTTCACATTGTTAGGTTTGTACACTAAGCTACAGGCAATGATTTACCTCTTTATACAACAGGACAACTTTTTTTGTACGAGGTCAGGGTAAATACCTTGAGCAGAGGTATCACAGCAGGAGCACAGATTTGAACCTGGGATCTTCTGAGTGCAAGGTGACACCTCTAATCGCTATCCCACCTGGTAACTACGAAAGCGGTATTATAAATGTGATGTTAGTGTACGTTACAGTTTTTGATATATGTGCGTGGGCTAATGTGTGTATCGCTATGTCCAACATCAGAAATGTCTTTGCCCATGTGCTGTCATGTTAACCACCTTTACAGCACTAGGTCTTGCTAAAACATCACAGCCCACTGGGTAAATATTGACTAAAACACCCGCTATTACAAGAGTACGCTGTTGGATTAAATGACATTCTTGACCAGTGCAGAACCAGAGGGAGTTTTCATTAAAAAGTGAGTAGGGACAATTCTGCGCAGACTGCCCGGGAAAGAGACGACCCACTTGTTCCGAAGTACCAGTGGCTTCTGCCGTACCATGACTGTTAATTGTCTCTGAACGCGCTGCCTTGCATATGTTCCATTAATGCTTCCGACTGCAGACTTCGACCAAAACCGTCGGAGAAGCGTGGGGAATTAAATAAGCTACGTCCAAGGGCCACACGGAATCCAAATGCGAAGGCAATTGAATACTGTTGTCTCATGAATATAAACACCCTGTTTAATGAGCTAGCGGCTGTCAATACATGACTGTCAATATCGGATTGACATGCTGCCCAGCATGACACTTGACATCGGCAGCATAATTAGATGTGGCGAAGCTCGACTGGAGTGCTTTCCACGTTTCTGAGAATGAAAAATTGCAAGTGGGCTTCTGGCATCAATAGGCCTGTGAAAAAAGGAATAATAATAATAATACACACACACACACACATTTTCAGAACCGCTTGTCCCTTACGGGGTCACGGGGAACCGGAGCCTACCCGGCAACACAGGGCGTAAGGCCGGAGGGGGAGGGGACACACCCAGGACGGGACGCCAGTCCGTCACAAGGCACCCCAAGCGGGACTCGAACCCCAGACCCACCGGAGAGCAGGACTGCGGTCCAACCCACTGCGCCACCGCACCCCCACATAATAATAATAATAATAATAATAATAATTGTCATCATCATCATCATCATAAAAAAGATCAAATTAAACCAAGCTTATGCCTGGGATCGATGGCCCCCTCCTGCCATCTTTACTTTGGGATATCAATTACTTTAAGATATCAGATGTAGCAGTGGGTCGCGCATACGGACAAAATCAGCAAACAAAGAATTCGCGAATCACGGTATGCGTGGCTGCACCAGTCCAGGGCCGATTTAGAGGCAGAAAAATGAGTGTATGAGCGTGAACTGGGATTTCAGCTGCCTTGTATTCCACCATGAACGACTAACATCGGAAACAGGTTCATAAACAACGGAGATCATTTGGAGGAAAGTCTCCGGTGGATCGGAGGGGTGACAGGTGAGTGCTGGAGACTTTAAACATTCAGCAGCCAGCGAGAAACTTTTTCCCAGGCCAACATTATGCAACGGTCGGAAGCCTCTTGGATCCTTTGATGTTAAAAAAGGTTATTAATTATTTACTGGTTTCCTCACGGTTTAGCCTACAGGATGCTTATTGTGGAAGCCGCTCATCTGTGCTCTTGGCTGCTTGCATTTTGTAAGGCCTTCTAAAAAATTTAAACGGTGCAAAGTGGTTTGCGGTCAAAACCAAGTATTACTCCGGAATCTGGAAGGTAAATGTTCCATTGGGCTTAAAATTAAACCAGTAAGCAAACATGTTCGTTGGTTTACATACTGAAAAAGGAGGGAAAAAGTAACAAAAAAGAAATCTATGCTTTTAGAAACTAAGAAAACTTTGTGTCCATTTAGCAGAGGCGGATATTAACAGCTGTCCAAAAAAGATTTCAGCCTGAATTGTGTTTGTACAACGTGGTCACGTCTAAGAGACAAATGATTCGCTGATGAACGGGCGAAAAACGACAATTTGTAAATGTCGGAAGTTCTAAGTTTATTTCGTATGACCTCTCCCGGCAAACGCCCCCGTCCTCAAAGGTGGCCTTGGCTGGCAAGTAAATTACAGAGGGGGCTGCTGCCAATTACTTCTTTGTAACTGTGAAACAAACCTCATTTTACGTTGTAACACTTCTGCGTTAAACGAGATAATAATGAGAAAGAGCTCATTTCTAGCAAATACGGAGACGGAGGAATAAAGGGGAAAAAATGAACTTGTCCTCTAGAATGCATTAGGTCTGCCTTACGAGACGGTTCAATCGATGCCTCTTTGTGGACGGAGAGCTTTGATTTTTTATCTTTTGTCAAAGAAAGAGAAAAAAGAGACATTATATGTGATCTATGATGTCTGCCTTCATGCGTTCGGCCTATTTGTGTCCAGTTTGCTCCGACCGTATGCGAGAATCCCCTTGGCTAACATGTAGGAATCTGATGAAGCTCATTAGAATCTGCACCCTGCTGTCGGAAAGAAATTAGTACATTTTTTGCACCGAGGAACATAGCCTCAGCAGGAGAGATATATGTGATGTGCCAATGTGTCAATCGAAGCTAAAAATCTGGCCCAGCCTTTACCTTAATTTTTACTTAATTGCTGAATGCTGGTCGATGAAGGCTAAACTACTTTTTTGAGCCTTTGCTAGGCTGTGTGATGACCAAAAATAATCACTAACACCGATAAAGATTTTAGTCCACGTTACTCCATAGTGGCTGGGCCTGTATTCTAAAAAGCAGTTTGTTTTTATTTGATAGATTTAGCTGACATGTTTCTCCAAAGCATGTTACAGTTTAAAAGGTTACAGTTATTTACCCATTTATAAAGCTCGGTAATTTAACTAGAGCAGCTTAGAATAAGTACCTTGCTCAAGGGTATTACAGCTAGAGGTGGGGAGCAAACCTCTAACTTTGGGGTGTAAAGGCAGTAGCTCTAACTTCTGTGCAATGCTGCCCTACACAGTGAAGCTACCCACTTTCCAGTTTATTTATTTATTTATTTATTTATTTATTTATGTTAATTACATTTTCTTTTTTAGAAAATTGCAGTTTGCCCTGGAGTTTGGAGTTTCCGTTTATACCTTTTGTTACAAACATCCAAGTCATGCATTTTTCAAGATACAAACATTTTCCCATTTCCTGATAGGAAAATTTTCCAGTGTATTTGGATACTTTTAAGTGAATTTTCTTTACTTTGTTTGTTTTCTAAAAACTTTGTTGCGTAGCTAAAACTTGCCTGAATTTCTATTTGCCACCATAAGTAGGCAGCAAAATTCACTCAGATAAAACAGAACCTCAAACAGTGCGGCCTTTCAGTCGGTATATATTTTTTTTATTTATTATTGCTTTGTTCAAAAGTTTTACAGAAACTACCAGGGAAAGAAATAAAGTTAAATGTCTATTACTGCAATCAGGTGCTGATGAACATGTCTATGGGATGTATCAGTTGTTATAATGGCCAGTTTTCTAGTGTCCTCAGCCGTAAACAAAACGGGCAGCAGCAGCAGTGCATTGTCTCACATGTGCAAAGCAGAACACATCGAACTGGAGGTGTTGTGGACATGGTTTATTTTTATTTTAAGTCATTTTAAAGTAATCCATAATGTTGCTTCATGTTAATAAACCACTTAAGTGTTGGTTACAAACAGATTTCTCCTCCCAGTTAGTATTTACCTACTTTTTCTCCAAAGCAACTTACAATGTTAAGGTTACAATTATGAGAAGCTTATAGTTACTTAACAATTTATACAGCTGGGTAATTTTACTGGAGCAGTTTAGGGTAAGTACCTTGCTCAAGGGTTCTATCACCAGACAGGGGGATCGAACCTGTGCCCTTAGGGTCCAAAGGTAACAGTGGGCATCACTAAGTAACCAGGTGGCTAGGTGAGGTACAAGTGTAGGAGAACTAAGAACTAAGAAGCAGAAAGTTATTAGCAAAAAAAGGTGGGAAAACGCTGAAAACACCTGTTGTAATGAATTATGTATGAGCTTGGCAAATACACACACACACATTTTCAGAACCGCTTGTCCCTTACGGGGTCACGGGGAACCAGAGCCTTCCCGGTAACACAGGGCATAAGGCCGGAGGGGGAGGGGACACACCCAGGACGGGACGCCAGTCCATCGCAAGGCACCCCAAGCAGGACTCGAACCCCAGACCCACCGGAAAGCAGGACCGTGGTCCAACCCACTGCACCACCGCACCCCCGCTTGGCAAATAAAAGCAGGCAATAAAGACTGATCGGGGAGACACTCAATTTCCGGGGCTCTCCCATCACCCGATGTTGTTGTGAAAAGTCTTTGTGTGTCTGAATGTGTTTCTTTCAGTGTCTCCTATGTCTGAAATGGGAAAGGGAATCACGATCCGTGGGGTTTCTTTACAAAGACCCCTTTAAAGTTTTCTGTGCCTCTGATTCAAATAGCAGAGCTGTGGACCCAGCCTTAGGAACTGCGAAAACACGGGAGACTTTACATAGAAACGCCCTGGCTCTTATGCAAAATAAAGAGTGCCGTTGCGGAAGGACCGGGAGAGAAAGGCTGTTATGTCTCATAATTAAACTGCACAGACCTCAGGACTATGAGCTGGTGTCATTTGCAGGGCATCAAATGCTCTTTAATTGGATTGCGCTGCGCCGTGGGCTAACCTTGACTCGTGAACCCTTCGAGATGGAAGTTATTAATGAAGGAGGACTTAAGGTGGTTGGCATTTAGGTGATGGGAACGGTCCCCGTCGTTCATTTCTGGCCAAGCCTGTGCCGGGGTCAAGGGGGTAGTAAATATCTGTTGCTAGCAGCACCTGTAGGCCTACCTAGACCTTTACAAGGGAGTGGTTTCATCCCACAGCTTATTTCCACCACCATGTACATACAGATTTATGGGATGGACGAAAAGTCCCAATTTCCCTGGAACTGTCCCCCCATCAGGCACCATTGTAGATTGCCGTGTCCATCACAGTGAGCTTAAATGTGTGATCTTTAATCTGCTCTCGCACCTGGCCAACGCCGCCACTGAACCACCCGGCAATTTCAAAATGTCAAGCTTTATGGAAGCATATTGGAATGAGAAAATAAGCATCACAAATTGACTGTATCAAAATGATTGGATCTGCACCCGCATAAATATACACTGCAGAGTGTGCTGGTGGTGGAATCAGATCCAGAGTCATGAGTTTGAGTTCGGTGAATGATTCATTATGAGGAATTACGTATAGCTTGGGGTGCCTTGCGGCAGCCTGGTGTCCTGTCCGGGGGGGGCCCCCCTCCCTCTTCAGCCTTGCGCCCTGTGTTGCCGTGACCCCACTTGGGACAAGCAGTTGTAGATATTGTGTGCGTGTGTATATAGAATATACAGTATATATACTACATATACAGTTTATATACATATGTATATATACAGTGTATAAATAATAATTATAAAGGACATTGTTAAAAAAAGCATGAAACTGAACCTTCATTTTACAGCTAAGGATCAACATCCAATCTCAGATGCAGCTTTTTAAACTGTCAAAACTTCCCCCCTCACCTAATCGACAGTCATCTATACCTGAGATTCATTTTGGCTTACAGACTCATCCTCGGTGATAAAGATGCAAATTATTCACGTTAAACACGTTCCTTTTTATGATACAATTTACTTTTTGCTCTGCGAGGATGTAAATTTATATGGCTGAAGCACATGCACATTTCTTGCCTGAAGTAATATAAGTGCATTCCGGCTCCTCAGTTTACAGACGCAACTGGGACCAGATTTTCCAACTCATTTTGTTTGTAACTCCAAGGTCACTTATACCTCCAAGTCATAATTAGCAAGAGCTTAAGAGGACAGATGTTCCTCAGGTTATTTGCTGGTTAGGCTCTGTAAAAATCTCAGTTCTGGCTAAAACAAATGAAAATGTTGTCTATTTATTTTAATATTTTTAACATGGAGCAACTTTAAAAATAGAACTTTTTTAATTGTACTGAAAGTAAATGTACATCTCCACAAATTGCAACGCAATCCTCATTGACTCATTCGTCTCATAAATTCGTGCAACAAGCACAAATTGCTCAAATTGCTCTTGTTGCTCATCTGCAGCACTCAGGAGCACCACACTTGAGCGGTAGACACCGTGGAAGTGAGTTGAAGTGAGGTGGTCCCACACTTCAGTTCTTTTTAGGCATCTGTTACTGCCAGCTATTGGCTTCATGTATTAGCACAGGTCATATTTACTCCGTTACAGGCAATTTTAGAAAGTAGAAAGGTGAAGAAAATGTGTTATTTCTGAAAAAAAAAAAAAAAAATACTGGAGAAAAATGTTTCTGTCTGGATGTGAGAAGCCAGCGCACTGATCAACAATACAGCGGCAGTGATTGACCCTCTTGACCTTGGAGCCGCAACCATCTCGGTAGACATCTAGTTCTTTCACATCTGAATCATTTCAGACACACGGAGAATCCCAGAAATAACTTGACCAATATTGTATATAAACGCTAAAGTAGGGTAAAATGTGCTATTACCTTAGACATAAATTTGTTTTTCCATTTCATTGCCTGCTGCCAGAGAGGTGTCTCTTGCATAATAGCTTTCATTCACACCTCAGCTCTGTGCAGTAACAGATGCAAGCAGAGCGGAACCTGACACAACACCCACTGCGCACACACTCCCGCCATGACGTCCGCGCAGGAAACGGAGCAACATGCCAGAACGCAAGCTTCCCGTGTGGCGCTGGGATCCCGAACGGCGTGACCACACAGCCCGCTGCCTCGGTGATTGACGGGACCCGCACTGGCCTCGGTGATCCCAGACTCATCCCCAGGCGCCAGCAGCTAGATTTAAGCGTGAGGTCGGATCTGATGGTCAGATGTGGTTCTGATGAAGTCTGAATCGGGACGTATGAGACACATCGTCAAAAGGCTGGTACGCATATGCAAAATTATTTATTCAGCTCAGCTTCATGCATCCAGCGAACATGTTGTCATTGAGAGGATGATACCGCCCACTGGGCCGGTATTTCGCGCCATGGCTGGATTTATTGCTGTGGAGAAGCTGATTGAAGCCTTGAGGTTTATGTGTCACCACCTGGCAGACGCTGTTCTCGAACCCTCTTACTGTTAATGTAAAGACAGTTAGTGCATTATTCCCAGGCCAGCATTAGTGTAAAAGATGCAGCTGGTCCACACAACTTTCCCATTGGCATCGTCTGTGGCCACAGTTATAAATAAGTGTTTATGACATATGCAGTATCTGTGAGAACGGTATATCCAAAAGGACAGAAATTTGCATGTGTGTATGTCTTTTTTTTTTTTAAATGAATTTCTGACTTTAAATTGCCTGCAGTCTGCTTGTGTGTGAGTGAATGAGATTGTCTGATTGCTTTCTAATGGACTGGCATCCTGTCCAGGGTGTTCCTTTCCGCACATACTATGTTGTCAGGATATGTCAGGATAGACCCTGGACGACCCCAATGCTCCATTGGATAAGAGCATATTGATGAATGAATGAATGAATGAATGAATGAGGTCTGGCATTTCAGGCTCAATGGATCGGGTTCTTTACGTCTGTTCTTCACCATTCAGCCCTGCTTCTGCAGTAAACCACTGGACCTGGTGGGGATTGCAAATGGACAGGGCTTCACTCCACATCCTCTGCAAGTTCTGACAAGTCAGCGTGGTGCGGATGTGAGACGGGCCGCCTCCGTCAGCTCTCCAGCTGCGCCCTGCTCAGCTTCTCCCTGCCTCTGGTGCACCCCGCACCCTAAGCCCCACGCTGGAGTAGATGTCCTCCTCTCCCTCTTGCACCGCTTCCCGCACGCTGGTTTGACATGACATCTCGGCACCAGGGCTGCCATCCTGCCTGCCGGCCCACCTGCCTCTTTTCACACGTTTCCTTGGTGACCAGATGTGGATTATGAGCTCTGCATTTGCCCTCTTCTCTTTAATATCCATGGGCCCAGAACCATGTGGTTATTCTGGCTGGGCATCTCAATAAGGTCTTAGTGGTGATTATGAGAAGTTTTTACAACGTCTCCAAGAAACTTGTTTTCGTTCACGTACAATTTTGGTCTTCTTTCCATGATTCAGGGTAATACAAAGGATTTGAAAACCAAATGACTTTGGGATTGCAGGAGGTACCATAGGCCTCCAACAAGTCTAAGAACAGAAGATTTGACCTCAACTATATTGCTTTTGGGCAAAGAGATGTCTTAAGAAGATGCTTAATTTTGATCAGCAGAATTATAAAACCCTAGTACACTGAGCATTATAAAAGTGATGTTTGTAAAAAGACTACACAGCAAGAAAAATTGTGATGGGGGAAAAAAGTCAAGCTCACCTTTACCTGATGCTTTTCTTCAAAGCACATCCCGATGTCAACTTTCTGCAACTGTCCGCCACTTGCTGCAGACTCAATAACAGACTTCTTTAACGGGGTAATTCTGGAGGAGAAATCCCAGGGCGGGTCAAACGAGACCCCAGAAATGAATGTGTCAAACATTGTCTATTTTTCCCACGATGCTCCGCTGTGATCCGGGTGCAAACTGAGCAGAGGAATAAATGCATTATCTTTGATGGAGATCCGTGGCATTTTTATTACGCCGTCCCCTTTTATTACAGCGCGATGTCTCTCCCCAGACGCGTCAGCGGTGGGTCTGAAGGCCCCTTTCGCACAGTGATGCATGTGCGGATCAGGCGAAGCGCCCTGGGAACGGAGCGGGAGATTGGGGGGGAGGTCCCTCGGTTCATCCCCATCCTCGCCCTCCCGTGCGCGGTCACAAAAAAGGTCCTCTTCCAATTTTGAAATTCCTTGCGCTCTAAATCATTTTAATTGATGTGTTTATATTTTAAGCAAAACAGACTTCTGCGATCGGTAGCCGTCTCCGACAATTTGTCAAAAACAAACATACCGGATTATGATGTCTGCGCCCCTGTGTCTCTGCAGTGCCTTGTTCAGTTGGCAGCTTATGAATAAACTATGAAAACATATACTTTTTTAAGGATTCATGAGTTGCACGAATGAAGGCATATTTCTGGAGAGAGAAAAAAAAAAATCAAGGTCCCGCATCAAGACACCCAGTCCCAATTTTTCTTTATTTCTCGCCAGTGAGGATCCTTCTTTTGAGGTTTGGCACAGTGGCGCAGCGGGTGCTGGCTCCTATGGCTTTATACAATCACAAATCTGTCAGGAAATAGAATAAAAGACAAATCATCAGACCAGATTACTTTTTTATACTGTTCAAGGGCACTGGTTTTTTGCTCGTTGTCTCACCTTATTTATTTTCATGCATTGGCCACAACGGAAGTGTAACAACTTTTCAGTTGCTGTCAGGTCAAAAAATTTTAGCTATGATACCGAAATATTGAGGGTGCACCTCTCCGCTGCCACCCCCCCTTCTTATCCTCTGGGTTGTGGGTGCGAGTTTCAGAACAGGAGCCTTATTATGAAAACCAGCTTCTGAAGAGTTTTTATTGATACTGGGTCAATGAGGTATTCATTCAGTTTTATGGTAATTTCCGAACCAGCTGTTTTGGGATTTTTAGGTTATGTCCTGCGCCTCCGTCCCTGTAGATGATCTGAGACTTGTGAATGTCAGGCCTCTTTTACAGCTGACATATATTGGCGGTTGCTTTTCGGCTTAATATGACTCACCTGCGCAGCCGCCTTGGCAGCTGCGATGCACTCACTTCAGATGTCGAGGACTTCATGCGACGTTCCCCGTAGCCCGAAATGGGAAGCGATGCAGCCGTGCCCTGGAAATCAAAGCAGAAATGTCACGATTCATCTGAGGTGCGTGTTCAGTTCTGCTGAAATGCACGTTCGAGCTTTAAAGGGTCACACCTGTGTGAGTCTGTTAAGATCTTAAGGTGCCGGTGTTTCGGCCGAGAACGTTTTCCTGCACGGGTGTGTGTGTCACATAAATGGCAGATCAGAGGAAAATAGCTACCCAGTTATGTTTAACCGAATTATTTTCCTTTTTAAAAGAAATGGAAGGGCTGGGGCAGCTTGTAGCATTGGGACTGCAGCTGTTGCTGTTGGATCCAAAGGTTGTGGGTGTGAATCTCAGCTAGTTCTCTGGTACCTTTGAGCCAGGTACTTACCCTGGTTGGTTCAGTAAAAAAAATAAGAAATTACCCGGCTGTATAAATGGATGAAAACTGGAAGTACCTTAATGTTGTGAGCTGCTTTGGAGAAAAGAGTCGATTAAATGAATACACATAAATAGTGAAGCTGGGGACTTCTTAGTGTTGTAGGCTGAGCCAAAGATCTGCAAAGTTTTGTTGATTAGCCACTTACTGTGTTGTACAGAACTTTTCCTGCCACACGCTTCTGACGCACTACTTTGAGGTTAAGTCTGAGCTAAGGTTGATATCAATATTTTGCAATATTAATAAATTAAAATAGGACTCGGGAAGGACTTTTTTTGTAGACGTCTTTGAGAGCTACGACAAATTCCTGCCAGTTTGAGGTGTTTATCCTTAAACCTCGTCCGTATTATTTAATTTACCTCGTACTAGAATTAGAACAGTGCTTGAATAGGCCTTATAAATACAAAATGCAGGATTCAAATTATTGGACATCACTGAACAGCAGGATGCTGATTTAATGACCCCTTTAGTCTACACTTCAAAAAGGTCAAAATAGACACGCACGACTTTGTCTATCGCGATTTTGACACCACTGTAAAACCACCACCAGTAATCAACACCCTTAAGACCACTATAAATAAGCTCATGCTGCAATCTGTACCACAAGACTGTAACCATCTACAAAGAACCCTCACCACTTATGCAGCACCATGTGGCCATAGCCATTTACAATTTTCTCTTACTTTAGAGCCAAAAACATATGAAAATGATCATCTTACACATATCGCTGTAAAAGCAGCAGCAGATCATGGTGTGTGACAATATTACAGTATGCATTATGATACCCACCAAATGAGCTCCATCAAGACTGAATTATGAATTTTATCTTCACTCACACCAATGTTACACTGACTTAGTGAAAGTCTTCATTATAGACAATCCTCATATCAGCCCACGGGGACACGCTACAGTGCCTAAGAGGAATGGACACCCACTGGTACCAACACCCACAGACGTTTATTCTTTTCCTATTTGTTTGGGTCGCGAGTTTTTTTGTTTTCCTCTCTTCAGTTGCCAGCTGACTCATTTACTTTGTGTTTTTAAACCATTATCTTTGTCTCTTGACTTTGTTTCACCCCAACGCATCATTCATCTCTTCAGCATGCTGCACCCCTTTGAGAACAGTGATTTATAAAAATGAATTAAATTCAATAACCATCTACAAAGAGCAACCCCCTTCCTTAATACAAACATATGCAAATATCCTTTATGTCAAGCAAACACTAACAATAAGCACTTACTGAAAACCATCACTCTTTGACCCAGACCATGTGGCTAGTCACATACAAAATTCTCTCTCCAAAGTTAACAACCATGACCATCTTGGTAGATCCATCACCCTATAAGCTGCAGCTCATGATCATAACCATCTTCAAAGAACAATCGAAAAAGAACTTTCAATATCTCTGTAGGGATATAAAAAGTGGTCTTCGGCTTACGATGTTTTCGACTTTCCGATGGTGAGCTGGCGATAGACATTCGGTAGAAACCGTACTTCGAAATTTGAATTCTGATTTTTTTCGGGAAAGCAATACGCAGAGTGATAATCTCTCACGATACTGGCAGCGGCAGCGATCCGCATCTCCCAGTCTGTCAGGCAGAGGTGTGTAATAGATGTATTAAATGCATTTTCGACTTATTATGGGTTTCACGGAAGGTAACCCCATCGTAAATCACTAACCACCTGTGCAAATATCTCTTACCGTACAGTTAGCAACATGACAACGACCACTTGAAAACTACCAGTCATTGACCAGCAGCACATGATCATTTTGATGTGTAAAGATCTCTCACTCAAAAACCAGCAACAAACGACTACAATCGTGTCTGTAGACTCCTTGCTATACTATATACTACTGTGTAGTATAACAAGACGTTGAGTTTCTCATTCATTAAGCATTAAGGCCCCACCCAAGTGCATTTCTGAAAACGCTGTGAACTTGCCTTTATGCCCGTGTGTCAACCAATTTCCCCCCGGAGGTCTGGTGAGAAGGACCTCTCTTCATTAAAGCTAATTAATATAAATGAGGAGGGCAGCTATTTCGGGGACCTGTCTCAGGGTGCGCCGGTGTTTGAAGAGCACAAGCACAAGCATTAAAGATGGATGTTGGGGGGGTGAGGGAGGGGTCACTTTCTCAGACAATGAGGAGACCTGAGAAAATGTGGCCAGTTATAGAAATAAAGTAAGAAAGCTGTATACTGTGGATATTCTTCATAAAAATGAAGAACCTGCATTTTTTTTTTTGCTGGTGCTTATATAGAAGCAGTTTTTACACAATGTTATAATAAGAATATGAAGTTTACATTGAGATGACCCATGTCTATTTTTGGAACTGGCTGGCAGACTGGGATTCTGTGGGAACATGTGGGGCACGCAGTTTTCTGACAACAGAAATGACCTGTCAAGAGCCCCACCCACCCCCCGACATGCCCACAGTAAACCTCCAGCACTCTGAGTCCTCTGGCTGTCAGGAGAAACAGGGAGCCCGAACTTTAACTAATTGGCGTAACGCAAACACGGCCCGCATGGTTACCTGGCGTAGTGCGGAGACCTCGACTGAAAGGTGCACATGGGAATCTAAAGCAGTGCTGTTCCAGAGGGGAAGGTGTGGGGCGGGGAGGGGCTGGATGCCCCAGCAGCAACACAAATTCTGGGATTTTTGTCAAGGGATGCTTTTTTATTCAGTACACTTACTATGACACCCATGAGTTTAACAGCAGAATTGTTACTAAATGCACAAAACTCAAAGTTTGGAATAGTTGACTGGGGAAACATTTGTTTGCCGTTTAAAAGAGTTAGGCTAATAGCAGAAATCTGATTAAATTTGTCAAATACACTTTCTTCCCTAACAAATGGGCAAGTCACAGATTTTGAAGAGATAAACATTTTCCTGTTACTTATGAAATTGTACTCTTTACTCCCCTATTTTCTCAAATCAGACTGCAGTGCAGTGAAAGCAACCTGCATTGCTAAGCCGAGCAGATAGATGGCAGTAGAGCGTACAGAAACACAGTTGTGATAATACAACTCACTTCCACAAATTATTATTTTTTTTTTTTAATTTTTGCATCTACTTTTATCGACTGACTGAAAGCATGATCGAACCAACTTGGGTGTTGTCCATTTGAACGACCTGGAAAGTCCTTAATGATACCAGCTTGGCTCTATAGACTTAACTGGGGGGTGAATCCCATCGGTGTTCAAGCAGCCATAAGGTATCAACCCATATATGACTCCAGAGTTACTCAATTGCTTATTTTGTGGTCTCCCCACACATTTATTTACTCAGCAGATGCTTTTCTCCAATGCAACTTCCAATGAACTCTATGTAGTGTTACCAGCCCACACACCTTATTCACCGTTGTGTCTTACACTGCTAGATACATTACTTACACTGGTCACTTATCCATACATCAGTGGAACACACTCTCTGCATCACTCACACACTATGGGTGAACCTGAACAGTATGTCATTGGACTGTGGGAGGAAACCAGAGCACTCAGAGGGAACCCACACAGAGAGAACATGCAAACTCCACACAGGCTGAGTAGGGATTGAACCCACTTCCTCTCCCACCATCCAGGCGCTTTGAGACAGCAGTGCTACCTGCTGTGCCACCGGGCCGCCCATAGCGCCAAACCCGCTGTTCTGCTGCTGTTGGACATTATGTGGCCCACCATGTCTTTTCCGTGTGGTCATTCACTCTTCAGCAGGACACTTTACCTGCTGCTCCTCCTTTGACTGTCCTCTCACTAGAAACTTTTATCGCAAGGCTTCCTATGGATGTTCTCGCTCCTCACTAGTTCCATTTTGTTTTTCCATGCAAATTTGGCTGTTTGCCCCACCCAGGGAATCCACGGGACTCTTGCACTCCTTCAGCAAGGACCCGTGTATCAACTGAACCATGCTGCTTTTCTATTGCCTCTACTGACAGTATGCGCTCAAATCAAAAAGCAGATGAACAGCTGTCTGCAGCTGGAAAGCAGCTGGAAACATTACACATCACTATGTACCTTCATTTGTAAACATTTCCCATGGGATCATACTTGTCATAATTTGTGTTTTCGAGCCATTGATTTCGCCAATCTCCTCTCTTCAAATTATGAACAGCCGCGATTGTCAACAGAGCGCATACTTTCTTCGAAAAGGCCAAGTTTGTCTTGAGTACCATTTGGTCGTGTTTGTAGTGTCTGTACCCACAAGTCTGCTAAAAGTGTACTATTAATGTGTTTCAGCACTACATTATTGCTCCAAATGGAATGTAGTTTTAACAGCTTTTAAGATGTACTCTTCCGTTTTATTCAGTATAATATCAGGTAGAAAAAATGCAATTATCCATTTATGAAATATATACAGTATATCACCAAAGGGGAAACGTCCCTTGAATGTTGCTCTGTCCTTTATAGCCCATTTCTTGCTCGCGCCTTGTAAATACTGTCATGAAGCATAACTTTGTTATTTTTGTTTTTTACAGTCTGTCAAACTATTTATTTTCCTAGCTTCTTGGTATCAAAGCACGAAGGTTCTCGGTTCTGGCTCCGTTGTGGTGGAATGACCTCCCCCCCTTCACTCAGAACTGCTGAATCTCTGTCCACATTCAAAAAGGGTCATAAAATTCACCAGGCTCAAGCCGCGCGCGATCTCGTAAATTCACCCGTCATCCAGAACCGCTTGTCCCGAGCAGGCTCGCAGCAAGTCAGAGCCTTACCGGGTAATGCAGGGTACAGGGCCGAGGGGAACACACCCAGGAAGGAACAGCAGTTCCTCCCAAGGCACCCCAAGCAGGGCTTGAACCCCACACCTGCCACACAGCGCACACCAACTAAACCCACCACGCTCCTCCTTGCAATTCCCTCTAAGAAATAAATGTTCATGCTCTACAACTTTAAGATCATGCCCAGAAAGACCTTTATGCAACTACTCCTGTAATGTAACGTAAATGTATATATGTATTACTTGGAAGGTTGCCAGGAATCATCAATATTTCAATAACGTTTTATGCAGCTACTTGTGTGATGGAAAGAAACTAATTGTGCTTAAGGTTGTAATATATCTATACCTCCCTTTCTGCTAATTTAAATAAACACGTTGTATTTTTTAATGAGATGTACGCCGCTTTGGAGAAAAGCATCTGCTAAATGAATACATGTAAATGGAAATGTTTTCCTAGTCCAGTCCTGGGCTAAATGTAGTTGTCATGAGCTATTGGTGTTGTCACCAGGGTTCATACACTAACCCTGATGTTGTGACTTCCTTCTGAAGGGGTTATCAAAATTGCTTCACCTTGTATCATTACCCTGAATTAAAGTCAATGGGAACTGCGGTAGATACACTCAAACTTTTGATTTTTTTAATTTTTTTATTTATTTATTTATTTTTACCTTGGATAGGGTTCTCCTGCAATCTTGCATTCATTGTAATCACAAAGTCCTTTCTTGTCTTAACTATATTGGCTCTGCAGTCATTTTTGGTCCCTTGATTTACTGCTCGTGCTATCGAGTTCTCGGATGTTCAAATTACTGCTGCCTATTTTAGCTGTGGTAGATAATGAAAAAAGGTGAAGTATATTCACTTATCAATACCCGCTTATCGGTGATTGGTAGATGCCTTTCTGATAAAGGTGTGAAGCAGGGTAAACCCTGGACAGGATACTTGTCTATCACATTCATTCAAGCACACACACACACACACACACACACACACACACACACACACACACACACACACACACACACACAAAGAGCTATTCGGTCACCGGTTTAGCTGAAATGCATGTCTCTGGAATATGGTGTATAAAACAGGGTGGCCCGATGGTACAATGAGTAGCGGTGTTGTCTCACAGTGCCTGGGTGGTGCGACAGGATATTGGTTTGATCCCTGCTCAGTCTGTGTGGAGTTTGCATGTTCTCCCCGTGTCTGTGTGGGTTTCCTCTGGGTGCTCTGGTTTCCTCCCACAGTCCAAAGAGATGCCGTTCAGGTTCACCCATAGTGTGTGAGTGACAGAGAGAGTGTGTGTGTGTTCCACTGATGTATGGACGAGTGACCCAGTGTAAGTAGTGTATCTAGCAGCGTAAGTCACTGCGGTGAATAAGGTGTGTTGGCTCATAACACTATACAGAGCTCATTGGAGGTCGCTTTAAATAAATAAATATAAAGCTGAAATACCATGAAAATCAGCAGAACTTGCAGCCTTTCAAGGTGCGTCATGTAATTCTTGCCATAACGCATTCTGTATCTCAGGTGTATATACAAATTCACCCTGCAGTTTGACTCATTCTAATTATATGTGCATTACAGTTCCAATAAATAACTATGGTACAATTGTTTTACCTTTAGTTCTAAAAATTCTTATTGGTGTATTTATTTTCATCAAGGAAGCTTACGATGATTGTATTATTCTTTCATTTTCACAAAGCACTTGTGTGAATTGCACCACGGCCACCTGAAATTACTGGCTAGAAGGTAGGCTCTGAGCAAGATGTTAGCGTTTCTCAAGCAGCTCATCCATTCCTTCACTCACAAAGCAAGGGCACCAGTCCAGAGTTGCATCAGGTTGCTGGTTAAATTTATTTTTACTTAAAGAAAAATCCCTTCAGCTAGAGAAGTCCTTTCCAGGTGTACTGCATGTACAAGCAAAGCCAAAAGCACTCATTTGTTGTGTGTGTGTGTGTGTGTGTGTGTGTGTGTGTGTGTGTGTAAATGGCAAGCCAGTCATTCCAATAGCTGGGTTTATTTCATGGCTGCAAAACCATCATTACATGTCACTTGGGAGAAAAAGTGTCACCTATAAATAACAGTAAGATACACAAGAATCATAACTTCAGGTTTTCGTGCGTTACCAAAGGTGAATTAAATGAATTAAGATACAAAGTTATAAAATTATACATCCACCCCAGTTGTGGAGCGACTGTGACTTGTATTTACCCCTCCGAGCCAATAGATGGCAGTAAAGCGCAGAGAATAACTGCAAGATTGTTCCATTGTGCAGGTGTACACTTTATTTTAGTGTAGTTTTTTTTTTTTTTTAGTATTGTGTCCTTATCTGAGAGTTCAGCAGAACCCAAATGATGGAATAAAGCAAATAAATTGAAGGACACCGATATTAATGACCTCGTAAAGAGTTTGATGTGGTAGCGAAAGTGACTTTGGAGTTACGCACGTGTTCTGAGCAGTGTTCTGGAAGCAGCTGTTGAGAAACCAGTGAATGCGCACACTGGGCAAGTGCTGGAAAAGCCATTTCCTCCTCTCTCCTGTGCTCCTGCTCTCCAGGGGCTCCCTAAGTAATGTGAATGTGATCCGGCTGATGAGTCCAATCACCGAGGCGGCCGCTCGAAGAGAAGGGTTCTGGCAACGCATGCTGTCGCAAGCATTTGTTGAACAGGAGGCCAAACAAATCACAACTTTGTTCCAAACTTCTTTGCTAAGTCATTACTTGGACAGTTTCTCACCTTGAGTGTCAGGTATAACTCAAGCGGCAATTGATGCAACAGAATTCAGTTAATACCTGCCTGGATGATGCAGGGTATTTCTTGTATCTCTTACACACACACACTTTCCTTGCAATTCCATTCCCTGAACATATAAGATGCCATTAAAATATGGTGCCACCAAGAGATAAATCTGGATATTTTTATACATCACAGGGTTCCTCCAAGGACAATGTAAAGCCAAAATATACATTGACTATCTTTATAGGTATTAGAATATTGAACTTTAATTCATGACTTTATGGTAAAACAGGATGCTTTTGAGATCATTTAACCTGGTAACTAAGCTATAATTTATACCGTACGCATGGTATATTATACACGTTCATAAAGGACGACGCTTGTCACTAAGCAGTAGCGCAGCACAGGTGGCCGCGATGTCTTCCTCCGCCGTACATGAAAAGCACACTTTTGACACGGAAAACCCAAAAATAGAGCCTAAGCTGCTGATTCTCCGAGTGCGCCGCGCTAGAAGAAAGCCCGAAACGCGCCGAGCTCAGCGAAGGAACATGAAAGCGGAGGCCTCGATACGAGCGCCTACAGAACTCTCTGGGAGTTGTGCGCCTACACGCTTTCTCCTGCCTACGTCTCGGGCTGTCGCGCACAGCGATGGCGACGAGTTCGTGGTTTTGTCAAATTTCGTTCGGATGAGCTGCATGCGTGGTGGTAAACGCCGTACGTGTGTCATTTATTTTTTACATTGAGGTTCGCTGAGGGCAGGTCAGTTAATTATGATGTACATAGAGAGAGGGACAACACCAAAAGGGACGGGTATGTTCACGCTAAGGGATTTGACACGGCGGGGACATGCAGAGCATCAGAGTTGGAATAAAGCACAGTTAATACGTAATATGTAGATTGAGGATTTGTGCCATTTTTATAGTATTAAGCACACTTGTGCGGCGGCACGGTGGCATAGCGAGTAGCACTGCTTTCTCGAAGCACCTGGGTAGGGTGAAAGGACATGGGTTTGACTAAGTCTGTGTGGAGTTTGAATGTTCTTCCTGCGTCTGTGTGGGTTTCCTCCGGGTGCTCTGGTTTCCTCCCACACTCCGAAGACATGCTGTTAAGGTTGCCCCATAGCGTGTGAGTGACAGAGAGAGTGTGCTCCACTGATGTATGGATGAGTGACCCAGTGTAAGTAGTGTATCTAGCAGTGTAAGTCATCATGGTGAATGAGGTGTGTGGGCTGATAACACTGCATAGAGTTCACTGGAGGTCACTTTGGAGAAAAGTGCCTGCTGAATAAATAAATGTAATGTAAATATAAGGGAAGTGTAATGTGTAGAGTTACTGCCTTCAAACTGAAAGGTTGCAGGTTCAAATCTCATGTTCACTTGTAGTACCCTCAAGTGAAGTACACATTACCTGAACCGCTTGTCCCATAGGGGTTCGCGGCAACCGGAGTCTAACCCGGCAACAGAGGATGTAAGGCTGGAAGGGGACACACCCAGGACGGGACACCAGTTCGTCACAAGGTACCCCAAGCAGGACTTGAACCCCAGACCCACCGGAGAGCAGGACCCGGTCCAACCCACCGCGCCACCATGCCCTCCTCCAGTGAAGAGTTTACCCTAAAAGTAAAATAGACCAGCTGTGTAAATGTGTGAGTAGTTTTATGTAGCGCAACAGCTGCTTAGTTGCTTTGGAGAAAAGTGTCAGACAAATGTAAGTGTAAATATTCAGTATACAAATGGAAAGAGCAGCAAGACTCTCTCACTTCCATTAAGTGCTTGCTAGGGTGTGCACTGCATCACATCCGATGCTTCCAGGATGGATCCCAGCAACCCTGAATCAGACAAGCAGTTGTTAATGATGGATGGATGGATGGATGGATGGATGGATGGATGGATGGATGGATGGAGGACTGAAATATATCCAACTCTTTACAGTTAACATTTGATGATAAAAAAATAAAAGGATAAAGAAATTAAATTGCAATACTGTAAAAGAAGAGAAAAAAATATTACTTGGTCCGTTCTTATGTCGCTCTGCTCACGTGTGCTCATTGATATGATTATGCGTACGACTGGGACAAACAGCATATTGAATTGTTTGTGAATCATTTCCATCTTGCCACATGATGCCAGCACACTCAATCGCTAAATTATGTTCCAACGTCCTGCTTGTATTTCCCTCCGTCCTTGCAGAAGACACGTGAATCGGTAAAATAATGATAAATTATCCAAGCAAATAGAAACTGTGGAGCGTAATTGCGAGGAATCTCGAGAGAGAGGGAACCGCTGACTCTATACACAAAAGATGTTTTTCCACCATCTTCTGAAGGTGCATAATTGGCTTTGTGTCATTACTTAGTAATATGTAAAGTGGATTATTTTTGCTAGTGCAGGATTATTACTGTGAACTAATGATTCATGTAAACCTTAGGTAAATATAGTCGAACAAGGAAATATAAAAGGTAAATGAAAACCATCCATCTCCTGTAACTCCTTGTCCAATGCAGTGTCCCAGTGGTCCAGAGCCTATCCCAGAAGGGGTGGTACAGTGAGTAGCACTGCTGTATCACAGCTCTGGGCCATGGGTTTGATCCCCACTCAGTCTGTGTGGAGTTTGCTTTGTTATCCATGTGTCTGCGTGGGTTTACCCCGGGTGCTCTGGTTTCCTCCCACAGTCCAAAGACATGCTGTTCAGGTTCGCCCATAGTGTGTGAGTGACAGAGAGAGTGTGTTCCACTGATGTATGGATGAGTGACCCTTTGTAAGCAGTGTAAGTTACCTTGGTGAATAAGGTGTGTAGACTGATAACGCTACATGTAGTATCCACTGGAAGTCAATTCGGAGAAAAGCGTCTGCTAAAAAAACATAAATGTAAGGATAGGGCATGAAACAGGGTACACCCTTGACGAGATGCCTCTTCTGCACAGAGCTATCACGCATGCGTATTCTCTTTCCCTCTCACACACACTAGAAACAATTCAGAGCAACCAATTCTAGTTAAACACATCTTTTTGGACTGTGGGAGGAAACCAGAGCACTCGAGGAAAATCCACAGAAACATGGGGAGAAAAAAACTCCATGCAAACTGAGCCGGTTTAGAATTACCATCCCAAGGAGTCCTGAGGTTCAGTAAAGCAATGAATATTTTAAGATGATCAACATAAATTTATATACAATCCAGTAAAGTACAGCAGAGCACCTCTCCTGTATTGCAGTTTATTGCTATGTTGCTGGAGCCTTAAATATCCTTGTAGTTGGGGTACTGTTTTTCAGCAGATACCATAATGTTCTGCTGTTATAATAATCACGATATATAAACTATGAATTAACTGGCAGTTCATGCATCCCTCTGAAACACGCCTAATGCCTGGGATGCCGGTGTTGGAGGTTTCAGTCTTTGCTGTGGGGCTTTCAGGCGGGCAGATCAGGGTAAATATTCTCCGACATTCCCGGCTTGTTTAATTTGTCTGCGGAGTCATTAAAAGGAGATCTCAAGTCCTGAGATTTTAAGCCGGTGCCGCCTGGCTGTGCTGCAACGGGAGATCGGGTGAAGGGCCGCGCCTGCTTCCTCGAATGCCGCGGGCCACCTCTGTTTCAGGTTTTAATTACCTAATCAAATTAATTAGCAGGGCAGCTGGAAAACTGGCACACTTCATTCGTTTTGGGAGAGGCGCACGGCCCAGACCCTGCGAGGAAAGGAACCTGATGAATATCAGTGCTTCGCTGCATCGTGATTCAGATATTAGAATGATGGTTTTTCCCCATTCTTTCAAAGCACATGAAATGAAATACAATCGAAGTGTCGCTATAGAATGGACGTAAACCAATAAATTAAATGACCCTGGTCCCAAGGGAACCAAAAATGCTTGTTTAATATCTTGATGAAGTTCTAAGTGCAATATTAAATATTTAATAAAATAACTTCTTCATATGAAAAAATATATAATGATTAGGTGGTGCTGTTATTCAGAGCAAAATCCAAAATTAGATGATAGACCTGTGGAAGTGTGGTATTGCTATATGTCTAATAAATGGGGGGTGGTAAAGTATTCATTAAATGCAGATGTTATTTCTGAAGCAGAGCTTCCAAATGCACCAAATGCCACAAGAAAGGAATTGTTATGGAGCTGAGTACTGGAGCGATTCATCTCCCACTGTAGTACTCTTGCTTGTGGTACTTATGCTGAATTAGGAAAAAATATCTACCTGCATGAATGGGTAAATCACTGCAAGGATCTTAAGATCAGTTTCTTTAGCGAAAAGCATCGGCAAAACGAATAAATGTAAGTGCCTTGATCCTTCGAGTGCAAAGCGGCAGCTCTGAAACAACACATTACCTGTAAACTATATGAACCGTTTTCAACCAAAATCAACTATTTACTTGGTTAATCTGATTAATATCAGATGCTTTCATTTGGAGCTGGTTTTACGAATTCCCTCCAATTTGTACCTGTTGCAAAAGGTAAAGTTTTAGAAATGTTCCCATCTCCCTTGTGACTCGGACTGCAGGCCATTTCTAGACGTGCAAAAATAGCTGGACTGGTTCCCCGCACGTTGATAATCTTTGCTTTACAGTAAAGTTCTTCCCACACGTTTGCCCTCTAGATTCCAATACATCCTTCCAAACATTCCTATGATAATACCTGAGTAATAAATCATATGGGTCACTGGGAGACGAACTCAACTCAAGGCAGGTCTGTCACTGGCCAGTGGCCCTATAGTTGACAGATGCATCAACCTGGGATATTTCTAGAACGGCTGAGGGACGGTGAGTATCAACGTGGGGGTCGGGTTTACCATAAAGAAAGCAATACTCAAAACTCTAATTGGGCATGGCACGAAATTAATTCGTTTCGCAGATTAAATTAAATTATTCCGCATTTACTTGGCTAATGTGTAGATGCGTGTCCTGTTGAAGTCTTATCCAATTATGTTCTCAATTCATCAAATGTTAATTACAGCACATTTTAAAATAATTGGAAACTAATCCCTCACCAAATATAGACGTAAGGATGTGATTTGTATGCGGTTCATTGTTTTTGCTTCGCCACTGCTGGCAGCCGGGAGAAGTTGGAAGTGTGCATTGTGGCTGGAAAGGTTTAAATGAGGGGGAATGTTTTCTTATCAACACTTCATATGTCAGCACTTGAGTCGCCAGCGTTTTGCATAATCTCTGATTGTCCCTTGTTAATATTCTGGACACGTTTAACAGTCCATCTCACAGAAGATGTTCATCTATTCTGTGGCGATTTTAGTTATGTTTATATTTCAGTCCTTGGTTTGCTGTCTCTGTCTGATTGGATGGTTGGATGATTGGAGGACAAACGATTGGGTGAGGGATGATTGATTGATTGATTGCTTGGTTGGTTGGTTGTCCAATGCCTTCAGCCAAAGCAACTTACAACGTTAGACTTGTATACTAAGCTACTGGCTAATTTTTAGGTCTTGATACAACTAGGTAGTTTTAGTGTATCAGTTCAGGTTGCAAACTCTGACATACCCCACGTACCCCAGCTGTGAGCTCTGTCATAGGACAGCTGGTAGCATAGTGGTTAGTACCACTGTTTATGGATCCAACGGTTGTAGGGTTGATCCCCATCTTTGGCTAGAGTACCCTTGAGAAAGGTACTTATGCTAAATTGCTCCAGTAAAATTACTGAGCTGTATCACTCCGTAAAAGTTTATAACCTTCACACTGTAAGTTGCTTTGGAGAAAAGTGTCAGCTAAATGAATAAATGTAACATACCCTGTTTAAGGACACTACAGGATGAGTAACATGATCAAGTAATACTTTCAGTGCCCATTAAAAGCTCAGTGCGATTGATATACAATATAAGCATACATCACACTCGTAAACCTACACACACCAGTATTTCTGTAAAAAAACTGGGATGTGCTGTTTCCATCCATTGTTGGTACGGCCATGCAGACAGCATCCCCACAAATCCATACCTCAGTTAAAACAGCTTCCATGAAAAAAAGTTAACTTTTGACCTTTGCATCATAGTTCTAAATAATTTTTGAATATATTTCCACATTTCTGGATCTTCTTTCACAGTGCTACATATGACTGTTTTTGTTATTTATTGTAACCTTTGGCCCTTGTTCTGCATTCATTTATTTGCATCTGTATGTAATTGTACTTTATCTGTGTACCAATTCTGTCTTTGTGTTGTTGTGGCCCAGTTTTATTATTAATTTTAAAGAAACAAGTGTCAAAAAGCGTATAAAAACAATGTGCAAAAAGGCAGTTCTGTAAAGAAAGCAGCACTGTGTAAAGAAAGTGACAGCGTAGAGGAGGCGTCACTCCAGAAGAAGTTCAGTGTTGAAAACAAAAGTAATTTTTTGTAGGCCAGATTTGATACAAATCTGAATAAGACAAGAAAGAAGCTCTCGTACCCACAATCAAGAGCCTTCAAAAAGAAATGTGCCCTGCTGGGCTTTCCTTGGGCTGCTCACGTGAAAATGTACAAAGGGCCCAGTACCTGATCTTAGTAACAGAGAAATGCAGACTGTTCGAGACAAACTGTTTGTGCTGCATTTGCCCAACTGAAGGTACAAACAAACTGGAAAGTGAAATGATGCTTCCTGAGTGAAGGCTACAGGGCACCAGGCCGAAGGTAAAAATTCCAGGTGCGGAATGGTTGTTGTCCCCCTGAGAATTTTTTTAACCTGAATATCTTAGTAAAAAAACATTGCATAAGTGTAGAAAAGGACGCGTATACAAGTTTTCTTGTGTTTATTTTTATTGTGTTGGATTTATTTTTATAGTGCACTGAACATAATTCCAAAGAGTGGTACGATGGAGAAAGGAACAGTACAGATTTTCCACTTTCGAAGGTACCCGTTATAGAGAACAATTTTGAAAACCCAGCTGACAGCTGAGGAGAGGAAAACAAGAAAAGATCCCAGCGGCCACAAGGGGAGGAAAATAAACCTCTGGGAGTCTACAAACCGGTGGTGGCTCACCCCACTTCGTTATCCTAAAGTGCTCACAGGGGGACCGTGTGGATATGTCCAATATAAAATGTTACGGTAGAGCTATAGTCCGAGGAAGTTGTTGTCCAGGCCATGGTTGTTGATCCTTTTGTTAGTGCTAGACAGGGATGGGCTATTGACTGTGGAACCCAACAGTTGTTGGCAATCATCAAATCCAGGCATTTTTATAATAAAGTAATGATCCTGAGCTAACAATGGCCCATAAAATGAACTGACACCCCCCCCTCCCACCCCCACCCCCACACCACACATCAGGTAACTGATACCCGGTGAAATTTCGGCACCTGATTGCATAACGTTTCCATTTACACCCTTCAGGGGCGGCAAGTAGCATAGTACTAGCACTGTTGTCGGAGGGTCCTCAGTTTAAATCTCCCGTCTTAATATAGTAGCCTTTATCCAGGTACTTACCTAGAATTACTACAGTAAAATTGACCCTGCTGTCTAAATGAGTACTTAATCATAAGTTTCGTAGTGTATAAACATTGTAAGCTGCCTTAGATGAAGGTTTCAGACGAGTGTGAACGTAAGAACACAGTTTCATGGGATGGAGTTTGGAGCTGTTGTTCACACCCCCCTTGTATCTAAATCCACTTCACTTCCTAAACTGAAATACATATTTTTGTTAGAGCTTTAAATAATTAAGTTTTTTTTTTTTATTTTTACTTTTGAAATATTCATGTCGCTTTATGCCACAACTGAAGCAGCCACTTACACTACTTCAAACGGCTTTTTAGACGTTTGAATTCCCCAAAAAAGTTTCTTCTTCCTTCCTTCATCCACCGAGGCCTGGGATTCGATCAAATCCACCAAGGCGCAAAGCGGCACAAAGCCGACCAGCGTTTCCACCAACGTTTTAATCTTTTCTGTTGTCTAAGGGGCACGTCTTCTTGATGGAGGAGGTTCTTCGCGCGCTGCCGTCGAGCAGCTGTCAAAGTCAACACCGCGATCGCTTGACAAGTCTGACGGAGGACGGGATGAGTCAGCGCAAGATGAATGAGTGAGTCACGTCTTCCAAGCATAATGAGCGGTCGAGTGCTCTTGAGGGAATGGGACCTGACCCTAGAATTAATTTATTCATTCTCTTTTTGATAGAACATTTTTTCACATTTCAGTCTTTATTTATAGGTGACCATACATTATAGCATATTTTCATGTGTAGAAGTAGAAATGTGCCTTGAGGGGCCAGTGGGTGGCGTGGTGCTTATGGCTGTTGCCCTTAGGATCCAGGTTTGAGTCCCACCTCCTACTGTAGTACCCTTGAGCAAAGTACTTACTTTTGTTCCTGTAAAAACAGGTAAATCACTATAAGTCAGTTTGGAGAAATTGTCAGGCAACTGAATAAATGTATTCCTTCAATTTAGTCATATATATTTACTTATTTGAATAGCAGACCCTTTAACTTTTCGTAGTCATCCTACGGCGGCTGAAGGTCGCAAGGTCCATGGAAAATGTCAAAAAATAAAAGTGATTATGATGGAAAATTTCTGCAAGTACAGAATATAATTTCTTACATTCAGTGGAGCATCTGCTTTTCATAGTGGAGGACCCCCTTTAACAAGATCTCTGTGACAGCGGAAATACATATAAAGAGCCCGTATTACCAGTACGGGAGGAAAGGTAATTGTTACGGCTGCTGATACATCACTCTTCAATTATTACTCTTGCGATGCCGCCAAGGAGGATGTGGGAGAAGTCGTTCTTCCCATTTCTTGTTAATAGGCATGCTCTCTCGGTTTCCATGGCGAAAATCCCATCATTTTCATATCTGAGGACGGCTGAATACAAAGAAGCAACCCAGTGTTGTCTGTCAAAGGATTCTGATACATATTTTTTCATCACTCCACGACTCCATTTTTGCATTCGAGCGCCAGCCAATTTTTTTTCAAGTGTTACTCTGAGATATATTTCCTGCCTCTGATTCTGTGTACCGTTTCGTGTTTCTTTCATTCCCCCTCTTAATATTTCCAAGAATACATGAACAGCCGCTGCTGGCTGCAAAGAAAAAGTAACCTGGGCTGAACTGAAAGAGTGAACAAAAAAATGACAAAGAAATTAATAACATTTTCGGCAGTGCATGATTATAACGAGCAAACTTGAAATGTAACCGTGCTGTGAGTCTTGTGCGTTTATGAAGGGAGCTTACGAGGGTAAGTCCAAAAGTATACGCAGTCATTTTTAAACTTTTTTTTTTTTTTTCCTTCGTGTTGTGGACACTTTTTGATTTACCGTTGTATTTGGGTTGGTTAGTTTTCTGAAATGTTCTGTGTGCCAACTATGAACTGTGCAGAAATCATCGTGGACAGCAGGTGGTGTACTGGTTGGAGCTATTGCCCTATTCCTGAAAGACCTGGGTTTAAAGCCCACTTCATACTGTAATACCCTTGTTACGCTGAGCCATGATTTCAGGTGTAGGTTTGAACTCACCTCAGGGTGTTTGGAATCTGCATGTTTCCAATGCAGCCAAATTGCATGAAAGAAGGCAACAGTAAAACACTTCCATACCCTCTTTTACCATGAAAACCACGAGTATTCAACAGCTCTTACCCTACCACTACCACGAATGGGTAAATCATTGTAGCTTAGTGTACAAAGCTGACGTTGTAAGCAACTTTAGAGAAAACATTACATGAATGATTAAATCATGTTTTTAAGAAGACCACAGCAGAATATTTTCAGAAATCTATGTGCATTTATCCTAAGGAGTAAGGGAAACCAAAGTCAGTGCTGCTATCAGATCACGGCGATGAAAATGCTGGTTGTCCAGCAGCAGGAAGCGGTCCGGTGGCGGAGGGGGGTGCGGCGGAGCGGCCCGCTCACCCTCGAATTCCGCAGTCAACAGGTCTTCCGCTTGACCCTGGAGACCTGCTGGCACCGGAGCCGAACTGCCGCTGTCTTTCTCTGTGCTACTGCTGGAGGGACGGCTCCGTCAGACCGATCATCCTCAACGGCCGGCAGCCATCGCCTCAAGGGCCCTGGCGGTACCGTCTTACCTCCCCCTTGATCAAGCAAAGAGGCCATCTCCTTTCCTCCGGCAACGCCTGTCGCTGTCGCCCCTTCCGGTCGCAGAGATTCGTGCGAGGGGCGACCGTGACTCATAGCGGGGACGTACAGCTCCCCTTCGCCTCCAGTTTAAGCCGGAACTCGGCAGCCTCACCGAAAAGTTCTAAAATCAGCTCAGGAGTACTATGCACATTTTCTGAACTACCGGCGTAGCAGCTTCCTCTTCCACGGAATCCTGCTCATCTGTCGAGAGAAAGCAAACACAGCATATCTCAGCTTTCTCTGCAATGAGAGCAAGAAAAGTCACCAGATATTACAAGTGATTTACAGTGATTGACATCATTATAGGGGGCAGCAGCGTGTGGAGTGGCTACAGCTAATGCCTGCAATCGAAAAACACGGGTTTGAATCCGATCTCCTATGACAGCAATGTTGGTACTTACCTTGAAGTGATAGAGTAAAAATTACCAAGGTGAATAAATGAGCAAATAAGTAACTCATACACACCTAATGCTTTTTTCTTTGAGGAAAGTGTCAGGTAAATGAATAAATCATATAAAATTCTTGCCCCCATTGAGCTGATACGAGATTTGATGCCACAGCTACTTAGCCTGAGGAGACATTAAGGTGCGTTCATCCACGTTTGCTTATTTGCATATTGTGTCCTTTTTACTGCAGGGTAATTTTACTGGACTCCAGCACCAGGTGGGATTTGAAGCTGGGTCTTCCGAGACCGAGGAAGCAGCTCCAACCAGTACGCCGCCTGCCGGCCCCACGCTTCTCCCCTAACGTTCTTTTCCGTGTCTGTGAATAAACGAGAGACCGCAAAAGGTTTGGTCGAACGCCTAGGAACCGAACCGTAAGCGAGCGAGCTCTCAAAAAAGATAAACCGCGAGTGTCATTGTTCTCGACCCCGAGGGAAATCAGAGAGCCCTTGAACACAGAGGCAAATAAAGGTGAGCAAACTTTTATCCAGCTGTCCTCCGGCAGCATCTTACCGCTCGGTGTTCGGGCCGCCCGTCGACTCGGCGTTCATCTGTCAGAGGGTTGAAGGCCCCCCCGGGTGCCGTGGGGGATGTTTTAATAAAAGAGGGGGAGGCGGATTTTTCCGAAGGGTCGACTTCCACCGACAAGGTGATGCGTGCGAGGCGGCACCCCCGCACCGCTTCCTTTACTCTCTCTGCCCTGTCCCATCACTCCGTGTAACATCCCCTCCCCTTCTTCTTCAGGAACGGTGTGTGACATGGGGCCTCGGCCCCCACCGCCCCCAGACAGGTTTGATCCTGAACCGTGGCCTTCAGCCTCCTCGATATTGTCTACCAGCGCTTTATTTCCCCTGGCGCCACCTGTTATACCTGCCGCGGAAACGGCTCCCACCCCCAGGACGAGACCCGCACATTAAGGTGGCGCTTAGGAAATGTCAGCTCGCCAAAGTGATGCTTCTCATCCTTCTGTTTACAAGACAGTAATTATTAGAGGGTCACTCAGTAAAATTGCTTTAATTGTTCACCACCTCCCGGTACCTGTTGCATTAAACATAAGAAACACTATTAAATATTATGAAACATAACAGAAACGCGTATCATCTAATATATTTCAGGTTTGCGGCCTGTCTGCTAGGAACGGAGACGCAGCGATGAGGTCATGTCTTGTCATTTCTTTGTTCTCTGCAGTATTGTGTAACACGGGTCGGCGGTAAACACTGGACTGCACCCTCGTCGCTGGATAAGCGAATTTCGCACCATTAGCAGATGTGCACATGGCCCCCAGACGCCATGCGTTTACACTGACGCTCATATTTTTCATGCTTCCAATGCTAAATTTAAACATGTCTGTGCTGCATGGCTAAAAATACCACATCCAGTTACCCCACCCCCCACCTCTTATGGAAACAGCGACTTGTTTCCGTTCACCCGCCAACGCCACTTTCTTCGCGAACCGCGACGCCGCCAGCCGGTTGGCCTCGTGCCTTCCACGGCTCTCGTCTGCCGGGTGATTGCTGGGGCGCGGCGTCTGCCGGTTGCCCTGGCAACCAGGCGTCGTTCCCCACGTCCCGGTGGAACATCCTCTGGGTGCTTGGCTTAGTGCAGAGATGCAGTTGGCAACAAAGGTCAAGGTGGCACCCTTTAAGACCCTAACACACTAAGCATGTGACCACTACTTTGGACACAAGTGAAAACAAGTCAAAAACATGTGTTAGCTTTATAATTGTAAAATACACTTTTGTTGTCAGTTATTACAATTGTTGCTGTTAATTGATGTTATTAAGCATCCAGAGTGAATTGCAGCTAGTCCTCAACTGACAACATATGTGAATTATAACCACCAGGATTTATGACAGTCATCCCATTAACCTTTTTGTATTGTTTTCGAGCTCTTGTGTTGGACCTGACGTCTGATGACCGCTCCATCAGCTGTACGATGACATCAGCTTGTCGTGCTGCCACAAGGCACCACATTTCTTATTTATTCAGTCAGTGTGTCTGTCAGTGACTGTGTTTTATTTACAGTACATGTTGTTTGTCATTCCATTCAAGTTGGATGACTGGCAAGGGAAAGCATGAGAATTCTGGTGGTGCAGAAAAGAAAAAGCAAAAGAAAGCAGCTCTAGAAATAAAATTGGAAATAATAGCAAGTGCGCACATACACATACACACACACACACACACACACACAAATACATTGACTAAAACCACTATTCCCGAGGGGGTCGCAGCGAACCGGAGCCTAAGCCGGCAACACAGGGCATAAGGCTGGAGGGGGAGGGGACACACCCAGGATGGGACGCCAGTCCGTCGAAAATAATAGCGAAGTATGAAAAAATAATTATTGAACTGTATTTGTATTGTTTTACAGTGCTTTAGTAGGGGGTGTGGTGGCATGGCAGGTGTGGCTGGGTTCGAGTCCTGCTTGGGGTGCCTTGCGATGGACTGGCGTTCTATCCTGGGTGTGTCCCCTCCCTCTCTAGCCTTGAGCCCTATGCTGCTGGGTTAGCCTCTGGTTTGTTGCAGGCATATGTGTATTCATAGTTTTAATGGGACAAAGTATAAAATTTGCAAGACAGAAATATATACATATACCACTAGACTACCAGCTGGCTCATATACGCATGCACACATACAGGACAGCTGGTAGTGTATTGGTTAGAGCTGCTGCCTTTGGATCCTAC